>NW_024884253.1:40915999-41358978 GCF_019232065.1 Centrocercus urophasianus
AAAATACTTTGCTCTTGTCATGTACTGGACAGCAAGGTTTTCTATGAGACAGAGAGCCAACTGTTTCGTACATTCATCTGAGAAATGAATCCACTTAGCAAAAAGACACTGCTGTGCTTTTTGCACTGTTCCAATATTCATGATGACGAAGTGAATGTTGAAACGCTGCCCTGTAAGAAATAAAGCCTGGGAAGACTGGGATTCAATGCCAGAAGTCAAAGGTCAGCAGGATAAAGCAGTACAGTGGGTGCAGTGACTTGCGTGGGTTGACATGTTTCATGAGGTTACTAGGACCCATCAGAGGAGCTGTAGCTTCACTGCTCATTCTGCCTACAGACAGTACAAATCCCTTGAATTTTCATGACAGCAAACCTTCTGCAAAGACTGCAGAAGCAGTCTTGGAAATGGAGAGCACTTCTTCCTTAGAGTCATCATTTTGTCGAGTCAAGAATATTGGTTGTCATTCTGAGCTAAACTTTCCAGTCTCTATAAGGTAAAGACCAAATTCAAATGAAGGCAGATCGTTCCCCAGGACAGATATTCAGATCCAAATAAAAGATTATTTACTTCCACAAAGAATTTGAAAAATCCTGTTCTGTATTCTTTGTGGACATTACATCAGATTATGGCAGAATTTTTGAAGGATAAGTGTTTGTTGAAGTTACCAAGACCATACGAGTTCTCTAAGCATGCCTATTTACTTAAAAGGATGTGGATTATGCCCCAAAGTAACCTTTTGTAAATAAACTAGGCTCCCTTTATTTCATTACCGTAATTATTCAGGACAGGACATGTTGTCTTGAGATGGAAGAATTACTTACCTAAGAGTTGGGCACCCTGTTATATTGGTTTCAATCTATACCACATTTCATTGGGTTTTTCAGCAGAAAAGTGAAGGTAAGAGAAGAATGAGTATGATGCACAGAAAGTAAAACAGGTTCACCCATTTCCTGGTTATAGTTATGAAATGTGGTACAATTGTGCATAATCACTGGTACAATTCTTAGCACACTTTGCTAGAGGCTGGCTAGACTTTGCATCTGCATAGAAATTAAGATGCAAATATGAGTTCTGTTCATTGGTATGGTTAGTGTAAACAGAGGATATTTCTATTGTATATTTAAGGTTGAGAAACCTATTTCATGAACAGCATGTTATCAGCAAACACTTCGCAGTTATTAAGTAACTGCAGAAGGATGTGGTCAAGTCAACGATGGGTAAGGAAAAATGGATATATGAAGAGTACAGTTGCCAGTTGTATTCAGAAATTGTAGTTTTCTCCATCTGGAAAAACTGCAATAATTCTCTGTGTATTCCTGAGTTTTAAAGCAAAAAGAAATATGGGTTGGGACAGGAAGGGAAGAGGGGATGAAGTCCAGGTGGTTGTTTTAGGGTAAAGAATGCAGAAAAGTCGAAGCAAAATGGATGATTTAATTTCTCATCATTATTCTACTGAAGAATTAAATTTGCAAGGTCATGTCGAGGCATATTCAGTCAGAGACGTATCAGTGAAGGTAACGGGATTCAGATGAGTTCCCATCCAAGAGATATTTAAAGAAGCAGCTTTTCTCTAAATACATGTACAAATCAGCGTTGTCTCGACTCACGTTGCATATTAAACCAAAGCTCAGCCTCCTGCAGCTGAAGGACCTTATTTTTGTTCTTATCAAAAAAACTGACCCAAGTTCTGAAATCCGCCTTCCCACATTTACTTTGCAAGATATCGCCGCATTTCATTTATGGCTTTCATGCACTTCATTCCTTTGTTTCATTTTAAAATTCTCTGCCCATACCTGTAACAGCAAAAATTCGCTTTCTGCACTTCCCATGCCTCACTAATAAATAATCCTGGTAGAACAGACATGAAGAAATATTGGTTCTCTGCATCAGGCCCATGCATTTTTTTGAACATATCAGATGAGTACTTCCTCTAATTCATGCATTTAATAAACAGCTGTATTTCAGGTGTGTTGCAATTGAATATGGGAAGAACAATTCAGAACATGTAAGAAAGGAAAGAAAGGGAATAGAATTACCACAGAAAAATTCTTACAGGATAATTTTTGAAAAGTCTAAACTAAATTATTTCTGGAGTGAATACGTTTTCCCTATTAATATTCACCTTTTTATTAACTTTCTTGAACTTGACACTGAATTGCAAAGATATCATTTTAGATCTTTTAAACTACTTTAGAAATATGTGTCAGCTGTTTCTGATTGAATTTATTATTAACAGCTGGCAGCCTTGGCTTTAGGAATCCAACTGTGATACATAAAAATGATATTTCAGGTTTTTCTTTTAACCAAATCTGTAATTCGCAGCGTCTTAAATGATTCAATTCTTCCTTTTTTTTTTTCTTTTCTATTTTTTCCTTTTTTTTCTTTTTTTTTTTTCTAACAAGTGCTGGGAAACAAGCAGCCCAGGTACCAGCAATATGCAGTACCCAGATTTTTAGCTTCCTTATCTTCTGTCACAGGGAGTCAGACTTCAAACCTGAATTCAGATTAGCCTATGAATGAGAAACAGAAGCCAAGTAATGCTGAAATAGGCAGAAGTGGAGGTATCAGTAAGCTTTGTTCCTCTGTAACATCTCCTACTATGCCCTCATATGGTTAAAACCACATACAGCCTTGGGATGTTTGGTCAAAAATAATAAGTAAGCATGACAAAAGTGTGGCCACTTCTGTAACGGGGCAGAAAAGATCCCAACTTTTCTTACCCAACAATCCAAATGTTCAAAACTTCAGGTCTGATCATTGGGGAAACATCTGGGAAGGTGCTGCAGTCTTCAGCATGAACTCTTTCAAGTTCCATAAGCTTCAAGGGCTTTTATTTTTTATTTTATTTTTATTTTTATTTAGAAATGTGAATTTCTGTCATGTGCCCTACATAGCTAGCTTCCCCCTAGATCTGTCACTACATCAATGTGCAGAAATATTTGCCGCTTTCTGGAAAGTGGTGTTGATCAAACAGACAATTTGGAATTTTTACAAAAAGCATATTAGGCAATAACTACAGTTTTACAAAGCTCATGCTGGTCTGTGATGCAGTCATAGGACTGCTTCCCCACCCCTTCTCTTGAACCTGCTCCTTAAATCCCATGAGCCTCACTTGAGGCTCTGTTTGTTCATGCATGTATTCTATTTCATCTACTGCGTATCTCTGTGATCCTCTCTGTAGCACAAGGGCTCAGACTTTTCCTGTATGTCTCTTTTTGCACATGTGACAGATGCACTGCGAATTAAAAATTGCAAGAAACATACTGAACAAAACCAAAACCTTGTGAAAGCCATTAAAGCACTGGAGTGGTTTATTAAACGCTGACTCCATACCCCAAATGCAATTTTAATGAGAAAGCTTAACCATCATGCTGCAACTGGATCCTTATATTCTAAAATTACCACTTTTAGAAAGTCTAGAGGAAACAGATGGGAAAGAGAAATTCTCTTTTGGTTGAAATCCAAGCTTTGGGGAAATATTTATGAGAAAAGACTGTCTGATGTCACTACCCACCTGGAAGGGGTGCGAGGGAAAGCCAAGGTCAGACACTTAGCAAACAGCTTTGAGACATGAGCCATTGTGAAGGACACACAAAACAGAATGATTCCACTCCTTTGGATGCCATGTACATTGTGAAATTTACTTAGGAGTTGTGGGGGTTTAATTTTATAAAATCACTTGGTGTAAAAAATTTTCGTCTTAAACATATGATGCCTATTTTGTCTCACATATGTGGCAATTTCTTTTAAAGAAAAATGAAAACATGGAAGTGGAGTTATAACAGCTTCTTTAATTTTTTTCTGTATTCTAAATTATGCTTATTCACCCATACATTCCCTCTCTGAGTATTCATTTAGAAGGAAGGTTTTGCAATAGTCACATTTAATTTATCAGGGTGCAATAATTTGTGTTTCCCAATCATCTTGCAGACTTTGGTTCATTATACTATTGTTTCACATGAGTAAGTTAGCAAAGTTTGGATTGATTGACTCTAATTAACTAAAACTGGTTCCAGGCTGTGCATCTATTGTCATGGTAGCTACCCACAAAGCTCCAAACTGTTCAGTAATGGCAATATAACATACTATCGATATGAAAACTCCAGCAAATGTTTAACGTTGGGCTTGTCAGCAAATGAAGAAAAGCACTAGTAGAGGAGGGAGAAAGGGACATTAGGACAAGCATGTCTCAGAAGGCAAAGGGGAAATGTAGCCTTCCAGAGCTGCTTGTGCCCTGATCTTTCCACTTATTGTCACCAAGACAAAGATGTGCACTTTGTCCTGTGAGGGGAAAATTTCATGTTTTGTTGTCTAAAAAAAGCACTGGAAATGTATCCAGAAATCTAGGCTAAGACATGACTTTCTGAAATAACATATGGGACTTCTCCCACTGTAAATATACATATAATAGATATATTATTTAAAAATTATTTCATCCTGGTTTTTGAAGCTCACTTGCATGAATTCCAAATCTATTTTCTTTACTGCCATGAAGAAAATCCAACCATGAATAAAAGCATCCCCACACATGTGGCACTGCAGAAACAGCTGCACTGAAAGCCAGGAACAACAAGCAAATCTTCTGTTTCCTTGTTTGTTCTTTAGTGTTCTAATTCTGAAATTAAGCAAAGCCACGAGGATCTCAGAGGACAAGCTCTTTGCTGCACTGTAGCATGTCCAGAATGTGAAAGCCTGAAAGTGTAAGTCTTTATAACATAATACATGTACTCTGTAGAGATGCATGACCTAAATTCTCAGCCTCTGCGTACCTGTGAACCTTTACAGTGTTCTCCTAATGGTAATGCCAGCGTCAAGCACATGGGTTGGGAAAGGGCAGGACTGCTTTCCTTTGCTTGTCCAACTTATATGACTACACTGCTGCCATTTCCAGTGCCTGGCTCAGGAGATATTTGCATGAGCTGTCAGTATCCTAGGCCCATTCATCCAGGGGCCAATTCCCTTGGATGACACTTAGTCCTTCCTGTGCCCCATGGGTCTGTCTCCCCTGTCTTTAATGCATGTGATTAAGATCACGATTCAAATACAGTCATGGCATTCATCTCTAAGTTTCCCATGCCCTGCAGCTCAGGCAAGTCAGAGCTCTACCCTTCAATATGTAGCTGTTTCTCTTTTTCAGATGCTCGTTGTCCAAACTTTGCACTGTTTGTAGTGTCAGCACCCGATTGCAGACAGATTGACCATGTCACCTGGCTGCCCTGGGGCTGTGCAGGAGGGTCACCCCATCTTCTCTGACCCCAGGAATGGCTCTGCCTCAGCTGGGGCTGTGGTGGCCAGGCATTGCAGCATGGGCAGACTGGCTGCCTTGCATTTTCAGCCTTTATTCATGAGAACTCTTTTTGGGTTTCCCAAACTGGCATGCCTCATCATGCGTTGTTTCCAAGGAGATCTTTGTAGTTTCATGTTTTCCCCAGGCTGGACAGAGGGATTGAGAGCAGGGCTCGCAGGTAGGAGCCATAGGGGCACTCTGGTCCCGCCGGGTGTGTGTGTGCAGTTCCCATCAACTTCAGTGCAATTTACATCCCTGGGAGTGATGGAATTGGGTCCCGGAGCCTGGTGCCAGCCCTGCTCTGACTCACTGTGCGCCTCTGGGCAAGTCATTTCACACCAGGCTGTGATACCTCTCATTGAACTACACATTACGCCAAAAAGGGTCTTGTGGAAATCAATGGAGCTACTTGTGGAGCACTTGCACTTAGTAAGTGTGTCACAATCTGGCCTTCGCTTAAGTTTCCCCTTTTATAGGAAATTAGAGGCTCATTTTCAAGGTTGTGGGGCTTAATTAGTTTATGTTTGCAAAACACATCTTAGTGCTGGTGAAAGGGAATAACCATTATTATGATGATGATGCGTTCAGTGCATGGCAAGGTCTTGGGTCTGTTTAGGCTTTGCTTCATTTATTCTGTAGAAAAAAAAAAGTCCTTCCTTTGCAATCATTTGAAAACCTATTTCCATGAATGGTGCACTCACTCTTCTGACAGAAGCATGGGGGAAAAAAGGAGGCAAACTCTTCTCGAGCAAAGAGCCCAGTTACTATGCAATAGCTATGGCAGGACAGTGGGGCCTGACCAAATACAGCCACCTGTGATGTGAACTTGGTGTGGATCAACTGTAGGGTAATACACCCCCATACACAAATGCCATTCTCTTTCCCAGACTCAAGGTGTGTTCTTCTTTAACCCTAGCGTGTATCATATCTTTAAAACTCAGCTTTAGGAAGCAGTTTGGGTTTTGGTTTTTTTTTTTTCATCAGCTGTAATCAGTTTCTTGAATTCCGCTTTTTGTTGGGGTTTTTTGTTGTTTTAATCCAAGTATGGTTCTCATGGTGTAGTAAATGACATTAGGCTTTTGTAAATTCTCGCAGAATATAACAGATCATTGGTTTTATAACACAGTCACTGCTTTTGCATTCTGATGAGATTATTAGTAGCAGCCTGGAATACAACATCCCTGCATACTGTTAGTTAAAAAAATAAAAGTTTACTAAATGGTCTCTTGTCAACTGTATCTGAAAATCATTATATTTTCTCTGCTTTCCTTTATATGGAGAGGTTCTTCAGTGAGCTGGAGGGTTATGTTGGTCTGAAGTCACAGAATTATTACAGAAATGCTGTTTATTTCTCTCTAGCGCTGTTTGTTTTTCTACAGAAAACCTATTTTTAAAGTATTTATATATTGATTTTAAAAAATTGTTCCCATTCTCAAGACATGCAGCATGACATCTCAGCTCAGTAAATATGTTTTTCCTTTCCTATTTTAACTTAAATTACATCAGACTTTTTTTAATCTCATGTCAAAGCACATACAAATCAAGCTGTTTTCTGTTCTTTTCACACATCTGTCTTACGGACCCAATGTAGTTTCCCCTGCCAATGAAGATGTGAACCATGAGATCTTACCAAGCCAAATTCCTCTCTCCACCCTGTACTGTATCTCCCACTATACATCCCAATGCACAGGGCTGCTGATCCACCCGCTGATTGACCAGGGCCATGCATCAGGCTCTCCTCACAAGGCAGAAGGGAGGGGAGAATTTTTAGCTTTAAGGTAGTTTTAAGGACTAAAAATGCTGGAATTAAATGCTGGATACTAGCACGCAGCATTTTCTCTGCTTCCCTACTCTTATTAACATACATCTGTATTAGTGCCATGACAGTCCACTCTACAAATTGATACAATACCAAATAAAGAGCCTGCACTGTGCACCTTAACGACTCAGCAGGAACCATTACATCTGATCTAGTCAATATTATACATTTTTTAAAAATGTATAAATGCGTATTTAAATGAGAGATCTGATCTGCTCCAGCAATTCTGGTCTATCAGAAACATAATATGCATTTGAAAAAAACTGCTGGCATACATTTTACATTTTTACCTGGGAAGCAGAACACTAGGTCACATACCAACATTTTCATGATGTGTTTGTTTGAAAACAAAGCGAAAATTTGAGCGAAAATGGATGAAGTGCTCACTGTCTTGTCTCACTATGGCATGGTTTCAAACTAAAAGAGGGGAGATTTAGACTGGATATAGAGAAAAAGTTTTTTTACAGTAAGACTGGCGAGACACTGGCACAGGCTGCTCAGAGGTGGTGGATGTCTCATCCTTGGAGACACTTAAAGTCAGGCTGGATGGGGCTCTGAGCAACCTGATGTGGCTGTAGGTGTTCCTATTCATCGCAGGACAGTTGGACCATGTGACCTTTAAATTTCCCTTCCAATTCAAATTATTCTATGACATCACCAGCTTCCCTGTTACCCTGAAGTCCAAACCAGTGCCCCCAGCTTTGCATATCCCTCCTGCAGGTTTTGTTCTATGTCTCTAGCATAGTGAATGGATATGTCTGCTTTAGATACAGCTGGGAGGAATGATCCACTTGCATCTTAGCAGAGCATGGTGAGGCCTTTGCTGGTTTACAGCGCTGCTCACAGTCCTCCAGACACCAGCTGCACATACCCACCCCACATGATAAGGAAGTGCTGAGGGAGTAAGATACCACCTGTGCCCACAGGTTATCACAGCTTTGCTGGTAGGGGATGTGAGAGAGAGAGGAATTCAGATGTAAAATATTGGGGATGTATTTCTCTTTTGAATAAGATCATTCCCTGCAGTTTTCCCAAAATGGGTCAGATTGGAGTGGGAGCGGCTCCTTGAGGCAGAGAGAAGGGTTGTGGGGAAATATCACCTACAACACAGGCTACAGTTACATTTTGAAAGGTTACCATCACCAGATGTGGCCAGATTCATCACAAACCTTCCTCTTGACTTTCCCTTAATGCAGTTATTCCTGGAGGCAGGTGACAGTGTGAGCATCTTGGGTTTTCAAACAAAAGCAGGTTTCTGTCACCCAGCTTTGTGGTTTGGAAACGTGTAACTTACAGGCTCTAGTCTCACATTATGAGGACTCAGATATACCTAGTTTTGTCTGTATGGCTCTTCTATCAGGCAACATGAAGAGGTGTGCATCTTCATGGGTGCATAGAGGAGATGTACTGTCAGTAAGGCAGACTGGTTGGTATAAAGGATGCCACATCAGCCCTTCAAACACATAGTAAGGCATATTTCAGAGCAGCCCAGGTGGAAATAGCAGCTGCAGCTGTAGGTAAAAGTGTATTTCAGAGAAGTAAAGACCACAGACGATTTAGATCTGTGCTTCCTTTTGCTTCCTAGGTGAGAGGAGCTGGGTGTTAGTGCTACTAGGGGACATCCTCCTTCAACACTGTAATAAGTAGCCTACAAATGCAAGAGTTAAGTGTTTGCTCAGTGCTGTGTAAGACAAAAGTGATGGTCCTTCACTGACAGAGCCAATTTGGGGGCAGCTTCTAGCTTAAAACAGTGAGCAACTCAGGATGGCACGGAAGAAAACTGTTCCAAAAGCAGTCCCAAGTCTTAAAGCTATCTCCCATTTCCATATCAGAAGAGTAATTCAGTGTGCAAATATTATTAAAAAAGAAATGTATGAAATAATGAAGAATCATTTCTGTCAAATGGATATAAGATGCTAATTGGTGATGTGCTGAATCCCAGAGATGCTTGACATTCAAAAAGTGAGTGAAGTACGGCAGAGCATTTGTATAGGCCATCTGGAGATGTACACCATACTCTACAGTTGATGAGAAAGTGGCATTAAACTGAAATTTTTGATTCCAAGATCTAAATATGCATAACTACAGGCTTCAAATTTCATAGATTGCTGGGAAGATCGCAGATAAGCAGCAATCTGGCACATCTCTGACTAGAGGGAGATGTATGCCACTGAGAGAAATGCTTTGCACTCCATTCCCTACAAAATTATTAATGAAGAACTTCCATAAACTTCAGTAAAAACTTCAAAACTCAAATTCCCATTTATTTATACAGTTTTAACTTCTGGGGTACTCTGACTGTGATACCTCTGTGCGGACTGGGATATCCATATTTCATATCAGCAAACTCTGGTACTGCTACAAAGAGAACAATATGCAAAGCCTGGCTAGAAGCGCCGTACAAAACTGCCTGATGATGCTGCCCATTCTGGCATGATGCTAGGATTTCTCTAGTAAGAGAATAAAAATGTTGTGAAAGCAGGTACTAGCAGTAGCTGTTCAACACTCTTAGCTTCTAGAAACTCATAATTTATGCCTCTGAACAGTTTGCTCTTTGTAAAATATGCCCTTATGAAGAACTTACACATTTTAAACCTTAGAAAGTCTCAGATGGTAGTTTCAGACATTACATCACATTTGTATGCATTGCTACTTTCTTCATACATTACCATCAATTCTTTGCAGGTCTGAAGCCTCACAGGCTACCATGGCATGTCCTGAACCCACTGTATTCAATGCTGTACAAGCATCCCAGCCCATATGGCCTACAAACTGAATGTAGGAGAATTGCTAAGTCACAGCTTGACATAGTGATTGAGCACCTACTGGGGAGGCAGGGCCCACTCATGGGAGCTCAGGTGCACTCAATGTGCCTGAATAACTGGAAGGGGTAGAGACAAGATTTAGCCCTTCCCAGACCTCATTTATAGATTGGTGGTGGAGGTAAGGGTATCTTGCTGGAGATTCTTGCCTACTTGAGATCTTCTAAAGGTGAGTACATTTACTTTGTTACTGCAATTGTTGCTGCTGCATTTGGTATTGTCCCCTTCTGCTGCAGCCTAGGACTTTGCTAACCTGCAATTATTGTTGTACTTTCCATCACATTATAGCATTAACACTGAAGAACAGAGGGGAAGCATCTGGCTGGAGTGTCGCTGGGAGGGAGATGGAGGTAGGAAGCAAGGCAGATATCTGTAGTTGGTGTCAACCAGAGGAAAAAGTTAAAGAAAACAAAGAAGTGACCTTCGTGTTGTTATTAAAAGCCTCTTCCCAAGCTTGAAGAACAGCAACAGAGAAAGTAAGAATGTGCTTGCTTTGGTGTAGTAGCTGGGAGTTGTTGACTCCTCCCTCGCCCTTGTCATCATCTGTGCTAAAAGCATGAGGGATGCTGCAGGCTGGTTAGGGAGACAAATTCTGCTGAATTGCATAGATACTGGAAGATCTACAAAGAGCAAAGTCACAGCTGAACGCAGGCCTTAGTGACAAACAGGATGATGATGGTGTAGATTAAAGCAAAGGAAGCAGGGAAAGATTTGAAGAGGAAAATTAAAATACACCTTGTGACTTACAGTCACTCAACTCAAGATCCAATTCATGTTTGTATAAATTGAAACGTGGGAGTATCCCATATAATTCAATTTTCTTCCTACCCCCCTGGACATAGAATCATAGAATTGCTCAGGTTGGAAAAGATCTTAAAGATCGTCAAAGTCCAACTACAACCTGACCATACTATCCTAACAACCCTCTGCTAAATCGTGCCCCTGAGCACCACATCCAAACGTATTTTAAACACATCCAGGGATGGTGACTCAACCACCTCCCTGGGGAGCCTATTGCAGTGCTTAACATCCCTTTCTGTAAAGACGTTTTTCCTGAAATCCATCCTAAACTTCCCCTGGTGTCACTCAAGGCATATGTCTCTAATTTGGTCTGCTTGCACACCATGTTGGACATGGGTTAAGGGTGACTGTGGGCTGACTGCTGGACTAGACAGGGTTTAAGGTCTTTTCCAGCCTCTATGATTGCTGGTTTAGGTGCCTTATTCTTGAACTGATGGCTAGATATCATTAAGGAAACATCAGATAAAGTGAAGAATAGGTCATGAAGATCTATTCTGAGCTAGAAACTCAAAACAGCCAGAAGAATTAAACAAGATATAAAATGAGCAATGTTGTCTTGTGCTTTAAAACCAAGTTTATAGGAATGCAGTTTTGTGATTTGCTTGCTTCACATCTAATCTGTGCAGTTTGGGTGTCTGCTCCTAAGTGGATCCAAGGTTAATTAATGTGAAACTGTGCACTGAGAGTAAGGCCACCACACTAATAATTCACCAGCATGCCAGGTGAAAGAGCTGCAGGGATCACCTTGTCTCTTCCTCTGCCAGAAGTCAGAGGAGTGAAACTAAAAAGGGGAGGGGGGGGAAAAAAAAAAATATTCCTGACCTCTTCTTAAATGTCCTCATTGGTGGCAACTTCAGAACTTTCTTGAATAAATTGTGACAATGTTCACTGCTCTTGTTTACAGGAAAGTTTTCCCAGTATCTGAATGTAGTTTTCATTGATGCCTATTGAATTTATCACTTTCTATTCAACCAATTAGGCTATGTTCTTTAAAGTTAAGTTTTGATCATTTGTTGTTAGCACAGATTCCAATGGATTTATAGAGTTGTCAAACACAGTTTTTTGTGATCAGCTTTCAATTGGGTAATTAATCATTGCGTTTGTTTTCTGTTATTGTGATTCTATTTTGCATGTGTATTCATGATTGATTTTTAGGCATGCAAATGGTCTTATTAGAGGCAATGACACTAGTGGATTTATAGCTGAGCACATGCTTACAGGTTTGGAGAATCAAGATAATGGCAGTAATTGTGGTGCTGTATAAAAATCCTCTCATCTCAGCCTTGGACTTCTGCTATACCAGATCATAGGTAGTCCTTCAAACTAGGAATACTGGAAAGTCATTAATGATATCCAATAATCTCAAAAATCAGTAAATGTTGGTTACACAGACAAAAGGATTATGGCACTGTCACAGCCAAGAATTGCTTCAACAGGCTGGATTGCCATTTCCGGGGTGGAATTTGTAAGTATAACTCGCCAAGTATTTGCTCCCTTACAATAACATTTATTAAGACTATCAACCAGTGATTTTCAGCATCCATCCGTAGTAATTGCAAGGTGGAGTTCATGATTTTGGAAAATAAAAATGCTGTTAAAGGATTGACTTCTCTAAGGCACAAATAACTTAAGAGATGACCTCAAATCAATTATTTGAAGTGGTTGACTTCAGGGTGTATTTTTAAATATGAATAGCATGGATATTGCTCATATCCATGGGTATTTATTAAGAAGTATTCAGGCTATTTAGGAAAGTTTTTGAGAGAAATTATTTAAAGGAAAAGCCACAAGCTTTTTAAGTTGATTTGAATAAAGAATACAATTCAATATTAAATACACAGTTTGAACAGTCCATTCATTGTGCTTTGCTAAAACTTAATAGTAGATTTTGAATTTCCAGAGAATCCTGAATTTTTAATGCTGGTAAAACTTGTCCACTTAATTTTTAGCAGATATTGAAATGCTTACAAGCTTAGATGAGATGCAGATCCCTTGTTGCCAGCAAGAGAATGTCAGACTCTACTGAGGAGTAAAGAAACCCTGGAGAACAGAAGGGATGTGCCTTAGAGCAACTATGGCTATCACTAGATAGGCTCAGTGACTCTCAGGAAGTGCACACCCAAGTGTGTGTGGGAGAATTACCAGAGAAGCCAAAAAACACTGAGTCTAAAAGCAGTGTTATTCAGGGCTTGGGATCCAGCTGACAGGTTCAACACATTAGCGGCATCTGTGAATACGTGCAAAGAAAGTCGTGAGCATTCATGTGTCTGCTACTTTTTGCCTCTCCTGTTTCAAAAACACTGATTCCATATCCATATAGAAGGACAACACTACGTAGGTAGTAAGAAGCCCACTCTCTCCTATCCCCCCAGTGAAGTGTTTGGGAGGGCAGCTCACCTGGTCTGTGTTGCTTTCTCCACATTAAGGAGAGACAGTGGCAAAAACATTTGAATGTGGTGCTCAGGGACATGATTTAGCAGAGGGTTGTTAGAGTTGGGGTAGTATGGTTATATTGGAGTTGAACTCGATCTTTAAGGTCTCTTCCAACCTGAACAATTCTATGATTCTGTGAAGGGCTGAGTACTGCCACATGCACCCCAATATCAGCTACCTGCCACCATGCAAGAGAGAACATCCATTTTCCTGAGCTCCAGGATGTGTCTCCGTTGGAGAACTGAGATGTTTATGCCTGTGCTTGCAATGAGCTTTAGAGAGTGCATTAACAGCCTGAGGTGCTCTCTCAGTGCCTGGGACGTGGCAGCATTTTATGCCACCAAAGCACAGTGCTCCTTCTCCTTGCAAATCCAGGGCATCCCATCAGGCAAAAATGCTGCATTCCTGTGCAGTGAATGGGGTGAAGAATACCCTTGAAGCTTTAAAAAATAAAAAATAATAAAAAAAATTATCAGGACTGGCTGCTGCCCCCCTTTTCTGGTAGCATTGGTGGTGGCAGCTGGACACACAGAACCTGGTGTAGCAGAGCTTGGGCTGAGCTCTTTGTTTTCCTGACAATTAGCCTGGAAACCATCCTATCACCTGCTGATCATCTGCTCCCCTTATTAACTCACTGCAGGATAAAGGTGAGGAGAGCAAAGATCAAATCACTGCTTATCTGCATCTCTCCCCTGCTATCACCCCTTAGGAGCCTGGGGCTTTCCTTTTTTAGGTGGAGATTGGCTGCTGGCTGGCAGAGGGGCAAATACTGTGGCGCCAAGTTGATCTGTCCATGTAAAATACCACTATCATGTTGGTTTTGTGTGTGTTTGTGTGTGTGTATATGTGTGTGATACTCTTATTCTGCCATGAAAGTGAAGTCATACATTAAGTCTCATCTGTTACCTGAGCACTGCAACTTCTCAGGTTTGTCTCTAGGCTTAGCATGGGTTCTTTCTCTTCAGGAGGCTAAAAGAGGAAAACAACCCTCCTTGAGCTGGGAAGAACCCGTGTCACTCTCTCAGAGTGCTGAGCTGCTGGTGGGAATGGGGTCTGCTGACATTTCTGTGGTCCATTCCCCGTGAGCAGAGAGGCACATGGCTAGAATCCCTGTGGGAGTTGCAGCTCGTGGGCACATGTGTGCAGCCATGGGCAGCACAGGGCACGTCATGTCAGGGTAGCCTTGGCTGGTGCTAGAGGTCTCACAGTTTGTCAGCTGCTTTGCATCCCCACCAAAATGTCTGCACTAAGACCCACAGGAGACTTGCAGCCCCAAGCTCCATCAGCCATGTATCTTCTTAATATTCCCTTTGGCTAGAGCACAGGAATGGTACTAAAGCTGGCCTTTGAAATCATTGCTGGCTTCCCACAGCCAGGACTTTGTTACATGTCTGTCTGGCACTTTGCATCTTATTGTCTCCACAGGCAGAATTTGAGTCTGGACTGTAAAAGAGAAAAAGCTGTAATGACCCTCTCAGCTTTCCACAGCCTGTGCCTCACTAGCATTGCCTCCTTGAGGAAATGGATGGCAGGTGTCCTACAAGAGGAGACGAATTCAATGGAGATAGGAAACTGGCATCCTGTTAGAAAAAAAACTTAGAAAAACTATGTAAGTGTGAAGGTGTGAATGCAGAAGGACTACTAACAGAGAAGTTAAGCCCTGTACATCGATTCAAACAATAGATAGTATATTAAATTACAAAGCAGCTCTACAAAATACTGCCTGATGTGATCTCCGTTTGTGGGTTACTTTGGAGAAGGCTTTCTTGGAGATTTCTGTCAACTTTTTTTCTCCAATAGACACCCTTTCTGACTCATACACCTTTTTTCTTCTTGGCCACAGTGGCACAGTGTCCCGATGAGGTACAGAACCAAGCAGCCTGCAGGATTAGAGACCGGAGCTCACTAATGAATGTATAAGTTTTCAAGTGAGTTGCTCAGGGTTGCCCATTCTATTTGGATGTTTTGGTTAAAGAGAACAAAATCTTAGCAATTCAGTAAATATAATGGTATTACAAAGAGTGGTGAGGCACTGGCACAGACTGCTCAGGAAGTTGGTGAAGTCACCACCCCTGGAGGTATTCAAGAAAATAGTGGATGTCATGTGGCTTGTGAACACGGTAGTGATGAGTTGATGGTTGTAGTAGGTGATCTTAGTGACTTTTTCCATCCATAATGATTCTCATTGTATCCCTCATACTGCCAGCCTGCCTGCAGGACCCCTGTAGCGCATCCTAAGTTATTAGTGCTTCCAGAAGTGCACATGGAAGAGGTGTTAGGAGCACTATTAATGACTTCCAGGGACAGGATTGTGAATGCACCTATTTCACTTGGCATTACGAAAAAAAAAAGTAGCATCATAGCCAGGGTGAGGTGATTATATATGGATTTCCTAATGCTACTCATGGAAAATCTGATGCAGTGATGCCCTTTTCTATAAGGTATTTACATCACTCTGTATTATGCAGAATGAGTGCTGTTCAGTTCAATACGGTAGCTCTTCAGTTCTTCAGAATTCAAGTAATTCTACAGTAAATCTCATCCGTTATTCAGAGAAATTTCTACTGAATCCTGTTGGTTCCACGCCTGTTATCTACTCTGATTTCTACTGCTCATGGTGAGTCTGTGTGGTCTAAAGGGTTGAGTGTGAAGAACCAGAAATTAGATATTTTTACAGGAGGAAAAGTAGGATGTCCTTTCCAGATGCTGAATTGGGGAATTTCATTTTGCTTAGCTAAATTCCCCTTGAAGTTTCTGCTAGGTGCAATGTTCTTCTTTATGTTCTGCTATAAACTTGTCTTCTGCTGTTCACTGCTGAATACTTACCTCAAGCTGTAGGCTGCATTTCAATGGCTGGTAGAGTCATATTTGTTTCTGTTTCTATCTGTTTGTAAATGCTCCAAAGGCCTTCTCTATAAAAGGTGCTGTATAAAATGCAAAATGTATTTTGTGCACTCTCATTTGCAGGGGGTAGTTCTCATCATAGTCCGTTGGCCTTCAAATCATTTCACCCCAGGCTGTACATCTGAAAAACATATTTCAGATTTCACTTGGTACGTAGTGCCTCTAATACCTACCTTCTTCCTCACTTTTCACCTTTTTGAGACAGTTATTTGTGGTTTGTGAATCACAGCCAGACTTCTAGCCGATCCACACTGAATGTGTACCAGAATTATTCAGATGAGGAGTGGAGGGTGATGTTGGTGTTATATGAATAACTAAGGCGTGACTTCCTTTAGTTGTACACTGCACCATTATACATATACACAGAATGTATGTATGAAGAATGCTCTGAAATTAATGCCTTCTATTTTATTATGTTGGTTCATGATGTCAGAGGCAGATGGTGGTGGTATGGCACTTGAGGTTGAATCTTCCCATCAATATTCCAGTATTCTTCCAATAAAAAACAGCTGTGCAAATGTGCAGTGAGTTAGTGTGTTACATAAGTGCTTATCATCCTTTAAATATGTCAGCTGTTTCATATACTGGTGAAAGCATCGACTCTACTCTGCCTATTCCCTGCAACAGTCACCATGAAAATTGGAGAGAGATTATCAAACTGGAGCAAGTTCAGCCAAAGCCAACAGAATGGCCAGGGTTGGAGTAGTTGTCCTGTGAAAAGATGCTGTGGGACCAGTTTGTTTGGCCTGGGGATTAGACAGATTCAGGGGACACCAGTGGCCCTCCATTACCTATGGGGAAGTTACCAAGAAATCAGAGATGGGTTGTTTATAACAGCATATGTTGAGAAGGAAAAGGCAACAGGCATAAGTCAAAATCAAGCATCTTCATTCTGGACATAAGGACAAAAATTTCCTTGGGCATGGAGTGAGAGAATAGTGCAGGCTGCCCATAGAAATTGTGGAGTTACCATTCTTGAAGACTTGTAGACCAGAAAAAGCTCAGCTTAACCTGTCTGAAGAAGATTGGACTAGAGACATATTGAGGTCCTTTCTAATTTATCCTACGATCCTGTGGGCTGTGCAGAAAGCCTCTTCCTCATAGAAGCAATGACACAGCTGTGTTAGTAATTGTGGCTAAACAGACACATTGTATTTATAAAAACTTGTCCAAGGTCAGGAAATTACAGAATAATTTTCTTTCTACAGAACCTTTTTGTGACTTCAGCAAACCTTCTAAGAAGAGTTCTCCTATGGGATGAAATGGAAGCTGTTAGGAAATTGGCTTGCGTAGGAAGAGGGGGGCAGTTAGAAGAAAATCAAGCATCAGATACTCAGCAGGTACTAATTGGGTGGTTAGTTGTGAAGAAACTGCTTCCCCCAGGTGCTGGGATAACACAGCACAGAAGTGACTTGAAATATAGATGTGACCCAATAACTCCCTTCTAATTCAATCTTTTTCCAGACCATCGTTGGAATTTACACAACGTTTTATTGACTATGGTATCAGAAGCTATCAATTTGCTGCAGCCTCATAAAAATAAAATAGTGATACAGAAGAGAAACTGCTGTGTCAGACACACTTCAGCTATTCCCAGCTTTCCTCAACCCCTTCCACCCTTTTCTCATAAACATCACTATTCTTTTTTGCCTCTTGCTTTCTCGTAATCGTTTAAACTGGGAAACAAAGCATACAGTTCAGAAGCTGCTAATACAGGACCCAGGAATGTGCCAAATATTCGACCTCTGAAATATTTGTTTGCATCAATAAGTCGGAAAGAACAAAGCAAGCAAGCAGCATCAAAACAGGTGTGTCTGCAGGGAAGAGAGGTGAAAGCAAGGCAACATATTTAAAATGGTGCTAGAGTGTTGAATCATACCATGATCGCTGTGGTAATTACCAATTTTAACCATATTAGTGCAAACAGCTGTGCAAAATTCATGTGAATGTTGGAATGTAAGTAATACACTTCAATTAAAAAAATTACAAGGTTGGTTTTTGGGTTTGTTTGTTTTTTGTTTGGGTGGTTTTTTTTGGTTTTTTTTTTGTTTTTTTTTTGTTTTTTTTTGTTTTTTTTGGAAGGCTGAGTATATTTTGTTCATCTTGCTTACCCTTTCTAACAAAAGGCCTCCCAAGGAACAGTAGCAGGCGTATAGAGTAACTGTTGGTTACTGTCCTCCTGGTTGAATTGCACGTGTATTGAAAATACTTTGAGCAGGTTCTGTAGTGTGTTGGAATGATACCTTCCTTTTGGCCCTGGAAGTCATAGGCCTTCTGCAAACAATACTCTGTTTATTGTACTTTATGCATGATCACCTGTCAAAGTACCCAACAAAACATAAAATAGCTTGGTTTTGAGGGAACTATGATACTTCTGTTGTGACCAGGAAAAGTCAATCTGCTAGCAGGACAGTAGCAGGATCTGCAGGCATTCAGACCAAAGCTGTGGCCCTGAGTGACTTGAAGCCATGAAGAACCATGATGTAGCATTTTCAATAAATAGACAAAAATGTTTAGGAAAAAACATGATATCAGAACATAAAGGTGTGATCTTGACCCTCAGGGAAGGATCCTCTGTAACCTCATCACCCAGGCGTGGGCTTGCAAACTTTGCCAGGAAGTTGAAAGCATTTTAGTGCACACTTTTGCTGATGAGAGTTGTTCCCTTAAGTATGCGCTCAAAGAGATAAACTTTATGCTGTATGCCAACTTTATGATGTGATAAAAGTTTGTGTTTGAGGTACTTTACTGATTATCTATTAGGTGGAAGAAAAAGAATAAAACAACCAATTAAACAGTAGCTCTCATATCTGTATCTTAGCTAACCTGGTAATTGAAAAATGGCCCCCATTTTTCCCTCCCCCACCCACTTCCTTGTAGCATTTCAAGAACTCTGTCCAAGAATATCACTATATGAAAAAAAAAAAACAACCCACCATCATCTCAAAATTATTAAAATCTCTGTGGGAATTCATGATTAATTTTAAGGCCTGGCAGATTAAAATACATTATTATGTACACTCTAGTGCATCCTTTCAGATATTTTCAGAATCTGATTTTGCTCTCTTGATACACACCAATGATTCTACATGTATCTAGTAGATTGCAAGGAATAGATTAGCATTAAAGAGGCAGCATTGTGTTGTTATGTGTAACTTGTGCTCATACATTAAGAAAAATGTAGCTGGCATTCCCTTGGACATGACCAGACCCCTTAAAAAAAGAGAGAATTATTAATAGTTGGTTGTAATGCATTTGTAGAGCACTTCTGAAATTTTGACCTTTAGTGCTTTAACTAGCTGTTTTTATCCAGCTCCCAGGCAGAGTAAGATCTACAGTAGCCTGCCTAGGAAATAGAAGTAACGGGCATGTTAGTGGGACTTGTTAAGCCTTCCTCTCCTGAACAGTGTCTCTTCTACCCTTTACTGCTGGACACAGCTTTGCAATGACTCTGTTGTGCTAATCAGTAGCATTAACAGCATTCTACTTCAAGAAGGTAGGAAAAACGCCTTTATTCGGGACAGACTGACCTAACTGATGATTACTGAAAAGCCATCCATTCACAGTTTAACTCTGTAAATGTTAAGGCTCTAGCTTCAGCCCCATCGTTTGATTCTTCCGTATTTCTAACTAGAGAATGGGGGACCCATCTACCATCAGTTTTCAATCCTCCACAAACTTCTTTTCCCACACTCTGGCAAGGTAAGTAAATAGACCTCCATGGGTGTTTCTTCTTGGTTTTTTGTTGTTGTTGTTGTTGTTGTTGTTGTTGCTGGCTTTTGTTTTGTTTGTTTGTTTTTTAATTAAGCTGTATTTTCTAACATATTTTTGACACTCTTTTGTGGTCCACATACAGCTTGATATCAATTTATCTGAGCCATGGGCACAAAAACACTCTGATGATACTGACAAAACCAAACTTCTCTGTTACTGCACAGCCTCCTGTTCATACACTCAGTGACTGCAGCAGATGTCAGGTCACACTGGAGCTCATGCTCTGCTGACCATTTTTTTAAGTGCCTGTTTTATAAAGGAGACATCCCCTCCTTTTCAAGTATTTTTCACCTGAATGCTGCCTGTACTGAAGCTGTTTGTGCCATTGTCCTCGTAATCAGACCCTTCTGTTGCAGAGATCTCTCCAGCTCATTATTTAACATGGCCCCAAATGTCACGTTATGTCATCTGCAAACTTTATCATAATTATTTTATGTTTTCTTCCATGTCGCTGATAATGTTAAATGATATACAGCCAAGAACCAATCCCAGCAGAACTCTATCAGCAACAAACACAGACAGTGGCAATTGGTATTTATAATTACATTTTGAGGCATATCATTTAAAGAGTTGTAATGTATTTGACGTGTGCCACATCGTTTTTGTATTGCTCTATTATACTAACTAAAGTGCTTTGAAGAGCCGTACCAAAAACTTAACAAAAAAACAGAGAGTATCACATCAATATTATTATCAACCAAGCCAATAATTTCATTGAAATGCTGGAAAATTAGTATTGCAAGATGTATTTTCTGTAAAAATGACACTAATAACGTTATATTCTCTATTAAACAGATCCTCTACCCATGATCCTATTTCAAAACTCTGGTCTGACATCAGAACTGAGAGCAAATGGCATCATCACATTTATTTATTTTTTTTTAATACTGGCCTTTCTGTTCTACGCTGCAACATCTGGACTGTTTAAAAATGTACTGAAAGGTAATGCCAGTAATCTAGCAGGTCATTGGATAGCTCTGAATAGAATGTGTATTTGACATAATGGTCTTCAGTATCTAACCTTAGCAATGGCTGCCTATATGCTGTTGGAGAGTTGTGGAAAATATTTCATCAGCAGCTTCATGCCATCTGAAGGTAACACATTTCTTCTCCATGTGTGTCATAGGATCATAGGATCATAGAATTGCTCAGGCTAAAAAGACCCGAAAGATCATCAGTCCAACCACAACCTAACCATACAACCTTAATTCTAAGAACACTTCACTGCATCATTTCTTGAATGCTTCCAAGATTTTGTCATATATTTTTATTCTACTTTATCCATTTTTTTCCTTAAAAACATAATTCAGTCAGAACCCCTTTCAAAGTCTAAAAATAACTTTTTTTAAAAAAATTATCCCTTAAATCTCCTACTGTACATTTCCTCTTCATGTCCGCTAGCTTTATAATTCCGTTTTCTGTATTTTCTTGCTTTTAAAGTTTGTTTGTTGCTATTGACATCCCACTCATTTAACTATTTTTTTCCTTTGGTATTTATAACTATTTCTATTTTTATGCTTTCTTAGTTCATGCAGTCTTTCTCCTGGACTTATATGAATTTAGTAGCATAACTATTTCTCAAATAGTTTATAGTTATCATTCATATTTTTCTGCTTGCATTAAGTGGCTCAGATATTTAAGGTTGTGTAAAATAGACCCCTTCTAAAGAACCAGATGTATGTATTGAGAGTTCAGGTTGTGTTCTGTTTTCACATCATAACATATACAGCCAATTTACAGTCTTGAATGGCTGTCAGGCTTTATTTCAGGCATAATTTTCTGTTTTCTGTTAGATGAGCTCCTGCATAACTTTTCCAGTGTTGAATATGTGTAGGTTTTGTTTTTTTTTTTTTCTTTTTCTGGAACTTGTGAAATCATCATACGCACTTTAAAGAAAACCCAAGAACCTTTTATATCTGCCAGTCAGAGATCACATCAATCAGATTGAAGCCTGCTTCCCTAACACAGCTGTTTTCCCCCTACATCAAACTGGATATGCTGTTTTCCTCTGTGACTTGTTAGACCAGAGGTGTGAATTATTACTTCATCTTGTTCCTTATCTGCTATATCTTTGGTAATCAGCAATTGTTATCACCTCTTTCAGAGCTGTCAGTTACCTGGAAGCAAGTACTGGCATAAGTGACATAGACTGCTTTTATTTCTATTCTTTAGCTCATCTGGTTATTCTTAAAAAAAAAAAAAAAAAACCAAAAAAAAAACAAAAAAACAACAAAAAAAAAAACATGCCAGACATGAAATCCAGTCTATTTCATAATAACCACTATGTGAAATAAAAGAGTTATATGATTTTGAGAGATGACTGGGATTTAAAATCATAAGGCTCTGTTGCTATTGATTCATAGAATTTTCTCTACAGCTTTACTATTTATGGATTCAAGACATTCCCAAACCAAAGGGGACTGCACAGTTTGTGTTTTGGTCTCAGTGCACAAAGATCTAAGCAGTAACAAAGTGAAAGACAATAGAGATTGAAATTAAATGAGAGTAAATCACATCATGTTTCCAAAACTGTATCCCTCTGTGAGTACTTCAGCCCCTGACATCTGATTGCAGCATGAAGTATCTGCCCTCTCAGGCACTGTACACCTCGTTCCCACTGTAGTTCATTAAGGTCTCTAAAGTGAGAACTCTTGGGCTGGATTTCATTACCCTGTCTCCCCATTTTAGATTCCCTTGGGATCAAGGTCAAACATCAGCCATGTGAACTCCACCTTCATTGCCTATCCATGAACCCAAACTAGAAACCCAAAAAGGAGTCTGTTGTTAGTGTGGCTATTTTACTTCCCTTGTTTCGGTGCATCTGTTTCTACAGAGCAGAAATGGGGATAACAGCAAGTGTAGGGAGACAACCCCTACAAGTGTTCAGTCGTCTGAAGGGGTCAGCGCTATAAAAGTGTGACTATGGGACGTGATCTCACAGCTCCAGCAGTACCTTCTGATAAATGTATGATGTCATCTGCTGTGAAAGCTAGGAGAGCCAATAGCACTTAATACATTCCAGGAGCTAACCTATTGTTGCCCATTATATTTACACACATATATATATATATATTTTTCTTTCTTTCCGTTGCCTACGGTTTAAATCATGTCTGTATCTTAACCATTGCAGCTCTGAAGAAAATCTCTCCCTCCTCTGCCTTTTCAGTTGCCTGAATCTTGGAATTCATTGAGGTAGCTCTGAAATTTTGGAAGATCCTCACATCTAAGCAAATACAAGGGGCAGAGCAGCTTTATCTCCTGTTTCCCCCTCTCACAGATCAGATTGACTGTACAAGCAAAAGGAAGTAGTGTACAGTTCTTTAATAAGCAAAATAATTTCTGTATTCCTGAACAGGAGTTGAAAAGGGTAGTCTGTAAGGCATCAGGTTTTGGATTAGAAAAATTCATGACACCGCGCTCACTAAGCAGACCTGAGACTTGCATCCTGACTGTAGTCATTAAATGAAAGACTGAACAGCAGGTTGATGTGCTGATACAGTATCCTGAGCCCATCTCCTCACCAGCAACCACAGGTGAACTAAAGAGCCAAGGAAAAGGCTGAAATGGTAGGGCAGTGATACAAGGTTAGTTTAGGCATAAGTAGAAAAATGGAATGAAATCAGTGAGGAGATGTAGTGGTCACTTCTTTGGGATTTGTCTAAGGGTTTGATTTTCAGGTATACTGCAAATCGTGAAACTCCTGTTTTTTTTCTGCTCCTGGCTATGTGTGCCAGAAATGGGTCAGACACCACAGAAGTACATGCAAGATTTTAAAGGGGACAACAGAATGTAATCAGTAATGAAATGGAAACAAATCTTTGTAAGAGCAGCACATGAAGATCTGCCAGTAATGCTTACAATCTCTTTGAAATATATATATATAGACACAGATAGAATGCGTCATTTGTTCTTGATACATTTCAAGAAATATTTTTTATTTTCTTTTAAAAGCAATACCAGAAATCATATGTTTTTATAGGGAGAATCCAAAGAGTAGGCAGTCGGGATTCTTTCCTCCACAATTAAAATGGCTGAGATTTTTTCTGTGTAGGAGAACACTAACCAAAATACTGCATCATTTCTCTGCTATTTCTCTAGGACTCTCTCAGTTCAAACAGAGCTCCTGTTCCTGACAAAGCAGCGAGATACCATCTTCTCCACCAAGTTGTCCATCCCATGGTGAGAGGTACTGTCATTTTATACTATTGCTTTGCACATAAACTGAACCTCAGTTTCATCTTCCAGATGGGAAGAAAAAAGTTTAAATATACAGCATCAGCAGTGACTCAATAGGTGCATTTAGTGCTTAGCATTTTAAATATCTCCACAAGGAGTTTCATCATCTAAAAGTGACCCAAATGGCCTAGCGAGGTGGGATTTGGTATGGAGGAGGTCAGGGGGTGGAAGTTATAGTACTTGTGTCAGGAGGTGATCAGAAAGCTGATGCTGTGCACTTTCCTGCTCCTCAGTGAACTGATTCACTTTGAATGGTTCATTTATTTATGTGACCATCTAGGGGGAAAAAAGCCTTTAATTGCAGGCTCCATAATGTGTTCTTCACATTAAATTCCAAAGTGCTGATTTCAGTTGATTCTTTTTAGAGGTCCATATAGTTTTGGAGTTGAGCTATTCATAAGCTTTAATTCTGATTTTGGTGATATCATATTTTTTATAACAATACAAACCATACGTAGCTAAATACTGTTAACCCCTTTGTATGGAAAAGAAAGAAGGTATAAAATTAAAAAAACTAACATAGATTTGCCCCAGATATACTGTGATATATATACAAATAAGAAGTGAAGTCTTTATCATTGAGCACAGATCACCTTCTTAAGCCCTAGTGCTCATGGAGGAAGATCCATATTTAGGCAAAGGAAATATATTTCCTTCTTTTTTCACAAGCACAGCTTGGGCGCAATGCAAAAGCCTTGATTCTCAGAGGAATTCTGAGTTTGTTGCTTTGAGATTTCCTCCAATGGGAGCTTGAATATCCAGGAGCCATGCAGTGGTGTTTTCTCATCCCTCTTGTCATCCTCTAGCAAATTGTTCATCAGCTCTCCAAAGAAACTGCATTTCCACGTGCTCCTGCAGCTGTTGTTACAATAACCAGAAATGCTTGTGCAAAAAGGACATCCAAATGTCTGCTTTCTTTCACTGAAGCCAAATACCAATTTCCAGAATGAAGAGAGACCTCCATGAGGAATAACCAGCAAAGATCAGTCCTTTCCTGATGTTAGATGTTAGTTCTTCGGGAAACAAAAACCCACAAGGGATTGTTTTGACACAAGACTGTTTATTGATAAGCAGACTCACCCACCAAGTCTTTTATAAAAACCTAAATGTTATATATGAAATGGGACTCACTCGTAGTGAATGTGAATTACATTTAACCCTCTTCCCAAAATTCTAAACTCAAGGGCAAGAAACAGCAAAGTGATTTTGCTGTGCAGCTCAAGATTTTAAAAACATAATAACTGTACTTTTTAGATAGTCAGGACTTAGTGAACCATTGAAAGTGACCCAGTTCATTGAGCAGAGCTGAACAGATGGAATTCCAGCCCCGCCATGCTTGGGTGACTCTCTGAACAATACAAAATCTTCTTTCAAAACGCTCTCCACCAAGCTTCCTGTCTCCTACACATAACATTTTGGGATGTTCTGATCACTTTTCAGTTCATTTCACCACGTCTTGGGTAGAGCAGTCGGCAGACTCTTAGCATTGAGCTATTTTGGGGGTTTTTCATTAGAGCTTTTATAACTGTTCCTGTTCTGTTCCAGATGTAAAAATAAAATCCTGTAGAATGTTCTCTGTTCACTGGAAAATGTCTCACCATGCTCTGGCCCCAAAAATACAAGTTATTTTCGTTTCTTCTTTCAACTTGCCTGCTACAAAACAGTGGCAAAATATATTCAATGTGTATTTGCCATTTTCAGCAAGCCCTCTCCTTTTCACAGGCTAAACAAATGACAAACTTCCCCTCATGTTTTTGTTAACCTTTGAATTGGCTTTTTATCTACTATATTAATCAGTTTCTACAGGACTGTTTCTATTTAGGGAAATAACAAAGAGAAAAATATGTCATTTCTAATCTAAAATATTTCGTCAAAATATTTGCATGGATATTCCCCATATTTTAAACAATATTCTTACATGTTTACAAAAATTTGTGAGCAGTTTGGATTGCCTCATCAAAAAATATGTTCATTGAATTTAATATTTGACCCCATCTCATGTTGTTTCATTAAAATCTTAATAAATGTTTCTGGAGTTGGAGCATAGTGTGATGCTTTTTTAAAATGAAGTGATTTTAAAATAAGTTCAATGTTTGCTGAATAGGTAACTGCTAAGGAGGAATTCAGTCTTTTCATTTTAGCAGGGTTAAAATTTAAAAGATTTTTTTAATTTGCTCTAAAAAATTTTATTTCATAAATGTAAGAAAAAAAGAAAAGATTACAAGAAAAAAATGGAAAAGAAGTATAAAAGGAAATTAAAGAGGTGCAAATAAGGACATTTTGGATTTATTGTAATTGTTAGTAAATTGAAAGCAAGTTTTTCTACTTTGTTGGGGGGAAAATAAAATAATTTTTCGCATAGTCCTAATTTAGAAACCTGAAACAAAGGCTAAAATGGAAATATGCCTTATACTTTTCCACCTCTTCTGTGAATGTGTAGCAGAAGACCTCCCAGCAGTCAGGGTGATCTGGATTCTCAGATGACACCCACTGCTTTAAAGCTGAAAACATAGACACGTTGAGCTTGGGAATAGTTGTTCACATATATGTAGAGAGCAAATAAATTGCCATAAAATTACAGTGCAAGTGAGAATCAAATTATGTTTCTACAATCTTTTATGAGAAATCATAGAAAAGGTCAAAAAAGTCACTTTAAGGTTCAAGCAACTTCATTGGTTTCCCTATCAAAAGGTGCTTTCAAAAGAATAGTTTATCAGAGTTCTCACTCTTCCCTGATAAATTTCCCCATCAAACAATACAAAAGCAGTAGCACTTATCAAAAGATTGCAGCCAAAGCAAATCACAACTTCTGTTGCTTTGGTCTTAAGCAACTCAATTGAATTATCATGGTGATATATTGCCTTCCTTGACTGCCAGTTGAATGGTCATCACGGGATCTCATCCCAGCTCTGCATGGCCTGCCCTGCTCCCTCACTTGACAGTGTTCTCAGATCAGCATCTCTGAGAGACATGGCTGCCCCACAGCTGCTAAGCAGAAACTGCCAGCACCGGCTGTGGGCTGGCTGCCACAGTGGAGAGATGAGGGGGAAGGTAATGTAATTATGTGGAAGGTATGGATAAATGTGGCTGAAAAACTGCCATAACATCCTATGAGGTCAGAGCAAAGAAGATGAATGGAAAACTTTGGGTAAGGTATTGATTTAATAAGAGAGAGGTAAGCATCGCAGATAGAGACCTGCTCTGCAAACGCTCCTAACAGCAAACAGTGCAGGGCTCTGGTGTTCATGGGCTGACAAGAAGTGAGCTTGGATGAGACAGGCTTCAAGCTAAGTGCAGGAAGTTGTGTACTGAAAGTCTGTAAGGCTTTAATCCTCCTGCGTGCCTGAATAGCTTAGAAAACTGGCTCTATTTTAGATTCATTTTTAAGTGCCCTTAGCAATTTCTTCACTTCTCTTGGTTAGAAAAGTCTTGCTGTTTGTATCTTTGATTGTAAAGTGGGAGTAATTGATTAGATATGATTTGGTAGGAGAAGGATCCTGCATACTGGTACACCAGAGGCTGTTTATGAATAAACAGATTGCTGGTGCCATGCAGCTTGGAACATACCAAAACTATTAGCTGCGGCACAGACAGAAAACCAGTCACACAGCTGTGCAAAGCAAAGGTCTTCTGAAATAATCTGAAATAGTGAGGTAACCGAATACCAAAAAAAGGAGCAAAGACCAGACAGATCCAGAACAGGGTTAGGTGGCTGGTTAGGAGAATGCAGATCATGTGGTATAAGAGACCAGAAGGTATTTATCTCTGTAAAAACCAAAGCATCTCTGTATCCACTGTGGGGAAAAAAAAAAAAAAAAAAAAAAAGATAAACACTGGGATGGAGAAAGGCTGTTTAGCCTAAAGGACAGTATTCAGAAGCACACATGGGTATAGGCTGGTCCAGAGCGTTCCTGGCCAACTGGAAGGTCATTCTGACCCACTGGATAAAGGCCACTGCCTTTGTGCTGAAGCAAGCAAGGCCACACAGAGCTCCATGGGTTTATCTGGCACAGCTTCACACAAGAAGAGACTGCCTGACCTAGGAGGCCTTCCACACCAGTCCCTGAATAAAGATGTGTACAGCTGTAGCTGGCATTTGGTATTTCTCCCAGTTAAGAAGTCTAGAAGAAAGACAAAATCTTCCCACTCTTCCACATTGGCTGGGTGGCTCAGCAGAGGCGACGCAGACCTGATTTTGATTCTATCCCTGCTATATCCTTGCAGTAGACAAAGGGCTTCTCACCTGCATTGTACTCACTGTTTTTTTTATTAGAACAGGTCCCTGAAGTCTGTCAATATGGTAATGAGAGATAGCTTAGATACCTGTAACCTAATTAACCCCAGTACCAATAACAGTTGCTAATAACCATGACTAAGTCCTTGACATATGAGCAAGCTCCTAGCCTCCTGGAAAGGTTTTAATCAGCTTGTGTGAGCATCTCCTTGTCCTGCTCCGCATTCTGTGTGCAGGGCAAGGTCAGAGCTAGCATGCAGGTGGCTGCAGCCACAACTGTGCTGCACCATTCACACAACCCAGGCCAGCAGCCCCTCCTCGAACAAGCACTTGGTGTTGAGTCTGGAGCACATCTGCCCTTCTTGGGGTATTGGTAGGGATACCCACCTCCTGTCTGAACCAAAAAGGGAAATTAAATGTAGTGAGCTTATTGACTGTTAAAGCTGGTAACTCACAGGAGGGGGATGCTCCTCTGGTGGCTGTCAGCTCAGATTGCAAACACAGAAGGATGCTCAGGTGGCTGGGTGACTTGCATTCACCCCTTGAGCCCACCAAGTGCTCCTGTGTGGGGCACTCAGAGATTTACGAGCTCCAGGGGCAGTCACACCACAGCCCGGTGGTAGGTAAGGATCACAGAGGTTTGTAACACACATAGCTCTGAGGCAAAGTTGCGAGTGATGTGCCCAGCTGGGATGTCCAGAGGCTGGACTGCCTGACTGCACCCTTGGTGCCCAGTTTTCTCTCCTGTCTGAACCAGGATGCTTGATAACAGGCTGTCCTCGCTGCAGTGGGACCCTGTGGTCTGGAGGGTGAGGTATCACCTCCGTTATGCTTTACCTATCAGGCAGAAGGAAGGGGTGCATTGCTGGCCATTCCTACCCAGAGTCCCTACCCATCTTGAGGCAATAACCTTTGCCAAGCCTCTGCCCAAGCCACAGTGGCATCCATTTAACTGATGGAGAGAAGCAAAAAGCAAACAGTTTGCTTGATCAAGGACAAGGAGAAACCATCCCCAGTATATAAATGCTGGCATGACTCTAGTAGGTGTTATAATTAGGTGGCATTAATTAGTGCCGGAAAATACTGTCATGTCTTATAGCAAGCCTTTGGGTAAAAGACAGGAGCAGAATACCTATCCTTAAAAAATTCCATGTCTATTTTCTTGTTTTACTAGTAGGGATTTTTAATCAGTTGAATGAACTTGTATGTACTAGTTAACTTTGCTGGAGTTTAGTGGTTGTATTTAAAGCAGATTTTATCCTAGAATGATATTAATTTGATAGGATCCCTGATCTGTAAAACCATTGGTTATCTTGGTCTCTCCTGATAAGAAAAAAAAGTGCCGAGGGTTTCCAGTTGGTGAGCACATTTGGGCAGAATCTTTCACACGTCACAAATTGCAGATGGGAGGCAGTGATCTCGAACATGCAGTCACATTGCGTGACCATCTGACACCTTCCATTTAGAAAAATAATACTTTCCTCACAGCATACGCTCCCTGCTGCAACCAGCACCAAAAATTATGCCTGGGAGAGCTGTTCCTCCTAGACTAAGGTCTTAAATATTTCTTAGGCTGCTTTTAAAAGATTCATGCAGCAGCACCACCTCACTCACATCCTGCTAAACCACAGAAAATACTGAAATTCTTCCCCAGACAGTGTTAATCACAAAATAGCTGAAAAGAACAAAAGGGGGAAAAAGACAGCAGGAAAATTATATACTCACACTGGCGAGGTGAACAATGGAAGGCTCCTGTTGTATGTGTAATTCAAACATGCCCATGTAAAACACCGCATGGAGATATTTCCTACTGCTACCAGTTCCTCAGCTGCAGAAAATCCCACAGCTGTGGGGAAGTTCAGTCTCAGGCACCCCGCTTTGTGAGTAATTCCTTTTGACAATGTTGTGTATTGACACTCGTTCATTTGAAATAGTAATGACCATTTCAGGGTGTCCTTTGCTATATACTGAGGTGTCAGTAGTGATAAAAAATATTTAATGTGTAAGGACATAACTATGTGAATTCAAAGGCTGACATCCCATGCTATCTTACTGTGTCCTGATAGTTACCATGTCCTAGAAAATACAGAGAATAAAAATAAACCTACATGCATTCTTTCTACCCAAATTACAAGACTATCATGGATGCCATTTTTTAACACGTGAAATTATCGGCAGCAGGCTGGTGTGACCCAAAGCAGGAGGCAGCTCCTGCCGTCCTATCTGACCTTACCAAGTATAGCTGTCTTAAAGACCAGTCCATGTTTTCCCACTCACCTGCCAAGGAGATGTGCCCCAGCAGCCAGACCAGCCAAGCGCTTCATTGCTGCAGTGCACCATCCTCCCCACCCACAGCCTCACCACTGCAGGTCTGCCATGTGCGGCACCCTGCACACCCCAGCAGGGCTCAGCCTGCACCCAGCACCCTGGCAGACCCCACCATCCCTAAGGGTTTTTTAGTGACACTATTGTTTCACTGTAAGTTTCTGCCTGCCAGGGCTGACCTGAGCCCACTGAGCAGTGTTACAAATGCCCATCATTCACGAATAGCAATTAGTGTCTGTGACTCTGGGCCAAGCTTGACCTCATGAAACAGAAGAAAAAAGTTCCATCTTCTTCTACGCCCTCTGGCACGGCCTTTCAACACCCCAACTCCTGGACTGGCTGCCAGCCTCTTTGAAAGCCAAACTGTGTGAAGACTTCATGCTGCTTCCACAAGACATGTACAACATCTGGGCACCATGTTACCCCTTCCCTTACTCCAGCTGAGCTCATGGGATGGCAAATGAGAAAGTCTAGTCCTCCCTAGTGGCAGTGGCATGCACCTGACTTGCATGTTCACAGCACTGATTAATCTACCCTTCTCAAAGAGCAGGGGATGCAATTTTAGGATGCTGTGAGACTGACTGAAGGGTCTATAAGACAACATTTTTTCCCTTGGGGCTGAAAGTGTCAGATATAATGTGTCTCCCTTTTGGGACATCTTAATCAAACATTCAACGGTTTGTTTTCAGAGTTTGTGGGTACCTATTGAGATCACCGCAGCTGACAACTGCTGCCTAATGAGGATTACAAGCCTCAGGTTCAGGTCCTAAAAGCAAAAGAGACCAAGAATTCTCCCGGTGATCCTAATGTTTGTCAGAGGAGAAGAAGACCTTATGTCTTCCCAAAATGAGCCTTTCCCAGCCTCGTGGCTGATGTCTTCCTTTGCAGGAAGGCTCCACCTGAACCCTCTTTGTAGGTCAGGACAGCCTACATTACCCTGGGGCAGGATACCTGAAAACCAGACTTAGCCCTCTTGAACCCTGCGTTTTTGACCCATTCCCTTAAAAGCTGTGACTTGCTGCCTGTATCTCATCCTTGTGTCTGCCAGGAGTCATTGCTGTGTCTGCATCAGCAAGACAGAGCCAACTGGTGAACTTGTCTCATTATCTCCTTGCCGAAAACTTACAAACCGTTACATATTCTTGGATACTTGTAGTATTTATGTTTTTCCTACCCAGAAGATTAGCTCAGGCATAGCAGAGCTCAGAACACAAACCCATCTCTTGGCATTATCTTAGCCTGGGCTGGCTGTCATTTTACAGTAGTTGCACAAAAAGAGTAACTAGCAACAACACTTACAAATCAGAGATTATATTGTATTGGTTTAGCTGATATTGTTTGCCTTAAATTTATATTGTGCTTTAAATGCTAGCCATTAAAATTATTAGGGCAAGGTTTGCCCTCAGTTTACAGCCTCTCTCCCCAACAGCTCATAAGAGAAGCAGTGGTCCTGGTCTCTCTTTATTTTGTGCTGTAGAAGTCACAGAGAGTATCCAGAGAGTCATAACACAGCCTGGAGCTATTTCACTTTTTCACTTCCAGATGACATTTGTGATTGGAAATCCAGGTACAGAACTAGGGAATGGGCTTTAGAAAGCTGCATTTCGTTTGCTCCACTTTCTCACCCCACCCCAATCCCCACCCCAAATCCATAGTGTATTCTGAGTACAATGATGCAAAAGGGAACAGGGATTAAAAAGACCCAACTTGCCTTTGGCAATAGATTCTTTGGGGTGGCTACGTCAGCCCAAGGAGGACCTTTCTTTTTTCTGGGAGACATTTTCATTAATGTATTCTTTTTGACTGTCATTATTCTCTCTCATGTGTTGCTTTGCATTTCTCTAGACTGTCCTCACATTTCCTGTAAAACATAGTTTTTAAATAGCTTCAGTCATGCATACAGAACTTTCTGTGGATGTTCTTAATCTGTGGAAACAAGATTTGTAGCATAGAAACTAAGACAGTTTTAAGCACAGAGACATGAGTGACACTTCTTCAGGGCCCTTAAAACAATGAATATGATCTTATTTTGACTTGTGACAAATCCTAGCGATGAGATGTGAACAGAGTTTGCTCAGAAGTTTACCTAATATGGGCAGTGCAAAATTAACCTTTTCCAGCCCCACTATCAGAACAGAACACAGCTGCTTGGTCCTTTTGTAAGGATCAAACAGGCAGCAGAATCTAAAAAAGACATGATTTTTTTGAGACAAGGCAGAGTTCTTCATACATGTCTGATGAGAGCAATTGCAATCTGTCCTGAATTCCTCAATGGAAGTTTGAACTAAAATCACAGCTATTTTATAGGCTCAACTACAGCATTACATCTGACCCCAGATCTTAATAATAGAATCACGGAATAGCTTGGGTTGGAAGGGGCCTCAAAGCCCACCCTGCTCCAACTTCCTGCCATGGGCAAGGCTGCCACCCACCAAACCAGGCTGCTCAGGGCCCCATCCAGCCTGGCCTTGGGTGCCTCCAGGGATGGGGCACCCACAGCTTCTAAATGTGTGAGATACAATTGGGCAAAGTTTCCTCTGGAAACTTGAAATATATCTCATGAAGTAGTTCCCCAGCTGTTCATTAGCAGTGCACAGGGTGATCCAAGGCCATAATAGGAAAAAAATTCTTTATTCAGAGGGTGGTGAGGCCTAGAAAAGCTTTGGTTGCCTCATCCCTGGAGATGCTCAAGGCCAGGTTGGATGTAGCCCTGGGCAACTGAGCTGGTGGATGGCGGTGCTTCCCATAGCATGGGGTGGAACTGGGTAGGCTTTGAGGTCCCTTCCAACTAAGCCAGTCTGTGATTCTATGATTCTATGCACAGCAAGACACAATTCATCTCAAAGAGCAGTCAGTGGAAGAGAAGATAATATCTTCCTTCTGCTACAGTGTCAGCTTATGTTGAAAATTAAACCTGTGGTGTATGTTATATCACAGTGATGACAGAAATGTCCATAAAAGAATAAGAGAGTCTGCAAGAGCAAGGAGTGGATTGCCAGAGATGCATGGGCTGGTGGGTGGTGAGATGGCACAGAGGCGAATGGTAGAAAAGCATCAGTGTGTCCTTTGGGAAGAATACAGCAAAAAGGACTATGGGAAAATGGGATTTGGAGATTCAGTTGAAAGAGAACCATGGAGGTTTCTAAATGAGGAGAGCTGATGGTGCGCCTGCAGGAGGCAAAGCAGCAGGTGGCAGGGCTGATGGTCCTACCTGAAGTTAAGATAAAGAGGCAAGTGAGAGAGGGAGAAGGCAGAATGTTGTGCGGAAATGTGGATGGGAACTTTTTGTTACTGCAACAGCAGAAATGGCGTATTAAGGAAAGAACAGGATTTTAGGAGTATCTGAAAGGGGAAGGAGTAGAACTGGTCCTTGCATGGGTCTGGGGGAGCAGAGAAAGGACACCGCACACTTCTGCAGTAGGGATGCACACGGCATCAGCCCAGGGATTCCAAAGAATATCTCTCTGCTGTCTCGTGCCCTTTGCACGGGATGGAGATGGAGCTCTGACAGTAGCTTCGGCTGGAAACTCTGCTGGAAAATCACCGAGCTGCTCCCATACTGCAGCAGGAACAGCTTGTGAAGTGTATCACCCTGAGGTCAGGCAGCAATGGGAGCAGGGGATGCCTTGCACAGAAGAGGAGAAATTCAGGAGGCAGGAAGCCTTCTACAAAGCTGATGTTTTATTGTTCCTAAATAAATTAGTTATAAGGCTGAATTGTAGGAATAGGCCAACATTGAGCTTATTTAGAAACACCATATATGTGATTCTAGGTTTTGTTCCTTTTTTATAGGCTCTGTCTGGGGCAGTGAGGAGTGCTAGCTGTGCCCAGGAAGCTGTGATGTTCACTGCACTGGTAAGGGAAAGAAGCATTAATCAGGAAAAAACTGCTTAGAAATTCAGAGTTATTATTCTGGCTTGTTCCGAGACTTCATTACAGCATCACCTTCTTTCTTCTTCCAGATGTGCTGAGCAACTTCTGTTCCTATGGAATTTTAGAGCAGGTTCAGGCAACTAGTCACTTTGAATATCATGCAGTATCACACCCCTTGTGTGCCTTGTCCATCAGTGCAATACAGACGCAACTGCCCTATGCCTTTTGACTGAAATGCCTGCTGAGTTAAACACAACCATTAAAGGTTGTTTAGGTATAGGCTGTGTCTCAGCCCATGCACTGGCAGAATGCAGGTATTTGCAAGTAGGATAAGGCATGAAGCTTCATAAATGATGCAAGACAGAATGAAAACTCAAAAAAGTATTGAAAAGAAAGAGAAAAATAGTAACAGGAGAGCTGTCAAAGAAGGTTAGTACGAAAAGCAGAATGAGTATATTGGGAAAAAAAATGCCTTAAAGGGAATGGAGGTCAGAAAAGGGGCAATATGGTACTGAAGGTGTCTGCCTAAATGTCTCCCACACCCCTCTTACTCTCTGAACGTTGATGTGGGGTTGAATCATGTGGCTGGCAGGCAGGACAGGAGCAGCAGACCCCAACATTGCCTGAGAGCTGTTGCACCAGTAGTGCTTCCAACTGTGTTGAGGTCGGGTTCTGTATATCAAAAATGTGCAAGCAATACAGCCAGCTGTCTTTGTACTATGACATCATGGGAAAAAAAAATGTTATAAAAATGTTATTAAAAAAATGTTATACTAGGCACAGAAGGCATCTAGATGTTTCCTGCCACTACCTTCCCTCTTTCTGGGCTTTGCTTTAGGTTTCAAATGTCCTTTACATAGAGAAAAACCATAGTCTTATTCCTGAGGCTTTTGAGCATCCAGACTTCTCTCTCCTTGCATTTTGGCCACTGGTTGTGCTCCTCGGAGGCCATTTGATCATGTTGTAAGGTAAGACAAGGCTGTGACCCAGATTCCTGTCTCTTGGGTGCTGTGGCTCAGCTGCATATGCTAGTGTTGCTTGGGGTTTCACTGTTTCCACCCTTCCTACTGTTCTTGTAAATTTGATTTCCCACTGCAACACATAAAGAGCAATAATACATGCTCCAAGGCATCAACTCTCACCTCTTCCTCTTCATCCATGAGCAAACGCCCCTTTTAACAGCACCTTGCTCATATTCCTTTGGCTTCTGCTCCTTTTCATATCATTTAATAATTTAACTGTGTTTTTTTTTGTAATTCTTTCTGTTGGATTTTAGATAAACCGCAGAACACTAAGCAGAGCTGCAGCTGTTTTCCAGGACAGTAAAAGCTATGGGTCAAATGAAGAAGAAAACATCTCTGCATGGTGGGCCTATAAAATGTGCATTTCAGGGGCAGTGCAGGAATCTGTGGTACACACTTCTGGCTAGCAGCTGGCTGCCACGTCCTACAAATGCTTTTCCTACTGCAAGCACATTGGAAGTTGTTTTAAAGCCAGTGTTGACAAAAGAGGGTTGGCCTGACAGGCAACTGAAGGACCACAGGGCCATTCAATACCAAAGGTCCATTCTGTGTGCAGAATAATTCCTGGAGAAGGGGCCTATTCTATTCCATGTATTCCCCGGAGTTTCATAGTGCTCTGTAAGAAATAATAGTACATTATATATCACAGAATCACAGAACCATTGAATGGTTTGGGTTGGAAAGGACCTTAAAGACCATCCAGTTCCAACCCCCTGCTCCGGGCATGATTGCCACCCACTAGATGGATTACATTATTCACCAGTTTCTTAGAGGGACACTTTGTAAGATAGGCTTGAGGAAGGATCAGAGTCTGCCTCTGTCCCTCTCTACATGTTTCCTTGGAGGCAATTAGCTGGAATCAAACCCCTTGCATCTTTTTGCTGCTTTCTTCCTTACAGCACAAGAGAGGCTTCTGAATGTGTGCATCTCGACCCCACTAATACTTCTAAATACTTCAAGGTTCCCGCCCAACACCTTCTCAGCATGCAATCCTTCATACAACCCAACAACACTTTGCTAATATTTTTATTGACATCCCAGTGGCCATAGCACAAGGGGCATTCAGAAGGATGCGAGTTCCTGGGCTGCAGTGATGGGAGGACTGGGCTCAGCGCCGGGCATGCTCCACAGTCCTGTGCCATTGCAGGCTTTCTTCTGCTGCTCTCCTTGGAGCTGCCCTTTGCCTACAAGTTAAAAGAAAACTGAGGCCACATTGCAGGGCCAGCAGCAGGAAAGTACAGTGCGAGAAGCACTTGTCACCATGAATAAACAATGAAATGCATTTCTTTTTAAGTTGCTAATTCCACTTGGCATTTCTGAGTTCAGCATTGCAAACATCCATCTTGTTAAAAAGTGATGTCATTTACTACACCAGTAGCATTAGAAGAGATTGCAAACATGTTCTCAACCTGTTTTAATAATGATTTAACAACCAGGAAAGTAGTCAATATTTTAGGGAGAAGTTTTCCACCATGCCTCCACCAGCCTCCATCTGTGCCCATGCAGAGCTGTGTCTATGGATATGCAGGTGAAATTACCTGAGTGCTTGTGTCAAACATGTGCATGTGGAATATTATGCTGGCAACACTTAACGTTCTGAACTGAATTAAAAATCCCTTCATCTTTCTCCAGTCTCTGATAAAATCAATCCCACCTATTTCTCCAATGAATCTATAAAATAAACCTTTATATCTGTTTTCTATTACATATTTTTGTGTTTAAATCAACACAAAATTGGGAAGATTTTGATAAAGTACAATGTGTAACACAATGCACCTGAATGTCATTTACCAAGGGAACAGGATGAGATTTGCATTACACTCCCTGGTCACAAAATGAGATCATGGCATTCAAAACTGCTTGTATAATTGTCATGCAGACATTTTTATTTTTTTTTTTAAGTGGCTAAGTCTAAGCTAAAGGGAGTGGGGAAGGGAAGGGAAGGGAAGGGAAGGGAAGATCTCGGGTTTCTTCCTTTTGAAAGCTGATTCATCACAGGTCTATGTCACTGAAAGTGTAAGCTTTTGAAATGACTGGGTTTTCTGTTTGGTTGGTTTCATCATGTTCAGCGAATTGTTCTTATTGTTCTCCTATGCAAAAGAAATATTTTTACAAGGCTTTTTAATCATAGGCAAAGTTCTTGAAAATGTCACAGGTAACTGTGGAATCTATGTCATCCTTTTTGGGGAGAAATAGAGTAATATTTTCTGAATTATAATTAGATCATCAGTTGTCTTAAGTTAAACTCTTTGTTGTATTATTTTTTGTGTTTTTTTAATTCTTCTTCTAATGAATAGATGCTCTGAAATTTCCAAATCTGAGTCATCTGAATTCACTACTCCTCTCAGAAATCTTGGTTCTGTAGGAAAATTCTATGTACACCCTCATTTCCCTACAGCTATTTTTAATATATCACCTGGCTCAGGATCAGGAATGCTCAAGTTATTATTGATAGTAAGTCTTACTGACATTAACAGTCATATAATGATATTTGTTCACTTATAAGAAGTTTTAATTAAACAGATTATTTTCAATAAAGGATATCCAAAGGGTGATATTATGAGGGCCTTGTTCCATGTATGTTCAATTCACTGAGTTACATTTTCAATTTGAAGTTAACAGGAGTCTCTACCTATACCACTGTAACATTTTGTCCAAGACTGTGGGCACCATGATATGGATGAAGCACTTTTTCACCCGTTTTCTACCAGAAAATTTGGCTGTGATGTTTTAAATGGCAAGTTTTCTTTTTTTTTTTTTCCTGTTTTATCTTAGAGAACATGTGATAACCACAGTTTGGAAACATGCTTAGCTCACCTGCATCTTAGTCAGTGCCTGTTATTAGTGGCAAGGCAATTGTACCTCACCAGATAGAGACTACCTTGAACTACAGACTATAATTCGATGTTGCATTCAATAAAGTGTAAAAAGACCCAAACGACCTTCTGATTCTCTTCTTCAGACCATGGTTTCGAGGTTGACCAGGTGTTGTAAAATGCAAATGATGAAGAGAAGGTCTCATGGAAAGGCTGCTAGAGTCCAGACCTTAGGATACTGGGAAGGAAGCTTGTCACCTTGAGGGTTGCTCTCTGACCTCGAGCTTCAGGGAGAAAAGACACTGCATGCCCCTCAGTCACTGTGATGTGGTTGGCTTTGTGAGAAAGTTCAGTGGAAGGAGAAGTCCCAAAAAGCTAAATATTTTCTCATTCCTCTAGTCTGTAGCCTAAATTCAGGCTATCACAGATTTCATCTCAAACAGGAACTATATAGAGAAAAATCTCCTCTTTTCAAACTGTTCTCCAGCTTTGCTTTCACTGGGATGACAGCTGTGACCCTATTAGTATCTCAAGATATGATTGAGCCAGGGAACTTGTGTGCCTGCATACATATGTGCACATGTGTGAGCAGTGTTGTGAAACAGTCTATACTTCCATCTCTACCATAAAGCACCAGCTTAGTACCTCTAACCTAACTTAAATCTGAGAATCTGTGAAGTAAAGAAATTTTTTTCTTGAGTGTGGTGCAAAGAGAGCATTTTGGGAAGTACAGAGCTTTAGGTAGGATGTCAGAGGTATGAAGACAAATGTTTCAGTCATTCTTCTGAGCCTGAGTTGTACTGTTACAAAGAAATACGTTCTAAACCTGAAGCAGGCAGTGATACTTGGTCCTGGCAGACAGGCTGGTGCAGCTGCTAGGAGGTATAAATGGTCCCTGTGCCAGTCTGTCCTACTGCCTTTGGATGAGCAGCCAAGCTGAGGGCCCAGTCCACGCTTGGATGGGAGATGACTTGGGAATCCATGTTGTATTGTGATGCTGAGGAAGCTCCAATTTACTCCAGATGGGAGAGGGATGCCAGGTGTTGGGTCTTGTCTTGGTGGGCTATGAAAGCCATGCACAAAAAGGAAAGACTAGATCTTGGCTCTCCACACTGTGTTGGAGGGGCTGTCCAGCCAGCTTAACACTGATGTATGATGTGCCAGTCAGCTGGCAATGGTAAAGTCTTATTTGTCTCCCAAGAGCCCTGGAAGAAATTATACTCTAAAGGATCTGACCAAAACCTTCTGCCAGAGCATGTTTCCATGGGAATGTATTACTTCCATGAGCTGGCATCCTTCTGTGAAATACACCCCTGTGGTCTTTACCAGTTTTTCCACTTTAGTTTCTGAATGTGTGAACTCACAGGCTCCCGAAGTTATCCATTTCCCTATGTTTCCTCAGTCCAGCAGGTGAATCACCTGCAAAGCACTTAGCTTTCAAAAAGGGCTTTCAAAAAATGCACAAAAAAACCTCCCACAATCCCATTTGGTATTTTTCATTTTCCTTTGATATAAGAAGTACTTTGAATACGTAAGCATTCCTGCATCACTCTATTACCAAGTTGGAGGAAAATAATTATATTTTTTGTGTCTCTATTTTTGTAGTCTCTATCATGCATGTGTCCTGAAAAAGAGGAGCATCACATCGCACAGATCTAGCGATTTACTGAACGGCAAAGAATGCTATGGAGAAGAATATACAAAAATAGGACATTTATAACAGGCTAAGATTCAGGATGGGCTCCTTGTGGTCTGATTTTATTTAACACGTGGTGGCCTCTGTAAGCCTGAGAAGTACAGGAGCAGTAACAAACAGCTTAATAATTACAGGATGGTACATCACATCACATGCTCTTGGTCACTGACCCAGCCCAACTCTTGACCTGTTCTATGACTGTAAACAAATTCTTTTATTGTCGCAGACCAACCCTGCTGTCTGCATCCAGGCAAAACAGTCACTGCAATAAAATTCTGTCCTGCTGTATGTTTTATGACTAATCACAATAATGTTATTCCCTACAGCAAGATCTTCTTGCACCATAGCCCCCTGAGGGACAGGGCTAAATGTGGTACGATTTGGCAACAGGCTGTGATCAAAATCAGATCTGAACATCAGTATACAGCAGTAGTGACCCACTTTCACTCTTTACTTCCTCCTCTCATCCATGGTTCTCAAAAATCACTTGCCTCTAGCATTGTCACTCTTTCAACTCCCAACCTAGAAGATCTGCTGTGCCAGAGCACCCCATGACTCAGAGAGATCCAAAAAGCCTGAGCTTAGCAGCATGTCTACTGAACTGAGACAAATAAGATGAGCAGGTCAGTCTGACGAGCTAATCAGAACTCTCCTCTAGGAAAGATTATGCTTTCAGGACATATTCCACATATTGCAGAAAGCATGTGGAATAGAGCCAAGGCAGAGATACCAACTCCAGCATAACCCACGTTCTCTCAGACTTGCATATCCTCAAGGACAGTTTGTCTTTTGACCTCACATTAAGAACCCTTAAAAAGTAAAAGATCTCTACTCTTCCCTTCCTTCTTAGCAGAGATGTTTCTTATCTAATCACTTTCTCTACTTAATTTTGTCCAAAAAATGGGGATTTTATAGCCTCTGAAAAATTGTCTCCAAGTGCCCAAAACAGAGTAGGTACAAGAGTCTACGAGATTCCTCACATTTCCTCCATGTGAATCCTCACTGCCTGCATTTATGACCCTTGGAAGGTTACTTAGCCATGGCAATAGGTTTGACACTTATGTCTCTTCTCTACCTTAGGCAGGGACAGCCCATTTTGTGGCAGAACAGCTGCAGATGGTACCTACTGCTTTAGCTTCACAAATGTGTCTTCAAATTCGAGTCCAAAAATATTACTGCTAAATGCCCTCAAGCCTTAAATTCATCACTCGTCTACATTTTTACACACCCTACAGCCTTTTTCTCCTTCTTAAATGCATAACAAAAGATCTCTGTTGAAGAAGTAGGTAAGATACGTGTGTTTTCTGAACTGAGCTCCTCTTATCTACACAACCATATCAACAAAGTATTTTCCAGTAGTCTCAGTCAGGTATCAGAAATATAGCATATTAGCTGAATGGCACCCTGGGAGTGGCCCTCCGTTCAGACACGCTGGTGGTCATATCCATTCCACGCACGATTCAGTCTTCAGTGGCTTCAGAAGAATGGCAGATAGCTAATGAACAGCAGCCGCCTCTGCCACAGCGTGTGCTGATCCACAGCTCTAGCCACAGCCAGCACATTCATGAACCCCTTTAAAAAGCAAAAATCTTACAGCTCTTCTAAGAAAAGCCATAGTACAAACTCCAAAGGTTGCAATTTTGCTTTGAGGCACAAGTGAAACAGCTTTTTTTCATTTCACCATTCTTTATAATTTTTGCATTGAAAAGGAGTAGTAAGACTTTGCAGATCAATACATACATGCTAAGGGAAGACCTGTAAGAAGAACAATGCAGTTCTTATCTGCAATATGCTGTTTTAATAAGAATTACCCACCACTGTTCTTCATACTTGTAGCACCAAATTCACATGCAGGGTTTAACACAGAAAATAAATAAGCAGTGACTTACTCTGTGTGCACGTGCCTGTGTGTAGTATGGCAGATACTGGGGCAGATCGTCAGCTGGTGTAACTCAGCCTAGGTCCATTGACTTTAATGGAAACGTGCCAACTTACCCCAGCTGAGAATCTGATTATTGTTTTGCAAGTTCTTGCATTAAAGATAAGTATTCACATTCTGCTCTGTTACACTGGTGTAAGTGGGAGTAACTTCACTGGAGTCTCTGGAGTCCTGCTTCATTTACATTATCAGGAAGGCAGAATTTAGTCCAAAATCTTAATAACAGTAAAGCAGTTTTTACTTCCACGGTGTTTCATCTCTTTCCTTTTCTTTAAAACAAATTAAGAAATAAATGATGGAAAGAGTGAAAACGAAAGGATATCAGGCTGTCATGGAAATTCTCAACTAAAATCTTTTTTTTCTCTGACTCTCATTTGCAAGCTTTGTGCAAATAGTTTATTTGATTTGACACCTATTGCACAAAAGGCTTCCCCTTCTGTTCTATCATGGCTGGTATCAAGAAAAGAGAGAAAAAAATAGCACAGCTGGTAATACAGAGAACCCAAAAATATACAAAGACGTACCAGAGGGAATAGTCATCAACATAAAGTGAACAAGCACCCAGACTATTGATTACATGCTGCTCACAGAACACCAGGCATTTCTGCCAGCTTCTTTCCACTCTTACACTGAGCTGCAGACAGCATGTTGTACTTTGCATCATCAGTTTTGATGAATAATGCACTGATAAACACTGCAGCCAATATTCTGGAGGAGCTGAGAAGCCAGATGTCATCTGGACCTCCAATAGTTTTAACCCTGGGTCTCTGACAGACACAGAAATAAACACGAGACATGCGCCACATAATGGGAGATTCCTAAATGTGAGGCTAGGTATAGTATTAAGCTGGCAGGAATGTGGAAAATGGATGGGCATTGTAATTCTTTCACAAAATACTTCCACAGGTGCTGAGAAAGTGAGAAAGCTCCTGCTTCATCTGCTTCCTGGAAAGATCTTCCAAGTGCAATGTACCATTTGTGGTGCCCAGACAAAAGAAACAAGGTTATTTTCATCAACTCAGTCCTACATGGCACTGCTAGACTCCATGAGGAGAGGAAGGCTCAGTGGACTCACCACCTTGCAGAGTGAGGACCGCATTTGGAAGGGTGGATACATCCATCCCACAGCCATGATTTCAATGCTGCGTGTCTTAGAGATACAGCAGATCTTTTCTTTTCATGGGCAGCCATTTATGGCAATGTTTCTCAACCAATGTTTAAAACACCGTTTGGTATTTATCTCGTGGTTTAAATACCACTTGGTGTTTATCTTGTGTGTTTCCTCATCAGTGAGGCCTGGCTTTTACAAAAACAATCTGTGGGCCCACTGGCTCTACCTTGGTTCTGAGGTCAGTGCACAGGGGACCTCGGATTCTGGAAGGGTTTCAAAAGTGAGTCTTATCAGCACCAGCTGCCCTTTAAAATCTCATTCAATTTACCAATATTATCAATGAAATTATGCAATTTGTGAAGGAAGCTATTCTACCCACCCCAGCAATGTGAGGTCTCAGCATGCTATATAAGAGTAAAATTTACTCTTTTAATGAATGAGAGAAAAGGCTCTTCCTTCCCCAGAATTATACTGTAAAGGGCTCATTGCTAACCTGAAATCCTGTTTAAGGAAGATCTGCTTATATAAAAAGCCAAATTAGGCTCTCAAAGGCTCAGCGTATGCCTAAGCAACGGAAGAGCAGTTTCTCTCTGCTGGCAGTGCAACATTGCTAGGGTCAGGAAGCCCCCTCATGGTTTGCTCACCAGGAGGAGGGATGTATTATTTGAAGCATCCTAAATGTTCTGCTTTATTTTACTGCCAGAACTTCCCAAGAAAAAACTACATGTAGAAAAGAATATATATGACTTAAGTATTGAGGAGAATGTTTTCCCTCTATTTACTTTCTCCACTTTCTTTTGCACCTGAGTAATCATTCCTGGCATAGCTAGCAAATGTTGTAAGACATGCCCCTCTCCTGCTTTGAGGGGAAATCCAAAAATAGGTAACACACTCCTTATACATGCTATTTCTTTTCCATTCGGCTTGTCAAATATCTGACAAACGTGAAGCATGAATAAGGACCTCTTAAAGGTATGAAACAGTCCAAAAAGAAAACTGGGAAGTGCTTAAAACAAAGAAATAGATCGGGAAATGCTTACATAGACAAGGGGTAAGTGGTAAAAAGGCAGATGCAGTGACTACAGTGGAATTTCAATTATACTGACATTGATGGGCATAGCAGTAGTGGAGTCATTAAGGATGGATGCGCGTTTCTAAGTGTGATACCAAACTGTTTTTTCGGTTTGAGGAGCAATCAACAAGACCAGGGGCTATTTTGGACTTAGTCCAAGGAAATGAAACTAGGTGAAATGAATAACACAGAAGATAATAAACCCTTAGGGCCAGGTTATAACATCATCAAATTGCAAGCACTTCTGAAAATATTTGTGAATGGTTATAAAAGTACAGTAATTTTGAAGACAGAATGAGTTGAAGAAAGTTGATTGGAATCAACTGTTTGTGGACAATAATGGAAAAGCATGCAGTATTTAAGAAATGGAGAGACTGCTATTTCTGTTCAGTTTATTAGAATTGAAGTCAAAATGATAGCAAAAACAAGCTAATGTGGCCTCAAAAAATGTAATAAAGGTATCAAATGCTTTCCTTATTTAAAAGGCCAGGCATCCTTGAAAAATGGGAAGGTTTGGCAGTTTGAAAATGAATGAGAAAAACATTGTGAGAATACCAAAGATGAATAATATCCATTAAATATTTCAATCAAGACTGAAGCCAAGTTGCTCAAGTGTATGCATGCAATGTAAATGGTAAAAAAGAAGAATAAAAAAAGAAAGAAGATAATGAAACACGGAGCACTTGTTCATATCTATTTCCACACATCAAAGGACAAGTGCACAGACTACAATTCCCACAGCAGTGGAGGGACAATACAGTGTGGCTCTCCTCAAGGAGTGGGCCATTAATGGAGTTGACAGCTGATGGGGACCTGCATAACAACTCTTGTGCAGTAAGAATCTGATCCCACTTTTGTGACGTTGAAAACCACTTAGAAGTGGCCTTGTAAGAGTGCGGGGTCTACACTGGCAACGTGCTAGTTATTGTCACCTGCCATGACAACCTGGGAGATGAATGTGAAATTGTACTTACTGATCTACACGAAAGAATCCAGTGGCACAAGCAAGCGATCAGAGAGGTGGATCAAGCCCATCCATTTTAATTCCCTGAAAAGAACCTCCTACACACATAGCTGAGTTCTCTGCCTCACCTGGGATGGCCACAGCCTCCAAGTGAGAGGGGCTCTGGAGGACTTGCTTCTGCCAGCAAGCTACCACAGTATCTTGTGTTTTACATGCATTTTCAGCTGACGCTTCCTGGCAAAATCTTGATATCTTCTCCTGAATGCAAATTAGTGACACCAGAAAGGGCCAGAGTCACCTGGCAGAATCTTACCCAGGGAAGGAAACCAGACATTACTTAGTAAGAGACTCTTCAGGAGGTGAACAGGCAGCAGGATCTTGAGAAAGCAAGGGGCAGTGTGGTTGGGAAGGAGAATGTGCTGAAGAAGTTACTTTGCGTAGTCTCGGGAAGAAGCAGGATGTCCTTGGTGAGCGTGCTGCAGTCAGCAGCGAGCCTGGCCAGCACAGACGGGGCTGGCCACACCTGGCTGAACAGCAGTTCATCCTCCCATAGGGACATGTTGTTCATCTGGCAGCATCTCCTGCTGCTGCACTGAGCCTGTTATGGAGGCTGCTGCTCTCCCCACGGAATTAGGTGACAGAGCCTTACTCCTTTCCTGCCCACAACCCCATGCTTCTCAGCCTAGACTACCAGATAGATATGCCACGACATCACCAACAGCGTCAACTTGCAGACTTCTCCAGACTCCACGAAGGCTGGAATTACTCATTTCCTGTCAACCTTGTAAAGTGGAGAGTTCAAGATCATATACCAAATTTCAAAGCAAGCCTTTTGCTTAACAACTCCAGGAAAACTCTTCCAATTTTTCAACTTGTAAAAGATAAAGATTAAATGGAGAATCTTTCTTCTCTGAAGATTCACAGCTGCAGAACCTGGAAAGGGATCAATTTAAATGAATTCTTCATTCAGCTACAAATGTTCATTTCACCATTTTCACCAGGTACCTTCCGAACACAAGACTGTTGAAAACAGAGTAAGCGTTTTTTGGGAAACACACCAGATCTGACATGGGTGAACCTCTCCCTAAAATGATGAAACCACGTGCAGACGAGTCTTGGAGACAGCTGATTTCTGGTTTTCATGGTCTGAAGAACTGCCAGTGGTTGAATTTCACAGTAAGCCCTGTACTTAGATTTCCACAGTGAGGGCCAAAGGCAAAAACAGACTATGGAGGATCATGGCTGTTTTCTGGACCATGTTGTCATGGTTCTGTGGGAAGTATGAACAATATTATATTCAACAGTTTTATGCAGGAGTAAGCATGGAATAGGCCAGAGAAAGTAGGGAGTTAACCCATGGACTGGCAGAAATTGTGGTTCTGGCTTCAAAGATAAAAACAAAATGCAGTTAATTTTTTTTCCAGTTGTAAGTCGTGGAAATGAACATAGTTCAAATTAAGCTTAATAAGTGATTCAAATTGTAGATTTGTAGATCTTGCAATTATAGGCTGAGGTCCAAACATGAGCAGGATCAATCCTTTGCATGCCACCCTTCACTCATCAGTGAGATTGTTTGCAAGTAGAGGATGGTCCTGAGTGGAACTGAAGTTTATTGTATGAATCCTCTCCCCTCAGGCACTTTGGCACCTACCAGGCACTAAGCATCCCCCAGCTGTCCCCACAGTCTGCCTTTCCCATGCCTGATGCATCACTAGTTCTCATGGCCCTCTGGAGCTCACAGACACCCTACTATCCTGCAATACAAGCTGGCCTGGGGAAGATGGTTCATTCTGTGCTTGCAAAAATCACAAAACTCCACAGAAATTTCAGCCCCGAAATAGTGGCCCAATTTTCCATGAGCTCGTAAAAATTTAACATGGAGTGTAGAAGATCACACATACCTGTGCAGAATTACTTGTCACTTAGGTAGAGATACTCTGGAAAGTTCGGAGTGATGGAGTCAAAATCATCTGTTTGTAGAGAAAATGCATACTTCTTGTTTTATAAAGTGAAATTTGTAGAAAATGAGACTGTTGGTGATCCATAAAACCCTGGGAAGCTCAGATCAGGGTATCTCTCCTTTTGTCTAAGCACTCGTAGTAAGTAAGGAACAAAGAAAGGATTGCAGGAGTGTAGAAAACAGTAAATTTTTTTTTGCAAATCCTGCTGCACAGTCTGCCTGGGAGGAGGAGAGAGCCCCAGCCTTTGTGATGGGAAAACTTGCCACATATTTGCCCTGGGTAATGAGCTCAGAGGAGGAGATTTGCAAGAAGACTTTGCATTGTTCGTGGAGGCTCTCGAGCAGAGGGAGGGTGGAATTCCATCTGTTCACTCCAGCGCGGTTCAGTGAGCTGCTTCACTTTTAATGGTTCACTAGGCTGTGACACTTAGCAGAAATTACGGTAAATGTTTTTTAAAACCTTTACATTATCATTTAAGAAGATGCATGACAAGATCACTGAAAAGCTAACCCTTTGATCTCTGTCTCTTGTGAGGTTTTTTGTCTGATAATGGAGACAATGTAGCATGTGCCATTGAGGTTGGGTAATGTCTTGGAGCGCTTACGTTCATTTCACCCCCCATCTTCATGACACTCTCCATCATATTTTTCACACAATCACACTCATAGAAGATAGATTGTTACTTACAAAAGGTATAGTCACCTTAGCATTTTCCACACTTGCTCTTAACGTGCTAGGAGTGCTGAGATAGGAAGCACCCTATGTTACTCTTTAGGTGGAATTCCACTTTGCCTGCTTGAGTGACTCTTTGAACAATGTAAATCATTAAGTCTTTGCAGTGGTGCAGGAAGGTGGCGGGGGAAGGGAGTTCTCTGAGTGATGCTTGTTCAATGCAGTTTCACAGGAAGTACGTTTATTTTCCATAAACCTTTGAAAAGGAACAAATGGTTCACAACAAAATCGGATTAACTTGAAAGACACGAATGGGAAGTCACAGTATTTCTTCTGCACCTTGGGGTTCAATCAACATTTAAGACATTTTTTCTCCATACAATTTGTCCTTAGCATCACAATTTTCAACAGTTTGTAGTATAAATCTGTCTTTGCCATCTGGAAGAAAGTGTATGGAATGTCTGCAAAATTTCTAGAAACCATTCAGATGTCTTCACTGTTGTAGGAACTGGCCCTATAAGTAGCAAGAGAAAATCTTTATCTTTTTGCACAGAAGAAAGGAAATAAATATATATGAAGTCAGACTCCCCACACATTCATGGCTTGCAAAGCACTCTGTCATTTTTTTTCTAATCTAGGAATTGTTCATGGATTTTTGAGACAGATCACCCCTTCTTCAACTGCACTGACCAAGTAGTATATTTCACAAAGAGGCAACCTGAAAAACAGAGGCTGTGGATTCCAGCCATTTTCACCTTCTCCAGCATTCAAGAGTTAATCACTAAAGCCTGTCATTTTCTATGATTGAATGATTCTATGATTTTAGCCATAATAAATGAGAACTCTGAAGTAAAACATAGTTAAGCAAGCCCATAGAATTCTTGCTATAGTGCCATTGAGTTGGCCCTCTCATTGAAAAATATCTGTTTTCCTCCTGCAAGATGGAATCTACCAGAGGAGCAGAAGGATGCTGAGACAGTTTAGGAGAAGACTGACAACTATTCACTGAGAAGAGCCAGAGAGGTCACTGGAGAGGGAGAAGAAAAAGCAAGGGCTGCAGCTGAATTCCAACCAGAATAACACAATACTTTGAATAAGACAGTAGTAATGAAGGCAAAGAAACTAGAAGTGCTGGTTGGGATTTCAGCTTTGAGCAGCTTCATATGGTCCCCTCTAGCAGACAAATAGGGTAAGGCATTTCTGACCTTGAGAATTTGCGTGACACCTAAACAAGAATAAATAAACTTAGGAAATGCAAACAGCTGAGTACTGGCACCAGAGACATGCCTTGCCTTGCTCCTTGCACCATTTCCATGCTGTTCTCTGCCAATGCTCCCAGCTCACCTGTGCAGCTGATGAGGCCAGAGAAGCCCTCACACCACAGCACTCATACTGGTGCCTCCAATAGGATCTGGCTCATCTCAAGCAGGAGAAGAGACAGTGAGAGCCGCCACTCACCCTCCTCAGTTCTGCTAAAATGTAAGTCCAAATATTTCCTCTCAAACAATACCCAAATCCCTCTTACGGATTTTCAAAAGCTCATTTGAATGTCGGTATCACAGCACCAGTGTAGTGGCCAGTGAATGCTTTATGTTGTAGGAACATGCTACCACTCTGCCTAAAAGCGAAATTCTTCCTGCAGGAATATCTGTATCTCATGGAGCTGGAAAAGCACGGCCAATATCGAGCAAATAAATCTATTTGCATGTGGACTTTGACTGGTATCAAACTGGCTCATTTATTGCCACAACTCTTTGCTGGGAGATTTTTGTTCTGCTGTAGAGCTGCTAAATTCCCCCTGAGTACTATTAGTGTTGCAGCTTTTTATGTCTCTCTCCATGACACTACTCAATGCAAGTTATAATTAACTCAGAGGAAGTAGAAGGGGATGGTCTCTGACTGTACAGGGGGAGATGAGTACAGAACAGAAAAAATAACCTTCAGGCCTTTTATTTTCTCCTGACCATTCAGACTTTGGGCATTTTCTCACTTCGTCTTTCTTCTCAGAGGCAGCCCAAAGCCTGTTTTCAGGCACAGACAATGGTATCAGGACAAATTTTGGAGGCCAAAGGGCACAGAGTGACTTAACTTGTGAAACCTTTGTACTGGCCTTTTGCACAAGACTGTGCAAAAGGTTTTAAGCCTTGGAGAACTGCAGAAGCCATCCTGGCTGATATCCCAATACCAAAGGTGACAGTGTGTATTTCAGCAACACTGGACAATCCAGAGAACAATGTATTGTTTAACTATTAAAGATTTAAATGTCAAATGCAGGAGCTGCCCAAGTTTCCATAGATTCCCACATTTGTTCATGTACATACAAGCTGGAGGGCAATTATAGGGCTGAGGCATGCAAAAACAAGCTGAGAGGGCAACAGAGCATTTCTGAAAGTACATGAAGTGAAGTAGGATACTGGTGAGGCTTCTTGCAATTTTTTTGAAGTACTGCATGGTACAGAGTAGAAAGGTAGCACAACCAGCAAACTAACGGTAACATGGCACATGCTCTGGACACAGAAATTACTTCTCTAGCAGCAAATAGTGTATGTTAATAAGATCTTATCATCATCTAGCAGGGTTCTTGGAAGTTGACAAGAAAAAGAAGACTGGGAAGCTTACTTGGACACCTCTCCTGCAGATACATAGAACCACAAGTAACTTTATGCAACCAAATGAACCTACAGAGTTCAGCAGGACCACTCATATGCACACATTAGTCACATGGGTTTACATAATGTCAGCTCACAGTCTAAACAGTTCTTATTTTTTAACTATTAAAAAAGTGAATTTCTGAACCAAGAAGCCATTTGAATAGCTAGTATGCTATTTTGATCTGCAGTCTAATTTGAAAACTCATCATTATTTACATTCTAAACATAAATGGTGCATTTGGAGTTGTTATGGTCTACCATATGAATCCTTATTTAAACACTACAAAAAAGAGGATTTGTGACTCAATAGATCATATTAGCTTTAAACCAGCTATTCCTGTTGATCAACTCTATTTTCTTACTGCCCAGCTTGCACAAACTCACATGATAAAAAGTCCTTGTGACATATTTACTGCTGTGTCAAATGATGTGGTCATTTTAAATTTCTTTGTATTTTTTCTATAATATTCTGTGCAGCTTGGCATTCTCAGAGGAGAGTAGCAGTCTTAGCCAAGGTGAACCTATTTTGATCTCAGCCCAGTGGCAGGTGGTAATGAGCTTCCACAAGTTTAAGAAGGATTCACAAAAGTATTTTCTCCTTCACCAAGTGATGTCTGTGATGCTCTCTGAGAATGTCTTTCTCAAAAAAAAAAAAAAAAAAAAAAAAAAAAAAGAAACTAACAAAAAAAACATCCCAATGCTACAGACATTGACTACCATGCACAAGACAGAAGGTTTTTATGACATTTGGGATACCTTCGTCTGCTTGTGTGAGACTGCCAACCTGAGGTACAGCAGAAAAATTGAACTGTTCAGTTCCATATCTCCCCTCATCGCCTCCTATTTCCCCTGTGTTGAACCATTATCTCACTGACCCATCACACTTCCTCATCCTAGCCTGGTAGCATTCATAGTTGACCTCCTCACCCAGTGGGTTTTTTCAAAACTGACTGAGTAGAAGAGAGTTGGGTGATCTCTTGTCCCCATTGCCCCATTGACCCCTGTGGCACTGAGTTCTCCAGTGGATGTTGATTCTTCAGCAGTGGCTCAGATAAGTACCAGATCTGTTCTGCCATCATGACAGGCAGTTAGAGGCAGACTCATTTTTCCTTCTGTTCCTCAGGTTGACAGTTCCACACAGACGGATAAAAGTATCTCCTAAATGCCATGAAGACCTTCTGTTGTGTGCTGAGCAATACATGTTTTTCTTGTTTCATAGTGGATGAAAATGACCACTTTTATTCTCCTTCCTGCAACATCACCGGTGTGTATTCAGAAAGGGCTGGAAATGTTAACTAGAGAGATGAGCCTTAGAGTTTTGTCACAAACAGGATTTTTTCCTTCTTGTCTCCACTCCAACTGCAATCAAAAGACATCTGCAATTGTCACAACCTTATTTATGTGGCACAAAATTTTTAGGGACTGCTAACAACCTACACATTTCAGACCACTCTTAACTGCCACCATCCTGTATATATCTCTAGGTATACTCAGCAGGGAGAGAGAAGCAGATTTTTGTCCTCCTGAAGCAGCAGCACTTCGTATTCTTTCTGCTCTCTCCACTTAGATCATATTTCTAAGGCTTCATTCGCAGAAAAAGGGGAAACGTACTTTTGTCCAGATCATCAAAGATTTCTGGAAACTGATCTATTTAAGAAAGCTGATGTTTCGTTATTATTGGTGGAGATCAGCCCCTTCTCCTGTGTAACTAGTGATAGTGGCAATAGAGCTAATGGCCTTAAGTTGTGCCAGAGGAGCTTCAGTTAGATATTAAGAAAAAATTATTCTCAGAAAGAGTTGTAAGGCATTGAAATAGGCTGCCTAGGGAGGTGGTGGAGTCACTGTCTCCAGAGGTGTTAAAAACCTTGGAGAAGTGGCACTGAGAGACATGGTTAGTGGACATGGTAGGGATGGGCTGATGGTTAGAGTTGGTGAACTTAGTGGTCTTTCCCAAACTTAATGATTCTATGATTCTAAGATAAAACTGAGGTTATCTTTGAAAGCCCTCATGGTTGTTGCTATTGGCCCAAGCTGGTGGAAGACCCCCACAAATCCAGTTTCTCTCTTTGGTGAGAACATCCAAAAGCAGAGTCCCACCTGCAGTGCAGCTGCACTTCATCGACCTACTTGGGTGAAATCTGTTCCAGAGTGAAACTAGAGGATGAGTCAGAGAGAAGTAAAGAGGAAGAAAAATGTAAGGCAAGTGACAATGTAAAATAAGGGGAACATTCTACCTAACAGATGTTCTGTACTCCTGCAACTTGTTACCTTTGGTTAAACGCTTGAATCAATGCTTTCAGTTTAACAAAGAAAACAGATGCAAAAATGGTTAGGAGTGAGTGTCAGGGCACAGCAAGCAATCTGCGCATCTCCCATGATTGCGTTTTTCAGTCCAGGACTGGAAACCTGTTGTTCAAATTGTTCCCAGATCATATCCCACTGGCCCTGATTACCTTGATGTTGGAGAAACGTCTCGAGGGACATAAATTGCCTAGAAACATTTGAAACAGCTGCCAGCAACTGTGATTCTATGTTATTACAAAAGCAATCTCCCTTTCCAGGAATTTAATTTGCAAAAAATAAAAGAAGTTATTAGAAATGGAAAGAAAGGTTTTGAAATAAGATCAATTCCCAGAATCCAGGTGTCCCGTGCTGGTTGTGCCTTTCTGACACAATTACCCCTTATGATCTCAAATGGGAATAAATGTGACTGCCACAAGATGGTACCTGCTTGTGAAAATAAATTTCTCCCTTGAATTTAGGCAGGCTTGAGTCAATATCTCTTGCAGAAGAAATCTCTCCTTTAAGCTCAGTATATTTTCTGGAACAATGGATATTGAAATGTGTCTGTTAATATACTCGCTTGACATCTACCGTTTTGTATATTCCATGTTCCAGTGAAACCTTCTCTGTATAGCTAATGAAATAATTTTTTTATGTCCTCAATAATCATTATTCTCTTTAATGAAAAGTTAGGGCAGATCTTTCAGCCCTTACTTGTGGGAATAATTTCTACCCTCACATTACTTTCTTGAGTAACTTAAGCCGAGTTGAGTGAATTAAAGTTTTGCAGGGATGGGTTGTTCATAACTTAAGTGCTAATTGACATCTATTTCAGAACATGACATTCCAGAATAAACCTTACTTTAAAACATTAATGCAATTATGGTTTTTATAACAATTAGTGCAATTATATTTTGGGTAATAAGTTATTGTAGTGGAATGTAACTTAATGTTTCCTGACTGCTGCCTTCAAAAATTCCCTGTCCTGAGTCACATAAAGCATCTCCTACAAACACTGTGAAATAAAGGAACAGGCAGCATCATGCTTCTACCTTTTAATTTTGAGACAAGATTAGTTGTCATGCTTGGAAATTTTAGAGTCCTTGTATCATACATGAAACAAATTGTCTCATTTCAATGACTTTGCATCAGAAAAAGTGTCAGGTCCAGATACAGAAGTCGGACTAATAAATGATTAATAGCTAAAGTGAGCCTCTAGTGCTTTATTTCCCGTCCCCTACTCTGACTCCTCTTTAACACTCAGGTAACTGTCAGAAATGGACCTGGCTGTTATAGATGACAAGGGGTAAATGCCTTCGTGTTGTCCTCCAAAGGTTAAGGTTTACCAACCTCAGTTGGAAGCCACAATCTCCAATAACCATTAATCCACTAAACTCCAGTGCAAGTGAACATATTTATGGCTGCAGTCACTAAAGGGTGAAATAAAGATTAGTTTTTAGTTAGGAACGCAAAGCTTTTTAGATCAATACAGACCCACTGCTGAAATCAATCTAAAGTTTGGAATTTTTAAGTAAAGATTTACAGGGCTTCCTTGTACAGTTAATTTTCCAAAGGGGGAATAGTCTCAGCAATGTTACATAGTAATCAAACTGAGTAAACACCGTCAGTTCGTAAACTGACCTCAGTTTTGCATGTAGCAAATGAGTGTACAGCAATAAAAATACCCATAATGTGGACAGTAAATTTGCCAATAAACAGGTAAAGCCAAAAAGCACATATAGATTAACACAATAAAATATTAGTAGCTACATTTGCCTATTTGAAAACATAAATAATCAATAGACATTAATAATGAAGCTGTTCGTGCGTTTCTTTATTACTGTGCATATTAAGTGTTTCAATTATTTCTACTTAGTTTGATAGATAAATGTATATGCACATTTCATGCCTTGAAAAGAATATAGGATTACTTTTCAAAACAAAAGCTACTGTTCAGATGAACGAACAAGTGGACTGGAAATTCTCTGCTTGTTATACCCTTCTGCTGTTCATGTTTGATGCATGTATACAATTTATTATGCAATTTCTTGAGATTTGACAAAGTAATTGTCTGGCAAACCGTAGCTTTAATGATGGCTTTTCAGCTTCATACAGAAGGTCTGAAGGTAGTGTAGGGAAATGACTTAATAGATCAGTGTCTATAAATACCGTTAATGTGTATTATATATATATGTGCTACGGTAACCCAAGTTATTTTCTGAGTTACCGCACAATATGTTGTGAGATTCCATGTGGTAAATTTGTTTTTTGTCATCAGAGCCACTGCATGAAACCTTATATGTTGGGCTGTAACTTCCAAAATAACTCGGGTCACTGCTGTTGCTTTAGTCCCGATGTCTGTCACTGGCTGTTCCTGACAGTGGACCAAGGGCTGTGAAGGAGTCCAGATGTTATAGTATCACCATGGAAGCTGAAAAAAAGCCAGAATTTCCACTGTTAATCCCGTTTTAAAGGGCTTGTCGCTTGGCAGTTAAAAGCTGTTCAGGTCTGAAACCAAAGTCAAGGTGCAATACATAAATTTCCTTCTGATCATATTCGTTTTAAATCATCACCGCTATTCTTGAGATAAGGAGAATAGAAATCCTAAAGTTTTATTATTTTGAACACTTTCACAGCCTTTTGTAGCTAAAATACATCTAATTTTAAAAAAAAAAAAAAAAAGAAATTTCTTAGCAGAGGGATGTTCTTCATTTTGCCTATCTCCCTGTTTTATCATCAGTAAATGACTACTGCCCAGATTCATGGCTTGTGTGAGTGAGCGCTGAGTCCACTAGGACCATCCCCTTATAACAGCAGTGAACCTTTTCCTGCTGATGAGCGCTACATGAATGAAGTTAAAATGGAATCTCTTTCTCATTTCTCTTCAGGATCACTTCTCAGCTCGAGATGTTTATTTATACCTCAGTGTAAATGAATAGAAAGCACTGGGCAGACAGGGAGATGTTATCTCATGAGCAATAGGTACCTGAAAATCACCCAGGCAACTTGAGCCAAAGGAAAAAAATGAGATGAAGTTCTAGTGACTGGGCTCTGACACCAAGCAGCACTTTATTTCACTTTCATTTTTCAGAATTAATGATATCTACCCTAATGCCTACATTTTTACCTCTCATACACAGCTCATGAATTAGTTTGATTGTTGATAACGGGAAAGACTAAAGCTTCCTCTTAATTCTCCAGCAGAACAGAAACAGAGCTCATACCGACTTCATCACATTCTCCATTTGTCATCATGGAAATATCTGAAAAGGTGAGGGAGAACAACTTCCAGCTGTGACTGGCTGGTATTTCCTTTGCGCCAAAGCAGACCACAGATGATCTGCTTGTATTCCAAGGCATTGTCACTCATGCCAAATGGAGGGATGTTTCTATTATATGAGATAGATGCTGGACTGAAGCAGCTGGCTGGTGATATGCAGGGCTGTGCCAGCCATTCTGTGATGACTTCTTTTGGGTTTCTACTGCCTGGGCCAGATGAGAACCAGGAGGCCAGACACAACTGCCCACTGCTCTGAGTGGCAGAGGAACTCTCCAGCAAAGGAAAGGGATTATTTTCCTGCTCTCATTTTCTCGACAGGTAGAGTATCTGCCACAGAAGTTATGTCTTGCCTGATGAGAAAACAGGTTTGCACAGTTGTACGCCTGCCTTGGATTGCTGTTTCACAGTGGAGAGAAGAAATAGATCCCTGTATACCTGGTAGCTGGTGAGGGTAGGCTTCAGCTGCTGCTGGAGTTCACCCAAAGCACAGTGCCTAACTAGAGAGGGTCAGCTCCAGTTAGGGGAAGAACATTTGACCTTCAATGGCCACATGAAGTTAAAGATTACCTGGTTTTAATCTCATATAGTCCTGTCTCCAGGTTTTGCTTTGCTTTTTCTCTCAGCAAACTAACTAACTTCAGCAAGCAGTTTCTGACTCTAAAAACACAGAGTACAGGGGAGGAGTACAGGGAGAAAACAACATTGACTGTCTCACAATGGTGAATAGCTCTGGTTACTGGGAAAGTAATGATACATCATCAACATGGAGAAATCTCCTTCTTATGCTGCAGCATAAGACCATTCCATTTAGGCAGAGCCCTGTGGGGTAAAGCAAGGGGAGACTGTAAACCTCAAGTCGCATTTCCTTTACTTTTTTTTTTTTTTTTTTTTTTTTTTAATGCTTTTGTTTATTTTGCTTCTAAAAATCTTGCCAATGAAGAAATATCTTGGTAGTTAAAGTCAAAGCTGCATTTTATTTTAAATCATTACTTCCCCACCACCTTCATCTATGCCACATGCTAGGAGGATTCAGTCTTGGGCATTGGAAAAAAAGCACTGTGGGAAGATTTCCATCCACAGAGCACTTAGTAGTGGTGGTGAACAGAAGTCTTTGTTAGCAGACTTTCTTGAAAGAGAATTAAAAATTCTTTGCAACTCTTCTCTCCCTCAAAAATGGTTAGTGCTCCTCTGGGGCTTGTGAGAGCCATGTCAAACCTGTGGATTATGAATTAGATCAGTATAAAAACAAGCTCTAAATCTAGGCACTGCAATCCAACCGACTTCTGTGACTCTGAAGCTTGCCTTTTCCAACTGTTTCCCAAAAATGCTGCCCCACGAAATCAGCATCTGGGAAGAAGAAACATCCCACCTCCTTACAAAGCCTGGCCATGACTTTGGAGCAGTCATGGTACCAGTGGCCACCAGTGCATCCTCTTCCCTGTTTGCAGTGAGTCCTGCATGCATCAGGATGGGAAATAAGCATCCCCTTTCAAGAGAGAACTTAAGTATATGCTTTGACAAATGCTTAAATGCTTTCCTGAACAGAAATGGACTTAAGCAAAAGAGAATATTCTTTAATTTGGACCATGGTGCAGACACAATCACTAATGCTCATATTATGTGCCTGAATATCAAGTCCCAGAGCGTAAGCTCTTCCGAGTGATGGTTAGAGGGTTCCTACTTGTAGCATGGTTCTGTATAGAAGGATTTGCTTAATCCACCTTGCTTTTAGATTGCAATTTCCCCAAGCTTAGCTGCTTCTTTTAACAGTTGTGAGTTCTGCCTCCCCAAAGTTATTTTAATAACTCTTTCAAGGCAATACCTTATAGCCTGATTTTTCAGAAGCTACCGGTTTGCTACAAACTTTATTCATGTCTTTTTGATTGCACAGCATTGCGCTGAATTTTTTTTTTTTTTTTAATGTGATTTACTCTGTCGCCTATCTGGGGACAGGGGTAGCAAGAAGAACGTTTTGTCTTTCAGTGTTCTTATGATCACTCCTGTTTATCATCTCCCACATCTTCTTCACCAGAACTTTGGACAAGCAGGGCAAAAGCCTGAATACCTACTGGTGATATGACACTGCTACAGACAAAATTCTCCACATACATTCAGACATGGAAACAATACTTCAGGACATGGTTGCACGCATAAATACAGTCAGCGGAGGAATCTCAAAGCACTGGGCAAGCACAGATTAACCACGACACAACACAGGTGATCAGAATGCTGGTGACACCTCTGGGGCCAGTTGTGCCAGCCTTCAGAGCCACACAGCTGCTGCAGCCACTGGCATAGCGGGTGGAATGGGAAACACTCCACAGCCCCAGCTGGGGGTGGAGCTGGGCAGATGAGCTCAGTAGGGGAGGCAGACTACAAGCTGGGGGAGCCTTGGACTGCACTAATGAAAATCCTTTTTAGCATTTATTAACTGAAGCACAGAGATACTACAGGATGCACTTGGGTCAGGGTTGTTACATGTATATTACCAGACTCAGGATAGCATCTGATTTTAGGACGCTCTCCCTCCCAGCCTTTGTTTTCAGGGAGAAGACCACTCAGGAAGAAACAAGGTACCCGTGGGAGTTGGCCACCTCTGTGTCAGCGAGAGAATTCAAACATATGGATTTGAGAGCTCTAACACCAGCCCAAGCTTCCCCTCCTGCCCTGTTCCTAAATATGCTATGGATTAAGTGGATTTGTCTGTAAATAGGACATGCTGCTGTGATGTCAGGCCTACCTTCAGAAGAGCAACCTTAAAAACTTTGACATAAGAAACTTAACAGTGTACAACAATTTTTGGCAGGAGCAATGTTATTGATAACACCCAGTACTGCTGTGGCTTGTCTACTTGTGAAATACTTGCACTACAGTTGGGACTGCATGCTCAGATGCTGTCTCAATGACAAAGGGCAGGTGTTTAGAACTGACTCTTCTTTTCACACTTAGTGATTAAGATCCTATGCAGATAATTTGATAATTTTGGAGCTGTGCTGGAGTACCAATGTCAATGTATATTACAAACAAAAAATATGCAAAAAATCTCCCAGACCACATCATTTGTGGAGATACACTTCATATTTAAAGCAGAGATATTATAGAGCGTTTCAAAACTTCTCTTTTTTTTCTTTCTAATTACTCTTACTGAAAAGTGTTGCTCACTTCTTTACTGAGTATTTTCCCTTGGATTTTAAAGACAATGCCTTACATTCTCTTGATGAAAGCCTCTGCATGAGGACCTCTTCCTTGAGAACACAGCATGATTCAGTTCCCCTTGTGGGGCTGCCCACCCTGATACAAGCCTCTGCAATGAGACTTTAGCAAGCTGAGGCGCATGCATTGAAGGGAGGTGATGAGTGGGGGGAAAACAAAAGCACGACTCCTGCTCACAACTGACTTTCGAAATATGAAAACAAGGGGTATCGCCCTCCAGTCTGTGGGAATCCTGCTTAAGAATAGGACCTCATAGCTACAGTAAGGAAGGCTCAGGACTTAGCATGTGTCCATTGCCTCAGGGGAGATGCTCCCTTAGTTTCTCTCAAGTCTGAAATGCTGTTAAGCTTATAAAGTAGAGACATAAAGTCTTGCTTAAACCACGTGGCAAGTATATGTAGTTTTGCTTGATAGAAGAAATGGATAATTTTACACGATGTGGGACTGGAGTAATCACAGAAGAAAGAAAATACAGTATTTTTTGCTAGCTGCTGCTGCGTGTAAGAGGTGAACTTTAATCTTCTACTTTGCAGCCATAATATGCAGAACTTTGAAAAGCACCCAAGTGAGCTAGGAGCTTTGAACTCTTCCTTCAGAAGAGCTCAAGTCCATTTAGAAAACAACCTACTCAGGAGTTTTGAGAATGTTTGTTCAATGTGATTTAATTCAGAAAGCTTCAAGGCAGAAAGTTAAAAATTTGTAATTCAATAGTGACCACAAATCACATAAAAAAGTAGCAGTGAACTTTATCCTAACTTCAGTTAGTATACCAAAGTTAAACAAAAATTAATCAAGTCTTTTCACTAATGATAAGGACACACTAATATGCTGTTCTGGGACACCTGCCACATGTTGGCATAGACATATATAGCAGCTTTCAATGGTGTGAGAGTGGGCAACATGCAACATATCACTCACTGAAAACTGATACAAAATGCCCTGAGGGTTATTTATAGACATCCCAGCAGCAGAGTTCAGCAGTGTAAGCATGATGTAAGAATTGATCTTTCTTTCTACTACAGCTGGGAGATACCTGGCATGGATGGGGTTGGGTTCAGGTAACTGCGACAAGAGGTAATGGCCTCAAGCTGTGTCAGGGGATGTTCATGTTAAATATTAGGAAAAAAAATATTCACAGAAGGAATGGCGAGGCAGTGGCACAGGCTGCTCAGGGAGGTGGTGGAGTCACCATCCCATGAGATGTTCAAGAACCGTATCAATGCAGCACTGAGAGACATGGTTAGTGGGCATGGTGGGGATGGCTGATGGTTGGACTAGGGAATCTTAGAACTCTTTTCCAACCTTAATGATTCTGTGATTCTATGACCACTAGAAACACAAGCTATTATTGGAATAGAAGCATCTTATAATTCACTCACCTGTGTGGGGCCAAATCTGGGTGTCCAACAGCACAGTTGGAAGGAAGGGGAGGCACAGTAGGGACAAAACAACAAAAAATGGTTTTAGCAGAAGCATTAAAATAGTGTCATTCTTTCAGAAAGAATACTACGCCCTAAAACACCAGCTATCTAATTTCTCTTGGAAATGTTTTGCAGAAAGAACTGACATACAAAGGAGGAAGCCAGGAGCTGTCTGGTGATGCAAAATGGCAAATTGTGGCAGAACTTCTTTGTTAAAGTCACCAGAAAGTAAATAAAAATGAAACCTGTCACGATGCCTTTCAGTTCCATTCCTTTGCATCCCTGCGCAATCTGACTCCAACTATGTCAATGCACTGGCATCCTTGGCCAAGCCAAAGAGGAAGACCATGAGAGCTGGCATTCCAAGTCCCACTCTTGGAGTGTATCTCAGTGACAAAAGCGTATTATCTGGGAAATAGGATGGATCTTATGGATTTCACATCAAGTAAAACTTCCCTTAAGTGCTCATTCCAGCCACCCTTCATGTGCAATTCTTTCAAGGGCACACATCCCACCTTTCATTTTTTCCCCTTTTTTGTTTTTCCCTCTTTTTTTTTTTTTTTGACAATTGCAGGTTTGACAACAGAGGAACACAGCTATACATGTGAGGGTGCAATACATCATGAGATAAAGTCTGGAGAACATGCCCTGTACCAAAACGCCCCTTCGTGGAAAGAAAAAGCCCCAGATGTCTACCATGAGAAATCCCTCTGCTTGTTCCAGCAACAAAGGAGCAAAAAAGCATGGGCTGCACATGTTTCAGGGTATCAGATCTGGCAGAAAGTGGAAAGGTTACATTTGTGAAATAGCAGCTGCTTTCCTACCATATGATTCGGGCTTCTGCACTGCAAAGTCTCGAAACTGAAAGACAAATCTGACAATATGCTAATCTTCCAATAAAAAAAGAAGTGACTTCTGAACCCTTATCTGTTGAAGAGCTGACAGTGAAGTTCAGAGACGGTTGTCTAACCAGACAAAACAATAGAGAAAATATGCCTTCAAACAAGATCATAAATCTTGAACAGTGCAGGGGAACAAATGGAAAGGGAACGTTTTGCCACTAACACCATGTAGGAGCCTCACTTTCTCTCTCTACCCTCCGCCCCTTCAGGCTCACCCCGGTTGCTAGAAAGGAGAACACATCTCATCAGAGCAATAATATAAATACTGGGGGGTGGAGGGGGCAATATATTGGGTACTGAAATTAGACATTATTTCCATCACATCCGGGGTGGGGGGGGGAGCAGAAAAACAAACCAAACCCTGTGCAACCTGAGTACAACAGCCTGCCCCCCCCAGCAGCAGCACACACACACACACACACGCACACACACAAAAAAAGTTTGCATATTGCACAGGGTACTTGAAGATCATAAATCTATGCATGAGAAAGATGTAGTGGAAATTTTTGGGGGGATTAGAGTTTATTTTTGTCATCTCTGTGAGACAGCTACTCATTCATCCAGATCACAGCTAAGAAAAAAGCTGGTCACAGAAATTAGCAGTTTCAGCTCAGCAGCAAAGTCGCCAGCCTGTGAAGGCAGAGAGAAATTGACTAATTAGCAATGCGCACTAAAACTTGACGGTTCTTTATAGAGAGAGAGAAGAGAGAGGGAGAGCGGGAGGGAGGGAAGCAGCGAGGGGGGGGGGGGGCCTCGCTTTTTCCCCTTCTTTCTTCCAAAGATGTTTGAAATCGCAGTCATTTACGCTCGACAATTTTTACAATAGCCTTGAGCCATAATTTTGCGAGTCTCTCCAGCATCCATCCCCCTGTATGGTCTCTCTCCACTGGCCATGCACGACCGTTTCTCTCCCCAACCGTGGATTTCCTATTACTCTCGTTACGACTCACTGAGCCCCAGGCCCAAGGATAATGATGTGTTGTTTCTTGGTAGCATAATTTGTCACACGTACATTTTTTCTTCTTCTTCTCTTGCAGAAAGCTCTGCGCTCTCTCTCTCTCTCTTTCTCTCTCTCCCCTTCTCTCTCTCTCGTACATTTTCTTGCTGTTGCTAATTCATGGTGATCAAATGATGTACGACAAAATAAATTGTAAAGAGTGACTGCTCCGAGTTGGAAACCAGAAGGTTTTTTTTTTCTTTCTTTCTTTTCTCTCCCTCTTTTTTTTTTCTTTTCTATTTTTTTTTTTTTTTTTTTTTTTATTATTTTTTTTTTTTTTTGAAGGAGCGAGCAAACCTTTAAAAAGGAAGGACAATTGATTTTTTGGGGGGGAGCTTAAGTGAACCTTTACTTTGGCAGCCGGTCGTGGAGCAGGTAAGTTTCTGGCCTTGTGCCTCCCCGTCTCGGCGCATTTTCTCCGTCTCCCGATGTGTTTGTTGCCGGGGTGTGTGTGTGTGTGTGCTGGAAGTGTGCGCGGGGAGGGGGGGGGGGGGCAGTTGTGTAACAAACGCGTTGGCAGAATAAACTCCGGTTGCAAGAAATGGGCAAAACGAGGAAGAAAGAAGGGGAGGGAGAAAGAGGAGGAGTGTGTGTGTGTGTCTATGTATGTGCGTGTGTGCATGTATGTCTGTGTGTGCGCTGGGGAGGGGGGACTGACCGGGTCCGCTTAAAGGGAGAGGCTCCGGGAGCTTTCCGGAGCCGGCAGCGGGGCTGCGCGGTGCCGGGCAGGGGCAGAGCCGAGGGGAGCCCCGGCTGCGCCGATCGATGGGGCGGGGGGGGCCAGGCGGGCACGGGCAGCCCGGCGCTGGCGGGGAGCGAGCGAGCGCGCTGCAATGGCAGGAACGGGGTTCGGCGGGATCCCGCTGAGGAGGAGGAGGAGGAGGAGGAGGAGGAGGAGGAAGAGCGGGATGCGGCCGGCGCGAGTCGGTGGCTGCGCAGTCCCCGCAGGTGCGGTCACGGCTCGGGGCTGCGGGGAGCAGGGCCCCCCCGTGCTTCCCCCAACTTGAACTTCCCGTAGTTACCGGAGTTACGGCGGCGGCCGGCGGGCAGGACGGGCGGGAGGCCTCGCGCCGGCCCGGGGCTGCAGTCTTCTCCTTCTCCTGTTTCCACGGGGCGCGGAGCACCGCAGCTCCCGGTTGGAGCGGAGCGGGGGCTCGGCCCGGGGATGGAGCGGCTCCGGGTGCTGCGGAGTTGCCGGGGCGGGGGGGCGGCGGGGCTGCCCGCCTTCCCGGCGGAGTTCCGGCCACTTGGTAGTTACTCCTGGCACAGAGAGAAGCCTGGGGGAGTGTTGGGGGGAGGGGGGGGGCTGTGCTGTGTGTGTGTGTTGCGTTTGGGCTTTTGGTGGTGGTGGGTTTTTGTTGCTTTTTTTTTTATTATTTTTTTTTTTTTTGGCGGAGGAAGGGGGGGGGTCAGCTTTGAAAACGTTACGCTTCCTCGCTCCTCCCCTGGAGAGCAGCCCGGCGTGCAGGGAGGAGGGAAGAGAAAAGGGTGCTCTGTGTGTGTGTGTGTGTGTGTGTGTGTGTGTGTGTATGGAGCACGGGGGCAGCCCCCAGCCCGACCCCCCTCCAGCCCTCCCAAGTTGCTGCTGCCCGCCCGCCGCCGTGCGTCCCGCAGGCCTCTAAAGCTGTTTGTTGTTGTGTTCCCCCCGCCCCGACCCCCTCCCCACCCCTCTCCTCCCCACCCTCTGCCCAGGTCGGAGGAGGGTTTAAAGGCAGGTGCGCCCGAGGCCGCTCGCCATGTCCAGATCCGGGGACAGGACCTCCACCTTCGACCCCAGCCACAGCGACAACCTGCTGCACGGCCTCAACCTGCTGTGGAGGAAGCAGCTCTTCTGCGACGTCACCCTGACGGCCCAGGGCCAGCAGTTCCACTGCCACAAGGCTGTGCTGGCCTCCTGCTCCCAATACTTCCGATCCCTCTTTTCCAGCGGCGGCGGCCACCCCCACGCCCTGGGGCTGGGGCCCGGCGCCCAGGACGGGCTCGGGGGAGCCCCCCCGAAGGAGCCGCCGCCGCCGCCGCCGCAGGAGGAGCCGGGCACGCCGTCCTCCTCCCCCGAGGACAAGCTGCTGGCCAGCCCGCGGGCCATCAACAACCTGGTGCTGCAGGGCTGCTCGTCCATCGGGCTGCGCCTGGTGCTGGAGTACCTCTACACGGCTAACGTCACCCTCTCGCTGGACACGGTGGAGGAGGTGCTGTCGGTCAGCAAGATTCTGCACATCCCGCAGGTCACCAAGCTGTGCGTGCAGTTCCTCAACGACCAGATCTCGGTGCAGAACTACAAGCAGGTGTGCAAGATCGCCGCACTGCACGGCCTGGAGGAGACCAAGAAGCTGGCCAACAAGTACCTGGTGGAAGACGTGCTGCTGCTCAACTTCGAGGAGATGCGCGCCCTGCTCGACTCGCTGCCCCCCCCCGTCGAGTCGGAGCTGGCCCTCTTCCAGATGTCCGTGCTCTGGCTGGAGCACGACCGGGAGACCCGCATGCAGTACGCCCCGGACCTGATGAAGCGCCTCCGCTTCGCCCTCATCCCGGCGCCGGAGCTGGTGGAGCGGGTGCAGTCGGTAGATTTCATGCGCACCGACCCCGTGTGCCAAAAGCTGCTGCTGGACGCCATGAACTACCACTTGATGCCCTTCAGGCAGCACTGCCGGCAGAGCCTGGCCAGCAGGTGAGGGGGCCGGGCCCGAGGGGGTCCCCGCGGGGCGCGAGGCGGTGCCGGGCCGGGAGAGGCCTCCCGGCTGTGGGTCTCCCGGCGGGACGGGGCTGCGGGCCGTGGCGCGACCCCTCCCCGCTGGGGCTCCCGCTGGAGGAGCTGCCGTCGTGCTGAAGCCTTTGGGCCGGAGTGTGAGCGTGGGGTCACGCGGTGGCAGCCTGCTGTAATGACCCGCTCTGGGCCACGAGTTGGATTGTGTATCCGGTTTTTAGCAAGGAGGTGAGTCTTCAGAGCATAACAACACCCAGCCCTAAATCTGGCGAATTACTTTTATAATTTAGCGTTGTTCTTGCACACCTCGATACTGGTGATGCTAAGGTGATTTCCACGCTGCGCCTGCAAACTTGCGCCTTCACCCTCTCTGTAGCTGTGACATGATGGTTATGTTCTTTGAATAATGCGATGAAACACAATGCCAAAGGTTGACAATGTGAGGTCGGTTTTGGGAACTGGAAGCACAGCACGGAGTTTAATGAAGAGTAAATACACCTGAAATGAAAGGCTGTTTTGTCTTTCCTTTTGAAATGTGTTCAGACCTGATCTCATTCAAAACCAGGAAGATAATGCCTTCCTCCAGGTACAGTGACACAGTAGTGCAGGAATCGGAGCACACTGGTTGTATTATGCAGCCTTCTAACTAAGAGGCTAGTTATTGACTTAACAGTAGCAAGAAGAAATAATACATTGCTAAATACTTCAGAAAAAAAGTGCAGAGGGTTCTTTTTATCTCTGAGAGGTACCCTGCTGATTTAAGTTCAGGAATGCTCGCCTTCTCTCATTACTCTGCTAGCTGCTCTGTTAGTGTTTTGTCGTGCTCATCACCTTGCTGTCTGATCGATCTCACTCCTAAACCCCCACAACTAAAGGCAAACACCAGCGTTTTGCAGGGCAGAGTGATTCTGAGAGGCTGCTGTTCCAGCTGCTGTGTCCCTTCTGCATTTCAATATTCAGAGCCGCTGACTTTCAGAATGCAAACCCAGCACGGAGTTGTGAGTTAGCCACTGTGTGCCGCCTGGGGCATGCTGGGGCTCATGTCCTGGCGGATTGCTGTGATACCAGCTGCTTGGTTCAGTGGAGATACCTTCCAGCTTCACTGGTCCATGTCATTTGAAGGATATGTAGTGGTGTTCTGACCACTGAATGCTTACAAGTGTCATGGATGCTGCAAGCATCTGATACTCCTGGTGCTGGAGGCTGGCTTGTCACGTAAACGGGAGCGTGCACTAAAGGATCCTACTTTAGACCTAGATTAGATTCAAAGTTGCACTCAATGGCTTATGGGGGGAAGGGAGTTTCAATACCATTGTTATTTCTGTAAGAGATCAACATAGATGTGCAAGTGGTAGAATTTAAGATCCCTTTAACTGTAATGGGGCAACACAATGTCACCTATCCAACTTCAGCATGTCTTTAATGGAAGTGCTGTTACTGGCTTCTGTTTGAGTTCTTTGGCGTCGTTGAAATTGGAGTGAAAATATTGAAATTTCTGTTCTTTGTGAGCAGGCATCAGAACTTAGTCAGAATACTGGAGATGTTGTATCCCCTATCACACAGAGTATTTCAGCATGTACATTTTAGTTTGGGTCTGGGTGATAATCTTGGAACTTTATAAAGATCATGAAGGCCTGTTATTTGAATCGTATTCATGCTTAGATTTCATCAGAGTGTCTAGATGTAGAAGTGCCTTCTCGAACATGAATGAGGAAACAAAAAGCATTACCAGCACTATAGAAATTTCCAAACTTGGGTTTTGTGTCACCCATAGCATCTCCAAAGCTGCAATTCTAACAGGTTGGCATTCAGGAAAATTTTTGTTTCAAGGAAGAAAATCCTCAGAAAGCCTCTCAAGTTACTAATTTGCTGAAAGAGATCTTAAAAGTAACCGAGCAGTTAAGTATGTGTGCAAATAGATAAAGTCCTTCTCAGTGTAATAATTTTTAGCCCAGATTACCTTTTCTGTGAGCAATGGTGACCTTGGTAATTTAGAATTTAAAGTTTAATGAAAGGTCATTCACAAAAGGCTCACATGTCTTTAGGAAGAGATTAATTGTTCCTCTTGTGCAGCATAATATATATTGTGTGATATACCACGTGCTAGTGAGAAGTGCAGCAGCACAGAGCCACAGTCACCTGCTTACAGCCCTTGGAAGGAATTTGGAGAAGTCCTGGAATAATCACACTCAGAATCATAATTTGCCAATAACTTTTCTGCTTTTTTAAAAACAGTAATTTTTTGTAATGTGCTGCATTGTAAGAAGTGCATGTACATATACACACACTACCATTTTGGAATTTAGCCTACTTATATTTCTCAAGCAAAGTAAGCATAATGGAGAGCACACAAGGTTTTGCTGCTGTCAAGCAATTTTGGGTCACAATCCAGTGTGTGCACTATGAGCAGAGCTACTGGTAGACGTGGTGCTACCAGGGCAGATCCTGCAGTGCTGGCAGTGCCTGGGCTGGGAGGTCCTCATTTGTCTTCTGTGCCACATGGGCAAGGCTGTGCCAAGATGGGGAAAGGGTATTTACCTGCAGGGAGAGCACTTTCATTTTTTTTTCCTGAAGATTCCTGAGAGAAGTTAAATGCTTGAATGTCCCCATGCATTCTTGTAAAATTATTTTTCAAAGTACAGCAGCTAAATGATTGCTGTCTAAAAAGTTGAGAAATAACATTCCCAACTTATGAACACGCTTGAGTTTAGGCTGTTATCACGGGAGGTGGATATGTCAGCTCACATTTAATCAGGCACCCCACTGTGCACAAGTTCTACTTGTTTGTCTTGCTTCCATGTCTTTCACCTAATGTGGTTCTCAGTGTATGAGCTGCTACCCCTGCTTCTCAAGACATGGTCAGCTTTGACATCACCTGAAGACATTCCACACAGAATTGTGGATTGGGCCTGTTAGGATGACCCCAAACATTAGACTTAAACGATTTTGGCCATGCCTGAAAGAGACTGTAACTTTGTGCTGTTATGTTTTCTGGAGGTCCGAGAAGAAAATACGTTTCAGTAGAAGAATGTTCATCTTCAGGTTATTTATTTGACTCTTGGGACTTCACTGGAGTATTATCACAGATTAAAATGTTTGTGGTTTATTGTGTAATGAATGTATTTTATATAACACCTGGTATATGTGTTTTCAATTTTTAGAAAGTTCTGGGTTAGAGCATTACTGAGTTGCTGGAAAGAATTTCACTTTTGAAGATGAGCGAGCTAGTGAAAATTACTGCTTCAGTATTTACTTGCAACAACGAAAATGGTCAAAAACATCTCTCTGCTGTGTAGTGCCAAATTTTTACCTTTGATTTTGTTTGTGCTAATGCATAACACAGCTGCAGAGAAAAGATGGAGAAATATAGGTTACTTAGATGACAAGGCTTATCATGAAATCTTTCACATAAACATTTTTGCTTTCTTATAGAACATTGTGATGATGCTATGGTTTTGCTCACCTTTAACTATTTACAATGATTTGTGTTTCAGACAGATGTGATAAGGTGCAGAGGGTGGGGAGAGGCAGCACAGTACAGCCTCGGAGTTGTTTATCAGTGACAGAACACACACAACCCTTGTTAAAAATCAATAGGAATTTGGGCTGATCAGCTCCTTTCCGGATTTGCAGGCAGTGAGAGGTCTGCATGGCTGTATCAGGTAACTGGAGGAGAGTGAGGAAAGTAGACCTGGGTGAGAGAGAAAATGCAAGAAAAGAAAGGAATTAAGATACCCTGAGGGAGAAATGGGACCTAAGTCATGGAAGCAAGAAAGTGCACGTGAGGAAGGGAAAGGGGGAGAGAAGTACGGTTTTGAAAGAAGAAGAGAGAAAGAATAGGGTACCAAACAGGAAAATAGGAAAACAGGCAAGCAGAGAGATAGGGGAAAAAAGGCAAATAAAGAGAAGAGAGTGATTGAAACAAAACAAATAAAACTAATTCTTGGCAGAAACAGCATCTGTTGTCAATAACAACTGAGCATTTCAGTTGCTGGAAAACCTGTGTTAGATGCGGGAGGAAAAGAGGATGAGGATAAACCAACTGACCTGAGATGGAGCAAGTCCTAGGCAGAAAATACGTAATTAGAGACTGAAATTAAAAGGAGGAAAATAAAAAGACAAAGAGATAAGAAGGCTAAGCTTGACTGTACTGTCTGTTTTCTGGGTTCAGTGAAGTTCCAGAATGCACAGACCCAGCTGTTTTCTTATACTTTTGTTCCCTGAGTTACTGGACCTTCGAGAGATTAGAAGTGTGAATTCTGATCCAGCTGAAGCTGGTAATAGGGTTTTCTCTTTTTCTTTAGTTTCAGCAGAGAGAGGGTGTAATCCAGACTGTTCTGTATTTTGTAATATTAGTGAAAATGTCAGGAAATTGAAGTGGCGGGGGATTAAAACAGGATGACCAGTTTTCACTCAGTAGAAAGGTAGTAACTGTTGATGAAGGGGGGTAAAGTAAAGAGCAGCGTCAGACTCTAGCATTTATGTGGAAGATGTACATATCCAGTCTGTATTACTTTCTGCAGAGGAGATTAAAAATGTGGAGAAACTGGCTGTCTCTTGGCAATTAAATAATTTCCTTCTTGAATGCACTATTTGTCTGCACATTCTTTTTTACTCCAGATCAACTTCTTTTCCTGCTAAAATTTTTGTAGGGTCTCACTGGAGGTGTTTGATAGTTGTTGAAAGAAAAGTGCTTTTTTTTTTTTTTTTTTCTCCACTGACATACATTGTCATGTATGCTAGAAACTACCCACCTGACTCTGCCTTTGTGATTCTTACACCAATATTTGGATTTTTAACTAACAGTTGTACTTGTTGTTTATTGTGAATGAGAAATGTTTCAGACTCCAAATTAACATCTGAATAAAAAAATCCTTTTTATGATGAACTCGAATTATTAACGTTTGCATTACAACGTGAACAGAGTGAACACAAGGCTCAGGTTTATTTTGTTGGGCTTTGGATCGGGTCTTATGTGCCTGAATAAATATCAGTAAATTGTTCCTGTGCCAGGACTCTCTCAGCTGAGCTGCAGAACAGAGACTGACACATTAGAGGCTGCAGGGAAGCGAACCACAGAACTGTAGTCAGTTTAATCCTAGTTAGTCTCACCTACTTGCCTTACTTGCCTTGTGTGCATTCATTTGCCTTTGTAGACTGGTGCTGAAGTGTAAGCAATGAGATGGTTGAATATCCAAGAAGAGGGAGAACTGAAGCCTAGGTATGGTCAGAGGCAGCACTGTTGTTGTAAAACCACTGCTGTGAGTCAGGACCATCCCTTGGTGCCTTCTTAAAGTTGTGTATGTCCTGACCATGAAATCTTCAGTGGCTGTGGGAACACTGGGGAGAGCCATAACTAATAGAATATTTAATGGTGTCTGTTGTGGGCAATCCTCTTTCTGAAAACTGTAGAAGGGGGTGCCAAGTGCCATGTGCACTAGTGTTCTGGTCAGTGGTACCTGGCTGGAGAGAGTGTTGTAAACTGCCAGCCCCTCCTGATTTGCGTCCTCTGGAAGCTCACAGCCCCAGTATCTCCAGCTCCTCATTGCCCTCACACCACTGCCAGGTAGGACTCCCTCCAGATCCACCTGCCTCCTCCTGGGTGGTGCAGTCTGCTTTTGTTTCTTGAAGAGAGTGAACATGCAAGCACAGATTGCATTTGTTAAAATTCTTCCAGTAGCATACTGAAGACAGAGTGGTAGAAAATAGAAAACCTGACATGGTGTTGTTTGTATCCTTCTCCTTGTCTTTGTAGGTAGGTGCATGTAGATGTATCTGCCTGTCTAAACTTTTATTCCACTGGAAAAGCCAGGGAAATTTTTCCCAGCCCTCTTGTTTTAGAGGGAAAATGAGGTTAATTAAAAAAATAAAAATACAAAGAAATTAAGCCACTCAAACTGAGGACAAAGTGCTGGGAAAAATGGGAGCTTCCTGCATTTAACAAAAGGTGCCCCTTTCAACCATCTATGGCAATCTGTGCAGTTCATTTGCAAATACTATGGATCCCTAAAGGAATGCAGTTGTCCCTCATGAGATCCTGTGCTGATCTTGTCTTAGCTTTGCCAACACAGTCCAGGGCTGTTGTGGAAGGGGAAACACAAGCCACAGATGGTGCAGGGACTCCTAAATAAGGACATTGCCTAGCAAACAGTGTCCACTTAGTATGATTTAGGTGTGCCTTCCGCTAATTGACTGCTGTAGGATCAAGGTGAACAACACACACCTGTCTCTCAGCTGTCTGCACGTCCTCTCTTTTCCTGACACACGTCCTCCTCAAATGGAGAGAGGAGATGAAGGGGAGAAGGTCATGCAGACCATGTCTGCATTTAGTCCTTGAAGGCTTAGGTTCTCCTTAGTGGAAGAATATGGAGGTTCTGAATTTGTGACTGCTGACCAGTAAATGAAACAAAGCAGGAATGGTGTAATTATTTCAGTTTATACTCAAAGAGAAATACTTAAATCATTTTGAGCTTGCACTCAAAGAGAATGTACAGTGAGTTTTGGGGGGTGAGAGAAGTAAGGAGGGCAAGCAGCACAAAATTGAGAGAAAGTGTTTTTGCAAAAAAAAACCAACCAACCAACCAACCAAACAAACAAAAAAAAACCAAAAAAAACCCAAAACCTCAAGCCAACAAACTTTCAGTTCTGATAAACAGATAATGGGAAAAAGTGCTCATAATCTATGAAGACACCATTTTAACCTTTCAAATTACTCATTTAAAATAACCAAAGCAGTTTCATAATTAGGACAGTTTGTTAATATCCTTTTGCAAAGTATGGTCTGAAAAGATCAAACATTCAAGTTAATTGGATTCCTGATTAAAAATTTGGTGTTGTCCTCCACTGCTCTGTAAACTTCTCTTTCTGTTGTTGGTTTTGTTGCTCTCCTGCCTGGTATTACAGATGCATCAATCCACCTACCGACTTACCCAGCTACTAAAGAAATTAGCCTGTATGAGAAGAGAAAATCCATTATTAGATGCTTTCTGGCATTGCTTTTCATATTTGTTGGCTTCCTTAAATTTTCTTTAAAGACTGTCGTGCCTAGTACCATTACTAGTCGACTGTTTTTGCCGTATTCTTGGAAAGCAGACAATGAACTTTGAGCAAATGTTACCAGCTGCCAAGTTCAGTGGAAACGGACAGCTTACATTGAAGCTGGAAGCAAACATAGGTTGATGCCGCAGTAGATTCCTCTGATCTTTCCCTGACTGCTGCCTTCTTTTAGAAAAATGAAGTGGGAAAGGTAACCAGTCACGGCTTATGTGAGGCAGCAGCAGGTTCTGTTTCTCAACAGCTTCTAACGAAAAGGAAGCTCAGCTGGAGAGAGCACAGCCTCTGGTGCGGAGACCTCCTGTAGTCATAGATGTCTGATATAGAATCAAAAAAAGAAAGACTTCTGACTTTTCACAGTGTGTGTGTCAGTAAGGAGAGCTGATTGAAATTTTCTAAGAGGAAAAATGCAGACTTGACCACCCTGCAGCATTCTATAAACATTTCATTTTACTGCTTCTGTCTAAGACAAAGAAGAAAAGGAAAGAAAAGGAGATGAGGAAAACAAATTTCAGCAGCATTTAGATTTGACATTTTCTTTGTATTTATTTATTTTTTTTTTTAGTATTCAGGATGAAGGAAGTGTAGGATTATTCAAACTGCCAGCAATATGGTAAATTGGTTGTTTGCAGAGTTTTGCCAATAGGGTTTATGACACAGGAGATTTTTTTGACTGTGAATATAAGATTTGCTATTAACACTGCTGTGATTCAGATAGATCCCTTACAATGCTTCAGGTATTCACTGAGTTGCTAATAAGGTTATCTTCAGCATTCAGATCTCAGTAAATGTAAAGTTGTGTTCAGATGATCCGTTTGTATGGGTATTATTGTTATAGGAAGTGCACAAAGCTATTAGACCTGCAATTTTGTAATAAGCTTCCACAGAAAAATATTTGGTTGCAACATAACTGGTGCAAAAGAGATGACACCTTTGATTAAGGAAATTTTCAGGGAGATGAGCTCATCACAGAGACAGCACATTTATTAAAGCCTATATCAAACTATAAGGTACAGCAGTGTTGTGTAGAGATAAAGCAACCCTGACAAAACTCCACTTAGAAACGCTGCTGAGAAACTTTGTGAAAAGTGGTATCAGTCTCTTCTCAATACAAGGAATAGGCTGGACACAGGGAGACAAAAAAGATGGAAGCACATTCCTGTGCGTTCCTCCCAAAAACAAGCTGATGATAGGTGCCACTCTTCCAGGATAGTGGTCCACTCCTAACACATCCACTCAGAGGGTTTTATCCCCAGAGGAAAAGGCATTCATTTTAAATATCCTCCAGCTAAAAATATTCCATAACTCTTTGAGGTTTACTTATTCTAAATAAGTAGCAGCAATGGGTTTGGATTTATAAAGAGAAGATGGGGTATTCAGAGCTCCAAACATATTTTAAATTATAGAAAAGAAACTTGTTTAGCAACTGTAGGTATAAAGCATTCAAAGAAAACCCCAACTTGTCAGGTGTATGGGAACTGCGGAATCACAGCCTGAACCTCTGATCACCTGAGGCGAGCCATGAGTCAGCCATGGGAGCACAGCTGAAGGCAATTCACCTGTGCTGCCAGAAGGGTTGGAGCCTGGCTGCACCTCTCCTAGATCCATTTAAGAGCTGGCTACCAGTGGGAAAGGAATCCCTCCTCTGGAGTTTCATAGTGAGCTGAGGATATGGGTAAGCGTTCTATCTATTTTGTTTTGGTATAACTGCGTAGCCAGACTCTCTGGTATATTTCATAACTATAACATCTGTATGTTCACTGATTATACATCAGGTCAATGTGCAACAGTTACATGTGGCCTGTCAGACAGAAAGTTCACCCACTTGTGAGCTTTTGCTTTTTAGGTGGAGGCAAAAATGAAAAATTGCTGTTGAAGCAACCACTGACTCTTCTTCTTTCTAGTACCATTATTTTTTTAAGTAAAATACATTGGGGGAAAAAAAGATGAGTAGATTCAGAGAGGGGGAAAAAAAATAACAGATCTCTCTCTGTGTCCACAGCACAGCCTGTCACTGGTCAGCAGGACTGTGCCTTGACTGCACAGCATGGAGAAAAAGTGAGGGAGCAGCTGTATTTTGGGCACCACTGAAGATATTTAGTGAATGTCACTGTGAGCTCTGCTGTAATGAGTGTGTGTACTGTGGGCTTTTTTGTTATGCAGGCATTATAAAGTGAGTGAGGAGATGAAAATGAGAATCTTTGTGATACTAGTGAATGGTCAGACTGATTTTTAGGTTTATGATTTTACTGGGAAGTTTTTTGTTGTTCTTTTGGGTGGATCTCCAGCAGAATGTGTGAATAGAACAGCAAGAAAAGTCAATTCATAAAGGAACGTATGTTCAGTGTATTTGTGAACATTGTTTGAATCTAAGAACTAAACCATTTCTTGGTCACAATTTGTGAAGAGATTGAGGAAGTCCTCAGTATGCTTTGGGTTCTGACAAATCTGAAATATTCATTTAGATTTGTACATTGCCCACAAGATCGATATTCCTGTCAGTTTAGAGTTGTGGCAGAGCTGCTGCCTGCAGGACTTGATATGATGATGGGGAGAGTGTAGGTCCTTCTCCTGGCAGTACTTGCGGGGTTGGGAAGAGATTCTGGATACCTGTCACCTACAGGTTGCAGTCTTCATTAGTTTATTGATGTGCTGCCATAGCTTCACAACACTTTTCTGTCCAAAGTAAAGCTTGGATTTGTGTATTATGGCTTTCATCAAGTTCATAGTTAAATTCCCGGTTAATGATATTTTTCCCACTGTTAACAACCATGTGTTGCTAATCATGACTGTCTTTGCAGTCAGCTGTGGAAGCCAAACTGTATCCAAATAAGCAGTTTTCATAAGATGTTGTTGCACTGAAATGCCTATCCAGAATTGGGAAAGGGAATTGCTAAAGATCTCATAATATGTTCTGTGACGACAAAACAGATTCTTCAGCCATGGGTAGATGCATGTCTGCATCATCAGTTCAAGTTCGCAGTCAGCAACTGGATTCTCCCTTTTATTTTTGTTGGACCCAAAAATCCTTCTGAGGCCTCTTAGGAAGAAAAATGTGGAGCACCATTCTGGTTTCTGAAGGTTAAATCGAGTTGTTAGTGTTAAAAGAAAGGTCTGTATCTGAACTGCTAACCGATACAGATTATTTGTGTATGCTTTTTCTGGCATTCTTACTACTTGTTGCTTTGGTTGTGTTACAGTGTATCAGTCTCTATTTTCTCAAATCTGTGGGTGTTCCTAAGCTTTATCATCCATTCATGTGCTCTAGCTAAATCTGAGCTGGTCTTTTGCCTGCTGTGTTTGAGCCTCAGTTTGGTGAGAAGACATCTGAGGTTTAGTTTGGCTCTGCTGCAAGTCAGGTCAGAGCTCAAGCAGGAGTGAGGCATCGCACATGTACCACAAGTTTCCTGGTCTGAAGAGCCACCTGACACCTTCTGTACTCAAATAGGAGTGACAGTGACTGTAAGAGAATGAATGGTCCAGGGTTTTGGTGCTATTGTAGCCTCGAGTTAATCTGAAAGTGGAGTTGGAACAGCTTTTTTTTTTTTTTTTTTTTTTTTTTTTTTTCCCCCCATGGATTGCCATTATCACCTTTATGTCCAAGATGCAGTTTTCTTTCTGATGTAACACTATACAGACTTTCTGAAGAAACACAGGATTGTCGTTCTTTATTTTATTCTCTTGCATTCTCTTTGTGCATTCACCAATGCAGAAAGTGAAGCTTTACTGCATTGTTTAAAAACTGAAGGAATCTGGAGCAAATCTGTTGATGAAGCTTATTTTCTTTCCTGTCTTTGTAGAATGAACTTCTATTAAATGTCAAGATGGGGAAAATACAGCAGTGCAAGATTGATGGATAAGCTAATTTAAAAAAAAAAAAAAAGACAAGAAAAATATTTCCTATTAATGTGTTTTCCATTAATATGAGGCTATCGTGGTTGCAAAGGAGTTTTGAGTGTATGTCGCTGTGAGGGTTATTGAGATCTCTCACTGTCTTTTCTGCTGATTATTCATAAGGTGATAAACTCTTCTGAGCTCAGTGTTTTGCTCAGTATGCTCGCAGTTAAGCTGTAGAATAAGAACCCTGAATTTCAGAGCTGATGCACATCTGCAGCCTTGGAGGTCAGTAGCATTTAAGTATGTGATAGGTATTCAACAGTTCTGACAGTGAAACCATTTATGAGATCTCAAATTCAGCATCATTAGGTTTTCTGTGCCTAAATGAAACAACACATGTTGACTTTAAAATATACTTTGGTTTACAGTCTTGTAATTGCACAAAATAAGTTTCAGGCCACATAGAGTACTCGGAATCTTAATTAAGGTGAATTGTTTTAAAACCTTTGCAGAACAGAAACTGCGAAGTGTTTGCAGAATGATAACAGCACATGTATATGTATCAGTGAGAACCAGAGTTCTGCATTGTAGGTATAGGAAATGCTTTTGGGATAAGATATTGATAATTTTATCTCAGCTTTTTGTATGACATTGGCCTGCTGGTTCATGGCAAGCATTATTTTAGCTTTCCTGACCAAGGCCTGCTACTGTTTATTGAACACAAGATGCTCGTAGTAGCATTGCTAGGGACACTGTAAAAAGCAGAATGTGACTGAGAAGTATATTACACTGTGAAATAAGAACTATGAAGAGTGTTTCAGACAGAATACAAGGTGTTACTCATGATATTACTGAATTATCTAAATAGCAAATGCATAATAATGCAGGGAGAGGAGAATCTTTGTCTTACATATATTTTTTTAATTTTTCATTCATCTTAGTGTTTCACTGAATTACATTATTAAGATTTAGAAAAGGCTTCTATATATGCAGTGATCATTTCCAGATGTTTCATATTTTAGTATACATGGTGAGATGTATGAGAAAGTTTTAACAGAGCTGCTCAGTATGATACCTAACACAGATCTAATATAATGTAATGGAGCTAAGAAAAAAAATTTTTTTGAACTCTGAATGTTGGGATTCACACCAGAATTTAAAGAGCAGAATTGGTTTCAAGTAAACAGAATTGACTCTGAGAAAACATCTCTTTAAAAGCATACATATCTTCAGTCACTGTATTATCTTTACACTAGAAGAGCTCTCAAGACAGATTAGTTAGATATTGTATGATCTTGAGTGAGGTAACCCATGTCTTGGTAGTCAAATGAGAATTCACTTTGCTTTTGATGGAGACTATGCTTGCTATTAAATACGTATTAAACTTCAACAAAAGGTTGCTGTTCATACTGCTTCCCATATTAAGTATGTAAGAAAATTAGATGTTTTTAGAAATTCCCAGGTAACAGTTCCACTTCTTCTCAGGATATAGCAAATACTCAGATTGTTTAGCTGGAAAAGTAATGTTAAGGATAGTTGCAGCTGCCAAAGTCTGGAAACTCTGAGTTACATCTGACATTTCATTCTTCACCTTAGCTATTGAGCCTTGGCCATTCATTGGTTTTTCACAGTGCTTTGGAGTTAGAAGGGAGTTTCACAGATGAAAGATGAAAATCAAAATAAACTCCTTTATCAAGTAAACCTTGCAAGGGCATTCTGTATTTTAGAATACACAGGGAGTTGATTGTGATATAACATACAACACGAGGGGGTTGGAATAAACAATTTATTCTCTATTGTTAGGGATGGCCATGCATAACTGACTTATGGCTCTGGTTTGCTCCGCCACTTGTTACGTGTGTAGTCATCCCTAACTCGTACCAAAAATAGTTTATCACGCTCCTGCATTGCATAGTTTTTATCAAATGTTCTCTCATTAAAAACCTTACTGGGAGATTGAACATTTCAAGACGCTGGCAAATGTTTATGAAAGCTTTCCCCAGAGCTTGGTCTCAGTGAGTTGAGTCTGTGCTGACAGCAATCACGAGATGGCTCCTGATAGACATAGTCTAGTGGGCAGGTAACAATCATCATCTGACAGTAAATAGCAGGTTTAGTGCCAAGGTCAAAGGCTGGCTGCTCAGAAAGCCTGTAGGCTGTGGGGGCTGTCTGGAGCTGTGAGTGTGGTGTGGTGTGGGGCAGCTGTGGTGTCACTGCCCACACTGTGCAGTGCCTGTTCACGCCAGGAGGGCGACTGTTTTCCTGCTGGTAATACAAGACCTTCCATGAGCCCTCAATTCTTTGAAAAACAAACAAGGCCATCTGCCAGAGAATTCCCTGGCCATCACTGTGACAGATGAAACTACATCTGTAGTCATCCTCTTTATAGCCATTTGAAGGGTTTCATTTGTAAGTATCTGAATCAGGTATTCATCCTTGTGCTCCCTTCCTGAATGAAGTTCAGGGCTGTGAAGCCAGAGGGTCTGAAGTGTAAGTCTTAGGAGAAACAAGTGGCAGAAGGAAGTGGGATTGTTCAGCCTGGAGAAGGGAAGTATCTCTACTCCCGGTTATGCTGAGGTGGGAGCTGGCTTTTTCTCCCAAGTAGCAGTGATAAGATGAGGGAGAATGGCCTGTTGCACACAAGGTGGTTCAGGTTGGGTATTAGGAACAATTTCTTCTCAGAAAGAGTGGCAAGGCAGTGGCACAGGTTGCCCAAGGAGGTGGTGGAGTCACTGTCCCTGGAGGTGCTGAAGAACTGTGTGGATGTGGCACTGAGGGACATGGTTAGGGGGTATGGTGGAATTGATGGTTGTACTAAGTTATCTCGGTGGTCTTTTCCAACTTCAGTGACTTTGTGATATTTTTTTTTTATTATTTTGGGTGGCTGTGCACATCAAAAGCACAGCTCAGATCATTTTGCTCGTTCTTCCGAAGAGCGGTTGCATTCCTGATACCAGTGGGGGTCAGACTTTCCCCACCGTTTATTTTAGGCCATAACTGAAGGGAATCCACTTACACGTCTCTGTGGCAAAGCATCTTGACTTGGAGTGTTCTGTAGGGCCTGGGCACCACTTGCAGGGTTGTGGTGATGGGCTTTGGTCAGCAGCATTCCCCAGCTTGCTTTGCCAGGAGAGTTTACTACAGACCAACATATTGATTGCTGCAGTGGTATTGCTCTGATGGGAATAACATTGGTGTTTTGTAAGGGTGCTTTCCATTAAACGCATGGTCCTCCTGCACATTTGTCCACGTTTGTGCGGATATTCCAGGCTTCCTCACCTTCCTCCTTAACGGGAACAGTTTAAGCATAGACCTTATTTCATTGTTATCACTCTCTAGCTTAGTATTACCGATGAAAGTTCAATTGTATGTGAAGTGACTGTTAAAGCGCTGAGACTCATCTGGGGGTCTGGGCCCTCCCTCCCCTCTTTGCTTCCAGTTGTGCTAAATCCCTTAATGTTGTGAAGAAAGCATACATTCATCAGGTAGAGTGTTGGAGGCCAGGGTGCAGATAACCGCTTTTACTGCATATGAGACATTGCAGTCCTGTTCTTAAGAACTGCCAGGCAGATTGGGAATCACGGTCACGGTTAATAGCAGCGAATTGCCAGCAGTTGATGGGTGGGTAGTCACTCCTTTCAGTGGTTGCCCCCTGGGGGAGAAGGTAGAAAAACAGAGGGAGGGAATTAGAGTGACTTTGCACAGTTGAGCAGGTTCATGCCGCTGGATCAGTGGCAAGCATTGGCAGGGCTCCACTCTGGGGAGGCTCACAACAACATCACAGTCTCATTTTTACCAATTGGTGTTGCTATAGCCAGTGGTGCACAGGGGGAGAGCAAGGAGAAGGGGGGAGAGCTGGGGGAGAGGGAAAGCAAGAGCCTGGGCTAAATTAAACAAACAAAAAATGCTTGTAAGTAGTGTTTAACCCATAACCGTTAGCCCAGTGCTGCTAATTGTGCTAAACTATATATCTGAAGTTCAGTGTGTGATTAAAGAGTTGGCTCACAAACTCTCTGCATAACCTTAATTTTTTCAAGGTTCTTTGAGTGTAGAATGGCTTATAATAATGATTTTGACTAATACGATTTTTGACATGCAACTTTAATGCTTAACCTTAGTACAACTCCAGAGCATTTCATGTGTATTCAGCTGTAAAGAGTGATGATTTAAAGGGATAATATAAGAAAAAGGTCGTTCTAGAATGAACCTCTAACAAATTGCATAAAAGAAGCTTATTATTCCATGAGTAGAGAGATATGTAGCTTTTCTGATCATTTTTCTGCTTGGTTCAAAAAATTGTTGAGACATGATTGGGGAAAGAAACACAAAAAATGAAATGGAAAACTGCAAGCAGTGAACATTCTTTTGATGGTTATGATTTTGTTGCCACTAAAAATACTCCTCAATAATGCGGTTGTTCCTCTGTCTTCTTGTTTTGGGTGAAGAATTCGCTCCAATAAGAAAATGCTGTTATTGGTTGGAGGATTGCCTCCTGGACCTGACCGGCTACCCAGCAATTTGGTTCAGTACTATGATGATGAAAAGAAGACATGGAAAATACTGACAAGTAAGTGGTTTATTTTTGTACAGTTGTCTTGATGGGTTTAAAAACATGGTTAATCAAATTAGACACTTTATTGATTTGTTTCTCTTCAGAGATTTGTTTATGTATCACAAGGGGCTTCACAATGGAGCAATAAATTGAGATTGCAGAAGATGCTAATTTTATAATAGGATAGGCCTAAATTAACACTGGCTTAAAATCATTCCAGTAAGTTTTTTTAAGTAAACTTGTAAGTCTTCCATCCTGCGACATGAATGCATGCATATTTATGTAGATGTGAACAAAATCTAGTTTAGGAAAAAAAATAAGACAGTGTTTTAGTCAGCATTCTCACTCAGTTCCCTGGTGAGTCATAGAACTAGAGCACACCCCCAGTTCTCTTCTGCATTTTCATTTCCTTCTTCCAGCTTTATCTGTTGTCCGCAGTCATTAAAGAAAGGTTTCCTTTGTACTGTTCTGCATCCACTGCTGACAGAAGCATTGGTGGAATATGTGAGCTGCAGTAAACAGTGCACGGTGGCTTCTATCACAGAATTCCTCCCCACCTTCTTTTGAAGGTTGGTTGTGTTTTAGAGCATGTATTTTGCCTGGAGCATTGAGGACTTCGGAACTTATTGTTGGTTGCGATTCCCAGTCTAACTTGGTCATGGAATCAAATCATAGCTTCTTGAGTGCAGCAGGCTGTGTGTGCATTAGTCCCCTTGTGGCTAAACTGGCTGCATTGGTCAATAAAACTAAATTTTAACTGTCAAAATTGCCCAAAGCAGTATAGATAAAATAATAAATGAGCAATTTCGATCCATAAATCAAAGACATACTTCTAAAACTGGACAACTGGTAAAACCTGGATTTCCTAATATACATTCCTATTTCGAAATAAAATAACATTTTACAGAATTCTGTTCTTCATCTGTTCAACCTTTTAATGGGATGCACTCATGTTTAAATTATATGCACAGATTAGGATGAAATAGAATAAAAAAGAAAATGATGCATTGAAACAATGCCTCTGCAAATTGCCTTATCCTATGAACAATTTAGGAACCGTTCTCAAAAAGCTGCAGCATAAAGACTTAGAATTAGTTGCCCTGGATTAATAATTGAAGACATTATTTAAGAATGGAAATTATAAAGGGAAATATGAACTGTATACTGGGGAGGTCTACAGCATCCATGCTAGGGGGTATACTATGCCTCATGTTTTTTATAACCGTGGAATAGGGTACAGCTCTGAAAGTAAAAGGAAATTCTAAAAATGGTCAGTGAAAAATAATATTATGTAGGACCAATACATTCTGTGTTTTTGAATTTGCTGTGTCTAATCCAATGGTTCACCCTGATAGGCAAAAGAGATGCAACCCTCACATCAAGATCTGAACCCTCCACTGCATTAAGTAACTTTATTCTGAATCTCGGATACCTGTAGATATGTAAGATTTTTGTAAGAATGAAATTTATTCAGTTCTTGCTTATTTGCAATGTGATGCTATCTTCAAAGCTGTAGGAAAATGCACCTGGAGGCAAGATACCTAAATGTTCTGGTTAAAAATATTGACTTGACTTCACAGCTAGTATTTGAATAACAGCCATTTATGGTGGTGTAAGAAGATGTTTGTGAACTATTTTATGTAATTATTATCAAAATAATGTAGGCTTTTCTGGTACAAGTAGTACCAGCTGGTAAACAAAAATTCTCATTCCATCCCGTTGGTCTGGGTTTGTGTTTTAGATATGCTGAAGAGAACGCTTATCTTTTCTCACTGAGTAAGACTTAACCATAGCAAGAATGGTTCACTAGAGAATATTACTACTTGCCAAATATTAACAATAATTATTTTTGAAAAATTGAAGCAAGCATTTCGAGTAAGCAGATGTTTTATGCCCCTGCATTGTTTTCCAACTTAATATAAAGAGAGTAGGAAGTGGGAACAGATTGGAATAGAGCTTTTGTCTTGTCCACTTGTAAAATATTGAATGACCCTGGTATAGCATGTGAGTACATGGACTCAATGGTTTTAAAAACTGTTGTTGAGCTGTTTTAGGAAAGACTACAAACTAATCACAGTGTAACATGGTGGTAGTAAAGTGCGCTTACGGTGTTGAATAAACATACTGTGATGTTTAGCTGGTACCTGGAAATGTAAGGACATTGTGCTATCTTTGGTTTTGGTGTACTTTTTGCAATTTAGGAAGTATAGTTTTGCCCACTTTTTATCCTTTTGCTGCTAGCTCTATTCCAATCAACAGTTCTGGAAAATAATTGATCTGTTTGTCCTATTCTAGCTTACAATCAGCAGTGAAGGAGGGGGAGGTTATTTCTGCGCTTTTTTTTTTTTTTTTTTTTTTTTTTTCCTCACTTGTTCAAACAGCATTGTTGGTCCTGAGGTTGCAGATTACCCCCTACTCATTAGGGTAAGTGAAGAGCTTGTTCCTGGAGAACAGAGGAAAAACCCATGTCCTGCTCTGTGACTTTTAAGTGAAAATAGTGTTAGTCCTTGTATCTGGTACCTCAGGGTGCTTCTATCTCATTATCACCTGAGGTGTATGTAATTTCCTCCTGTAGTAGCAAACATTTCCTCTTCCATCTGCATTACTTGTTTTCTGCCGTCCATGCCGGTGACATTTGGACTTAGGGATACAATCTAGCAAGCCTGATGCTGGGTGCACCCACTGAAGAGATGATGTGGTCTCCTCTCACCCTGTACTGAAAGGAGCTCCAGAAATTATTTGGTGGGGTCTGCGGACTCATGTGCTGACAGATGCTTGCTTCTTGTGTTTCTTCCTTTCTTTTCTCTTTGGAGTGGCTGTTGGACCTATTCCTTTACTTAGGGTTCTGTATCCTGCCTTGTGCAATGCACATGGAACACAAAACGCCAGCCATCAGGAACTGCTGCCTCCATGTAAGCCATAGCTCTGTATTTGGAGCCGTGAAGATGGTTACAGGTGGAACAGCACAAGCTATTGAGTATGACAGCTCAGCAGAGTAGCAATCTCATTTTGTTCCCACTACAAGACTAGATCTATTGGCAGGGGATACTGCCCACCTCTCTCTGCCTGGCTTCCCAAAGCACCAAACGCATCAGTACTAATGGGAGTAATTCTAAAGGAATCAGGAAAACAACTTGCCTTGTTCATAGATCCAGAAGAGGAGGGGAAGCGTGCACCCCTTTCCAATTTTTTAATGTCATCATCTATAGGCAAGAATGCTATGGCTCAAGGCATCGGTAGATTTTTCACAGTCTAGTATTACTGTGTATATTTCCTGTCTTGTATTTCTTATAGAGTTATTTTTTTCCTGTGTTGGCAACAAAGGTTAGAGACAGAAAAAGAGAAAACAAGTGGCATTTCACAAACATTTTCTGCCACCTAATTTTATGTGATGGGGTCACAGTCCTAACCTGAGATTCATAAGGCGCAGATTTCTGTATAATTTGAAACATTTCTTACTGTATAGTCATGCCTGAGCAAAGTAGAGGATTTTATAGACTGTATGGCCAAGTACAGCAGACAGATCTTTACTGCGTGATTTCTTTCCAGCCTTGCTTACACATACACAACCCCGGTTCATTTTTTAACTGAGTGCTGCCTATGTCATGTAACAGCACCAGGCTGCTACTGGCAGTGACACAAACTGAAGCTGATGGGTGTTTGATAATCCTTACAAACAGTGGCGTTCTGCTCTCTGAAGGGTTTTTCATTATTCTATGAGGTTTTACTGTCCTTGTAACTACTTACTGGGTGCAGGACAATCAGGGGTCCCCATAACACAACCTTATGCCTCATTGGCCAGGACCAGCCACCACCACTTCTATTTTAATTAAGAGCTACAGCTCTGCCAGGAATCATAGGACTATTTTGGTTGTTCACTTTATCTGCAACACTTAAGATTAATTAAACTTTAAAGATATGAAATAATGTTTTATTTGTTAGAATTATTCTGTAATCAATGCAAGTTTCAAAAAATGAAGCCTGTACAGATTTTCTTTTTTGTGTGTTCAGAATTGCATAGCTTTCCCAAAAACCCTACTGCTAAGGCAATGATGTATTACTTTCACTTTCATTATATGTTTTTAATCAGAGCGTGACTTCACACTAGACAAAGCGATGCTTTATGCATGGTCTCACTTGTTTTTTGCTAAAATCTTTTGACATGATTAATTTTACTTTAATGCTTTTGTCTTGTTGTAATGGTAAAGATGATGGGTATAAACCAGGACAAAAAAATACATGCTTTTCTGTCATAATGCCTCTGAGCATTTAAAAAATATATTAAATGAAAGAAAAAAAAATCACAAGAGACTGATCCAACTGGAATTAAATTTCTTGCTACCTGAACAGAGAATGAAAGAAATAAATGAAAATGATGCAGTCCTTGTTTTATTTTTGGTGGGGTTTTTTTTTGTATTACAGCAGTGTATCCATCTGTCTGATTAGAAGTGATAAGTAGGAGAGAAAAGGTATCTTACACATTTTGAGGTATACTCTCAACACAGGACTTTCTACCTGTCTAATGCACAAAGGGGTAAATATTAGGAAACATAAATGAATGCTTACAGGGCACTTCCCATCTGTAGTAAGCTGCTGCAGATCTTTCCTTCATATTGGTACTTTGTTTTTTAAGACGATGCTAACTATAACATTCCTTTCCCTCCCTAGATATCTATGTTGTCTGTCTAAACCATGAATAGGAATCAGAAATAATCCCAAATACATTCATGGGCAGTAGTGCATTTATGCTTAGGTATTGCACTTGGTTTGGATTTGAAATCAATGTAAAAGCCAATGCCATTGGCCAATGAAAAGTGTAACATAGACAATATATTTGGGTAGGGAAGAAAAGAAATGCATAAAAGGTCACCAAAGTGAAGAGTTTTACCAGGATAACCAGCACGTCCTTTCTAGTCACCTAGATAGCCTTAATCTGATTTTTAACTCTCGAATTTCTGTGAACTTCCTGCTCTTTTCTAGGTCTACTTCAGTCTGTTGTGTTTGATCAGTCTGGAAGGACAAATAATGAATCAGACACTTTGATATCCTTCTCCATCTCTCTCTTTCATGCCAGCGGCAATCACACAATATCAGGGAGTTGTCCTTGCTTGCTTGCCTGCTTCTGTCTGATGGACACAAGAAGCAGCCAGTAACCTTTCTGTGCTCCTTTGTGAGTGTGTCTTCCTTTCCCAGATCAGCTGTGTTTTCATTTTCACATGAGGCAACTTCTACTTTGGGTATCTTGGTTAGCATACAGCATATTTTTATTTCTGTCATTCTGACTTCTAAATTTTCCTTTCGTGCTTTTTGTGACACTGCAGCCTCTTGGGCAGCAGCCCTCCAACTTCAGGAGCAGTGTTCTGAGTGTCAACCTGCACTTAAATGTATTGGTGGTTCTACAAAACCTTTCAGAAGCACACAGGCATTATTTATTCATTTTTACCAAAAGAAAGTCATGTGAGAAGACAAAATGGTTTGCTTCATGTCAGTGTCAGCATCAGAAAACCTGGGTCAGTCTCTGTCCTAGCCTGCATTTTTTCTGCTGGCATAGTGGGTATTTCTTTTCTGTTTCTGCTGGCAGTTTTGTGGCACTTAATTGTGTCAGCCTTTCCTGTACAGAACAGTACTCCGTCCTTCCTGGGTAAGTTAATAACAAAGCCCTTGCTCCGCTGTTTTCTGAAATGGCTTTGGCACTGCAGTTTGTTGGTGCTTCATGTGCCTTAACCAGTTTTCCCTTTAAAAACAAACAAACAAACAAACAACTCTGCCATATTTTTTCCCAGATTGGTTATCTACAAAAAAGGCATTACAATCTATATGCTTACATCACAAGTTCTTAGGAGAAATTTTCAAAGGAGTTAATGTCAGTTTAAATACTATTGTATGCCTAGCAGATACTGTGGTGTTGGATGTTTTTACTTCTTTTAAGTAATTGAATTCAGTGTAAAACTTTTGCTTTCTAGAAGAATGTTAGTGTGTTAGAAGCAAAGCTTTCCTCCTTCAATTTACCTCTAATCAATTGGTAGATTGAATAAAAGAAGTGGTGCTTGCAAGAAGTGAGTAGAGTCAGATGGACAAGTTAAATCTCTTGACATGTGCCAGTTATAGTTTCTTTTTCATCACTTGTGAGAACAGTACATACTTATGTTAATCAAAAATGTTTCTTGATGAACAGCTCTTGGCAGCCCTGATAAATTTCTTCTCTTACTTCATTTATCCAGCAGTCTAGAATGCTGCAGTTTCTGCTTTAATGCTGTATCAAGGATGGTTTCATCACTGCATTGAAAAGCTTGAGCAAGTATTAGTGTATTACTAGGGCAGAAGTCTTGATATTACCTACTAGGCAAATTCAGTAATTGTAATAGGTATATGTGGAAGTTGTGCAAGTATATATACGCATATCCACATGCTCCTATTTATTCTCTTTCTTAGGCAAGTACTCTGGTCGCATTAAAAACTAATTTTAAACATAAATTCCATCTGTATTTCTTATCCTTACGTTTAACCCCTTTTAAGGAGTTACAAAACCGGAAAGTAAGGTCACAGTAGGCAAGGGAGTCATAAAAAGAAATGTTGACTGACTGGTGCAGCTATCCAACACTGGATTCTGGAGACCTATTCAATGCAGTTAGGCACACTGCCAATAAGCTACATGTTTTCACATGTGGAAAAATGAGAATAGAGTGGTGAGAAACAGCAATATAGTACAGTATTTTTTGTGTGTGTTAGAGGTAGCCACAACTTCTGTTCCGAGGATGATGCATGGGAATTCAACCATGCAAGTGCCATTAATGATGCATGCTTGCATATCTAAGAGCAAGACAGAGCTTTAAGAATGAATGAAAATGTAGCATGTTCTCACAGTGAATACTGTATTTGTTAAATATTATTTTCTTGTGCATTACTATTTGAGATAACTCTCAAGAAATGTCAGCCTTCCTTCCATGTATTTTTCTTTTTGATTACAATGTTATTAGCTTCTGCTTTTACACACGAGTGTTATTTGACTTGTATGCTGTGATAACTTCCATTCTCTGTGCCTGGCTTGACCAAGCAGCCTGTTAAGTTCATTTTGCCTTTTTTCAGCTGAAACCCTCAGAGAATGAGGGGCTAATATAAATTATTCACATTTTTTAAAAACAATTTTAATGGAGGATTTCTACTTATAAAGCAGATTATTGTGCATATTCCCCACTTTAATCATAAGTATGGTGTATCATAGGTAGTGGACACCTTTCTCTTCCTATGTTCTCAATTCCTTTATGTCTTCCTACACAGTGTCTTTGAAATGACCAGCCATACTAACATTCTAGGCTTTATTAAGGCCAGATTCAGTCTGTGCTGAAGCCCTCAACAGTCTTTCAGGTTTTCTTGGGTGCCTTCTGCCATTTGTTACAGACTTCTGAACACCACCTACCTTTCTGGAAACCCGGATGTATGAAATTTTTCATTTTCTTTTGCATATGCAAATATAACTTTCAGGATGTTGATCTTTCTCTTGCATATATGGTCCTGCCTGAAAAATACTCATCTTCATCCTCAGAAGCTCCACAAGCAGTTACTTTCAAGTCAAAAAGTCTTACGGAATGTTCTGCTGAGTTCTCGTGCTCAGCCAGGACTGTCTGTGGATACAACCCTGTTCCTAAATGTTCTTAGGCAGAGGCCAAAACAGTGCAGAGGTGAGGTGGGGCTGATCCAGGTAAGAAGTTGGCATGTGTAACACAGGTGAAATATCACATGTGTCATTTGCATGGTGGTTGTGATGTGATTCTGTCCTTCTCTGTAGACATCTTGCAAAGAAAGCTGCTGATTTCTAGAGATGCCGGTCTCTGCTGTATCCTAGCAGGTATATCAGAACCTTTGACTCAAAACCTTCCTCCTGTTTTGTAGAACTTACCTTTTTCTACCTCCTATTTCAACTTCAGTTGTTCATCTTTACAGATCACTTGAGAATGAGTTTGATTTTGCAGCGACTTCTACAGCTTTGTTCTAAGGCAAAATGAAAACGTTCTCTAAAATGTTTTTGTGAAACCGTAGTTGTATTAGAATGTCCCTTCTCATACCAACACTTTCGGTAGCACGGAGAAAAGGCAGACAACTGAAGCTCAAGTTTCTGCATTACCCTGCTTTCCCCAAGTCAGAGTATAATTCCTTTAATTTGAATCCCTCGTATATGTCCCAATGGATGTTTCATAGCTTTGTCCACAATTTGTGCAAAGCCAGTTGTGGATCAGAAGCAACATAGCTCCAAAGAGGTTGCCTTTTCCAGCAAACCCAAGTGAGCAACATAGGTACTTAGACTTAATGTAGCTTTAAAGGATCTTCAGCATTTCAAGTTATCTCAGCCTATGAGGATCTCATGTCAGCTGTAAACACACATACTGTGTGTTGTCCAAGCAGAGTGGGGACTGAAAGCTATGTTGGCCTGGCATCCATTCAAAGCAGATGCCCCATTTGGCTAGATATAGTTTTCACTGGAAATCATGTGACTTTACCAAAAGGAAATATCACCAAAAATGTTCTCATCAGCTCTCTGTACGTTCCTTAAACGCTGTTTGGCCAGTGTCTCTAAAAATGGAGCTCTTTGGAATAGATAACTTCCATGCAAAATCGCATGGTGTTGGATGAATTTAATGCTTACTGTAAACATGGCTTTCTACTAGTGAGATTATTTCAGGTAAAATGTATGTGTTTATTATCATCTAGTTGCATGAGGATTTATGTGGCATTAGTGGGAACCAGGCATGTATGGAGATGAAAATGAAATCTGGAGTCTTCCTAGTTGCTTGCTTCAGAAAGCAATCTCTTTTCTAGTATCTAATGTGATATTTTATTTATGTATAAATGGGATGCAAACAGGATGGCAAAGCACCACTAGCTGGGCAAAATGTAATCATAAACAATTCTCATAGAAATCCTCTGACTTCTTGAGAAATTGATAACACACTTTATAAATATTCTTTCAAATCTTCCTAAAACAAAAGAGAGTTTCCTTCCAAGAAGTTTGGTTTCCAATTGCTTGCAATACAGATTTCAGAAACCTACCTTATTTTTCTCAGTTTCCTACTACTGTTAGTGGGGAGAGATACACATTTTGTATTCTCAAGTTTATTTTCACTGTTGTATGTGCTGTATTGCACTGTAGTCTCCTCCAGTTTGTAGGAGGCTGTTCTCTTCTCAGTTTTTCTCTATTTTCTCACAGCTTCCTTTCTTCCTTTCCTTCCCTGTCCCTCCTCCCATCCCTACCCATATATCCTCTGCTAAGGACAGAAATAAAATTTATTATGGATTTGGATTTTTTTTTTTTTTCTTAGCTTTCTGTCTCATGCCAGGTGTTGTATGAGCTAATGTTTTCATTTAACTGAATGCTGGGATAAGTACCTGCAGGAACAGATTAATATGTCTTTACAGGGATGGTTTTTGTTATGTTGTTCTATCATATTTATATATTGTGATTCTACTCCCAAATGGAGATTGTGCTTCTATAGGGTATGCAACTGCAAAATGACTGTTCATACTGAGGAGAAAAAAAAAAAAAAAGTGTTAACAAATTGAATAGTAATGAATTAACCTGCAGAAAAAGCATTTTGCCCTAGTACACAGAAACCCTGCATAACTAGAGCATATAATTTTAAATGAAGCAGGCTCTAGGAATGCCTCAATGGGTGTGATGTCGACAGTAGCTCATAATTCATGGATATGAATTATGGCTGAGTATCAGGAAAAAACTTCTTGACATTGAGATCTATTAGGTTGTGGAATAATCCCCCATGGGAAATGGTGGAAACTCCATTGCTGCAAGCCAGACTGAGTCCTAGGAAAGGCACAAATCCTGACTTGGCCTTAACCTTTTAGGGAAAATGAATTAATTGGGTGGGTGGGTGCACAGCCTAATTAGGTGATGTTGGTCTGGGGCAAGCAGGAAAAGTCCAACATGGGCTGGTTTTGTCTGTAGTACAGTGTGTGGTGGGAGCTGTATTTTCAGCACAGAGGGGCAGCTGGTTTCAGGTGCCCAGCAGCAGCCAGCATCCATGTGAGGCCTGAGAGTGGGGAGTGAGCTGGGCAGCCCAGAGAGACCCCTGGGGAGTGCTGAGAGGGACAGTGAGGGGGAGCTGGCTTCCCTTCTGCCGCATGAATGCTACCTCTGACCCCAGGTGAGCCTACCCAGGTGCTGTAAGGGTTCAGCAAACACCCATAGCTAACAGCATCTCATGTGAGCCTGTAGCTCTCAGTGACTGAATGTAAAAGTTCCTATTTTGTTACAATTAAATACTGTTCTCACTGCACACAATTTTAACTTTAAAAAGCATTCAACTCTGAGATGGCTACAGATAAAACTGTGAAGGAAATCAAGCTTGTTTTCTTGTGTGTAAAAGCAAAATAAATGTGGGTGAAGTGACTGTTTTGAAGTGATGGCAGTAACCAGCACCTTAGTGTATAAAGGCAGACCAATATTTTGAGGTTCTATTAGAAAAAAAAAAAAAAAAGAGAGAAGGTATGACTCCAAAATATGAAACGAGGAGATGGGAAATGTTCCTTCTTGGGCTAAACTGGAAAGGACAAAGTCAGACCTATGTGTGTATCACTTTCAGATGGGGAGGCTCAGGAAATGTCATTAAAATAGATTTTAACGGAATTATCGTGATGAATAGTGTAATAGCTGCCTTTCTACTCTTCCTATCTTTCTCCTCAGAGAAAAGGAGAGCAGAATGTATGGGCGTGATCTTGACTCATCATCTTGCTGGTGGTCGGGAATTACAGCTGCTCTATGTGCACAGCTTAACTAGCATATACACCTTACGTAGAAGATACTTTTCTGATTGCAGTGACATGAAAAGGATGTCAGTTACCGGATGAGAAAGAAACAGATTTTTTTTTTTCTAGATGAATTGTTAAAGAGTAACAGAAAAGAAGTCCAATTAAAGGTCATTGAGTGGTTTTCTGCCCTCATGCATGTGTAAGGCATTGTGTGGGCATAACTAATGTGAAATTTGACTCCCAAATTTACTCATTTGCTGGATGCAAAACTGAAAGGAAATCTTTATGGCCAGCTTATAAGGCTATATAATGAAAAATTACAACAGCAGAAAAATGTATGTGTATCATATCTCTAATTCAGCAAAGTATCAATCACACTGATGTTCAGCAGTGTGTTTAAATACATGCTTAAGTACTTTATAAAGTACTGACTGTAAACATCTCTATATGACTGTGCATTATCATATGACAGAGATCATCTGTGTGCTGTCTCCAGAAAAGTGAAGTCATGTTAGGAGCCATGGCAGGCAGTACAGAGCTGGGTGACACATGGTGTTCACAGCCCAGTGTTCTGGCTAGCCCCCATGTAGCCCTCATCTCCAAGAAGGAAAGCTGATGTCTTCACAGGCTCATTTACACTTGGTTTTATTCAGCAGGATCACAACTGTGGTAATCAACTGTGCATTTAGTGGCTCCCATTAACTTCTGCTCCAATGAAGCTATGTCCAGGGCAGAGTCTTGTATAAGGGCTTACGTGCAGTGCTTGGGCCTCCATCCTAGGTCTTGTTAACACGTTTCAGGGGCTTTCTGTACCAGGTTCAGTTTCCCCTGATGAAGTTGGAGCCACTATTCTCTTGTTAGCTCATGGGTACTCTCTCCAGCACAACCAAAAGAAAAGGATCATTTGAACACTCAGAAGTTTGATTTTTTTCTTAACTGCAAAGATTTACAATAGCAGTAAAACCCTTCTCCTGGAGCAATGGTTTGGCCTCAGCTGCTTCATTTTAACAGCCTGGCTTCTCCTAGCAGACCATGACTGCCATGGAAAGGGTTTGCCCCCAGGAAAAGCACCGTCAGTGTACTCCTGGAGCAGCCACAGCCACTTGAGGGCTTTCCCTGGGAAATTTTAATATTGGGGAAAAAAATTGTTGTCCTCAGAGAAAATAACCAGCTCCCTAAAATCCTCTAGCTTCAAGCTTTAGTAGCTTGTGGTAGCAGTGGTAATGAGAAGACGGTTGGACTAGGTGATCTTATAGGTTGTTTCCAACCTTGTGATTCTATGATTCACACAGACGTGAAACAGCAGTGTTCTACATACGTAAAGATACATATTTAAATAACAAAATAATTTGTTTAAATAATGCTAAGCTTGCTGTTTCATGAGAAAATGTTTTTATACAAAGAACTCCTATTGATCTACCAGCATCTATTGATTTTCACAAAAAAAAAAAAAAGAATCCGTTAGAGCTGGCCATTTAACTATATAACATCAGTTATTTGCCTCTGATTCTGAAGTCACTAATTAATTTTTGCAGCCCACAAAGTTTGATCTCTGGAGCCCCTGAGTTCATCCCTGGCACTTGGGAGAAGGCTACAGTGGGCAGGATGTTCAGCAGGGTGCTGGAGCTGCCCGTGGATTCTTGTGGGCTGGGATCCCACTTCTGGTTTAGAAAAGGACTGGAAAGTCTCTTCTTCCTCACAGAAACACAGCTGTAAATGTAGCGCTAAACTACTGCAAGATTCATGAGTGCACATGCTTTGGGTATGAGGAATCTCCATTAAGAGTGCAGGTGTGATGAACTAGTCACTGACCTTGGTTGGTTTTCCGCTGCCCAAGAAAGGCAGACACCAGAGCCATCTTCTGAGTCCCCAGCTGGAACTGTTCTGGGTAGGCAGCAGGGACTGGTGCAAAATTACCAGGGAAAAGCACAAGCTCAGGGTAGTCTGAGCTTTTAGAGATAAGAAAAGTGAACTGCATGCACCAAATTTATACTGCTTTGTGACACCTGTGAATGAAATGTACTTAAAAATGATTCGGAGCAGCCCAGAGACACTAAAAATCTGGAGACGAGGATTTGATTTGACCATGTTGATTGTTCCTATGTGCCTTTGTACTATGTGGATACAGCACCTATTAATTAAACTCAGGCCCTGGACCCACTGGGACCTCTGAAACAAAGGAAAACCTGAGAGTGCACTAGTTTGAGCTAAGTCACAGAATTTCTTCAGGTATCACTGAACTGTACTGTAACAATTTTAGTACTCACAGTTCTACCCTGGGAGCGTTCCCACTCAGAGCAGCAATAATGCTGCCCTTTGTCATGAGCCTAAAGAAAGCCTGAGTGCCTGATTATGATTCTTTCAGGGAAGTTTCTGCTGAGTAAAATTAGCAGCACTGCCAAGAGTTTTATCTCTGATCTTGCGCATTTGTGTATTAAGACAAAGCTTCATGATTTGGCTGATTGTTTTTGAAATGGGAGGGCTGGATCTCATGGTTGAAAATTAAAAGTAAATTGAAAGTAAACTGAAGGAGCGTCAAGCATCTATAGTGTCCTGCAGTTAGCAATATGGACTGCAATTTTTAGAAATGTTTTGGGTTATCAGCAACTTGTACCATAAATACGTGTTCATGAGTACGGTGAAGTACCTTCATTGAAACTGTGTATATGAACCCTATGTATTGCAATAGAATGGAATGTCTTTTTGTAATTACTCACAGGCTTTACCTATTGCAGAGTACCAAAAAGCTATTATGTTTGAAAATGAAGCAAATAGAAGAACTTATGATTTGAAAGCCTATATATAGCTGATTATATGGTACTGTCTTATCAGACTCAAAGTCTGAAGTTCAACTTTAAGAACTTTTTTGGATAGTAAAGCTATTTGCACCACTCTGTTTCGTGGGGTCTCTTTAGTCAGTGCAAAATTTCAGTTGTATAGTGTGCAAATTAAGTATGCTGGCATGAAAAACAGGCTGATTTCACCAGCTCATTTTGTAGGTATTTGCAAACTGCTTGTTTGTTATCAGTGGATTGTTTCTTTGTTTGTTTGAGTCTAAAACCTTTGTAATTTGTTATAATGAAAGGATTGCAGGAGATCCAATTCACCTATTTTTCTTCAAGGCAGCAGCCACCAGTTGAGAGCACGTGCTTGTGCTCGTGTTCTTAGGAGGCTACAAATGTGAGGTAAAAGGTACTCTTCTGAACGATTCTAACCAGTGTTTTAATGTAGGTTGAGCCAGTGGCTTTTTTCAACTCTTAGAGGCTATAAGCAGTAGCTGCTGCCCAGCTGATATGTAGATGAAAATTTTTTGCGTCATTTTTGTAAAAACACGTTCATTTTAACCAGATGTGGACCAACAACATCCGTATGAATACACATGAGCAGATGCACTTATTTGGGATTATATTCTATCTTTAGTATTTTTATGGAGGCTGTGAACACATGAAACCAAATCAGTCTGCGTTCATGTCCAACAGTCATGCATGCAAGAAGAATTGGGGGTATGCTTACTCCAGTCTGTGGTGCAGATCTGTGGTGGGGATTCCCAGCAGCTGCCCTCTGGTACGAGTGGCTTTCCATTGCTGAGTGGGAGGAGGATGAAAAAGAGAAGACCAGCTTCAAAACGATTCTGGTTTTTTGCTCCTCTTCTCTTGAAGGGTGAGGAGTTTGCAGGAGCTTGAAGGGCAGGTCTGGGACAGAGTGCTATAGAAGTGATCTGGAATACCTGCCTTTCATGGGAGACTGGAAGAAAGCTGGATGTTGGGAAGGAGTGCTCAGTTGTATTTGACTTGCAGGTTTGGTAATAATTAGTGTTACTGTGATGAATGATGCTGTATACCTCTGTACATCACCTCTTTAGGGAGATGAGACGATAGCTGTAATTATGGTTTATCTTGATGCAATCCAATTTGGGATTAGCCTTGAAGACAGCTCTGTGTTTCCTCTGGCATAGAAGAAAGAACTATCTTGGACAAGTTCTGTAGGTTATTTTTTTTGTCTCTCAGAACCTCTTTCCCCTTCCCTACTCCTATAATGAGAAAGCACTCTTTGTCAAAAACAAGCATGTTGCTTCCAGATCATTATTAGAAGAGAGAGAGGGTGAGAGATTTGGCAGTGTATTGGCAGGGAAGGGAACTGTGCCTGCTGTATTTCACTGGGACTGGTGTGTGGAAGAGAAAAGCAGATGTGTGTGGACTGCCAGCAAAATCGCTGAGTGATTCTCACTGCATTCTGTGTGTTTCTGTGTTTCGGGGAGCTAAATCAAGACAAGCCAAAGCAGGTATGACTGAAAACTGTGCCAGAACCTGAGCATTCCCAGAGCCCATCACAGCTAGTGGAGATGGAGGGGCTCAGCATCCAGCAGGATCAATGCACAAAGCATTTATTGAGTTGTTTTTTGTTGTTGTTTTGGTTTTTTTTTTGTCTGTACTGTGTGTGATTTCCTCCTTTTCACACTGAATGTGAGGAACAAACAGAAGTTAACTGCCTGGGAGGAAGCTGACTGTGTCTTTTTTTTGTGCTGCATTTCACCTCTTTGTTTTTGGTTGGCTGTGAAACGTAAAGCCAAAATATGATGGAAATGGTTTTCCAGGGGGAGGGGGAAGGCGAGAACAGCGCACACCATCTAGTGGCTTAGCATACAACTACCGGCTGGAAGGGAGAAGGGCAAGAAAGAGATGCGACAGGATGAGGAGGACTCCTGCAACTCTTGCCATGAACTCGATGTGCTTTGGACTCTGCAGCCCCGAGATGGGTGATCCAGAAATGCTGGAGCAGCTGCGGGGTACAGAAGCCACTCAGCTGTCTGTCAAACCAAGAGCGTATCACACACAGATAAGTTGCGTTGAACACAGGTCACTTGAAAAGAACATTAGAAAGCTGGTGACATCAAGCCCTCTGAATTGGGAAATATGAGAATTAAGCTGCTTCTGCAACCTTAATTTGGCCTCTGTTTGCTTAAGCATTAAGATACAATCTCTACTGATAACGCGTGCTATTCTTTGTCATGTCAGTGCGCAAAAGGGACTGTGCTGAATTTCTGCTCACAGTATTCTTTCTGTGTTGTTCAGCAAGTAGATCCAGTCTATCATACATGACTAAAATCTTTTTCCGAAGACGGAATTTTTCCCCAAGGTTTCCTTCCCAGTGTTCACAACAACAGGGTCTGACTGACTGGCATTGGTTAGTGTATTTTCCCACATTCTCTTTGTGAAGAGCATAGTCAGTCACGGTTAGAATTTTGCAGTTGAGGAATAGAGGTGCAATGAGATCCAAGTCAGAGGTATCCTTTACTTCGAGGGGCACATTTCAGGACCCTTTCAGACCTTGCTTTCCTAAATGCCAGTCTGCTTCAGTTGCAACAGCACACACAGACCGCTCTGGCATGTCTGACACAAGGGTCAGACACACAGTGGCTGTTCTCGGAATAGGTGAAGCGGGTAGCTGTGGACAGCTAGCTTTAGGGACTTGCCTAGCACCGCAATAAGAGTGTGGCACAGGCAGGGATGAAGTCCCAGAACTGAAGCAGTCTATTGTAATCTGAAGTCTTTTTCAGCATTGTGTGGTTCATTGATAGGGCAGCCCCATCCCCTCTATGGGGGCTATGGTTATATGGTGTGTTAAGCTGCTGCTGTTTTTTGAAGTTTCTTTGTACCCAAACCCCATCCCGTGTTCCTGTCTCCTTTACATCACTGCTGAAACTTGTTCAACTCCCAAGTGAGCTGGCTTAGGGCATTAAATCAAAATGAAACTATCCTCTCTTGTTTTCTGTGTTATTTTTCTACCAGACTATTGCTTTGATGAGGAATGCCAAGGAGAAACTCTGCTGCCATGAAGGGGGCCCTGGATTCCCTGGTCTCTGAGAGGGGCAGGCCCACGACATTGAATGGTGTCCAATCAAACGGTTTTGTACCATGTGTGCTGGGGCTGTGGTTAATGCAGGCCTGCACTGTTGCTGATATAACAGACCTTCCCATATGGCCACATGTTTTGCTCCATCACCCTTTTGTCTATGGGTCTCTGGTGTTTATGACTGAGTCCTCAGCAAGATAGGCAACTGGAAAGTATCAGGGTTAGGCTGTATCAGCATAAATATAGAGGTACTGGAGAGGAACTGTGCACTGCTGCCTTTCATACTGGTAGTCCATAACCTAAGTGTCCCGCATCTGCTCGTTGTTTATGTAGATATGAATGTGATCTTGCTTTTTCAAGGTATGCTGAGAAACAGGCACATTGCCTAGGCTTTTTTTTTTAGATATGCTGTAGGCATTTCTGATTTTTTATTTAAGGCAGTTACTGAAGACAGTGGAGGCTAGGTGCCCTGGGAACCAGGGAATGCAGAGAACACAAGCTTTCACTAAGATCTGCTGACAGCAAAGGGGTGTCAGAAGCCCAAGATTTGGGGCTGTGGGTCAGTATGTGTTACTATATTTGTAGATGTGCCACCTCTTCCTACAGTCCTGGTCCCTTTTGCCACATCTCCTCTGATGTGACCCACCCTATCCCTGTTCTTTTCAATTTCATTCTCTTCTTGAATTTCATCTAGGCTCCACCAGGACCTTGTCTAAGCCATGGCTGCCAGCATAATGGGTCCTGGTTTTATTTTTGTCTCATCCTCACTTTCCTACACCAGACTAAGTTAAAGTCATGAACAATAGCTTGCAAATGAGCGTCTTCAACAAAGATTGCAAGACACTTGAAAATACTTAGCTATGTATTTTTTAGGTATTTGTGATTAATTATAACAATTATTTTTAATTTACTATAATGTACATGTCCAATCCTGAACAAGACAGTATTTAAATTAACCTGACCTTTCATCCTGTTCATCAACAGTCCACGACCACGCATGCATATGATTTGTGAATTGTAGATGGTTCTGTGTGAACATGGTTCACTCCGTAAATTTTGACACCACTTGATTTGAATAGCAGCTGCTTGTGCTATTTAGCTCAGTATTTAACTTCAAGATACATTGTTTTGCTTCTGTTTCCTGTCTGGAAAATTTCTAAATTCACAAAGAGTTTTTTGAGGTGACAGAACAAAATATCTGGTATGAATGCTCGTATTTAGTGGATTGTCCTTATCTTCATGATTAGGCATTAAAACACATTTTTAACAGCATTTTTTTTCCTGAAAATATAAAGCAGTGCTGTTATTATAGAAAGAAAAAGAAATCTAATATTAATTTAGTCCAGATTTATTCCTGGATTTTTTTTTAGTATACATTCTCATTTCATTTTCTCTGTACAGATGTACAAAATAAGTGGTCTCAGCCAATTTTACATAATTTGCTACACACACCAGATTTCCTTCTCTGAATTACTCACGGGTCTGCTATTTGCCTTCCTTGGGACTCCATTTCTTCTGGAAGAAGAGGAGGTTATCAGGAGTAGTCAGCATGGGTTCACTAGGGGGAGGTCGTGCTTGACCAACCTGGTAGCCTTTTATGATGTTGTCTCTGGCTGGGTGGATGGGGGGAGAGCAGTGGATGTAGTCTACCTTGATTTCAGCAAGGCATTTGATACTGTCCCCCACAACATCCTTATAACAAAGCTGAGGAAGTGTGGGATAGATGAGTGGACAGTGAGGTGGGTTGCAAACTGGCTGACTGGCAGAGCACAGAGGGTCGTCGTTGGCGGTGCGGAGTCCGGTTGGAGGCCTGTAACCAGCGGTGTTCCTCAGGGGTCTGTGCTGGGTCCAGTCTTGTTCAACATCTTCATCAATGACCTTGATGAGGGGATGGTGGCCACCCTCAGCAAGTTTGCTGATGATACGAAATTGGGAGGATTGGCTGACACGCCTGAAGGCTGTGCTGCCATTCAGTGAGACCTGGATAGGCTGGAGAGCTGGGCAGAAAAAAACCGGATGAGGTTTAACAAAAGCAAGTGTAGAGTCTTGCATCTGGGGAGGAATAATTGCATGCACCAGTACAGGTTGGGGGTTGACCTGCTGGAGGGGAGCTCTGCGGAGAGGGACCTGGGTGTCCTGGTGGATGACAGGTTGGCCATGAACCAGCAGTGTGCCCTTGTGGCCAAGAGGGCCAATGGCATCCTGGGGTGCATTAGAAAGAGTGTGGCCAGCAGGTCGAGGGAGGTGATCCTCCCCCTCTATTCTGACCTGCTAAGGCCTCATCTGGAGTACTGCGTCCAGTTCTGGGCTCCCCAGTACAAAAAAGACAGGGATCTCTTGGAAAGAGTCCAGCGGAGGGCCACAAAGATGGTGAAGGGCCTGGAGCATCTCTGCTATGAGGAAAGGCTGAGTGAACTGGGTCTGTTCAGCCTTGAGAAAAGAAGACTGAGAGGGGACCTGATCCAGGTCTATAAATATCTATGGTGTGGGGGGGCAGAATGGTGAGGCCGGACTCTTTTCAGTGGTGAGTGGAGACAGGACAAGGGGAAACGGCCAGAAACTGCAGCATAGGAAGTTCTGCACAAATGTGCGCAAGAACTTCTTTACAGTGAGGTGACGGAGCACTGGAACAGGCTGCCCAGGGAGGTGGTGGAGTCTCCTTCTCTGAAGATGTTCAAGACCTGCCTGGATGCCTACCTGTGCAACCTGGTGTAGGGAACCTGCTTTGGCAGGGGGTTGGACTCGATGATCTCTGGAGGTCCCTTCCAACCCCTACAATTCTGTGATTCTGTGTGATTTGTGAAGAGGGGTTTAGGAAAACATTTTAAATCTCATTTCTTTTGGAGAAAACGCTCCTCAGTTTGCGTGCATATTCCATTGTGTCGTTCTGTGTTTAGTACATTTTACAGTAGGCTCTTTTGTCCACTCTGAGCAAGATGAATGTTATAAATTATATTAATTTCTATTTGACATGAAAGTGCGTCAACACTAAAACACTTGATTTCCTGGCATCCTGATTTTGATGATGAGAGCATTCATTTCTTCCAGGGCAACTCTTAAGTACTGTTTTTCTCATGCTATTAGTAGGGATTTGTAGTAAGGGGAAAGTCTGGGCTGCAGTCCTTGCTCAGACAGGAATGTTTTTGCCTACAGGTGTGTGTCAGAGTTCAGTGAGGGCTGCTGGCTCCAAGAAGACAGGCCATAACAAATTCCATCCAGGAGATGAGGCCATAGGACTTGACACAAGCTAACATGTACCTACATAGCATCCATCAAAACACTGACTACCTGCAGCATAGATCTGAGATCAATCCAGGAGTGAGAGCCAGAGGTGGGGTTGGAAGCGAGCACACCTGCTGTATAACACAGTCCAGAACTGGGTGCCCAGGCTAAAATGGGGCTCCTTGGCCCAGGGCAGCTGTACTGGTGGAGACCTCAAGCTGGTCAGTGCCAGTAAGAGAATGTGCATGTCTTAGGGTCAGACAGAAACTGACTCACAAATGGATGCAACTGGACACAAGCAGTTGGGCCTTAACCCACCGCCCCTTAGAGGCAGTGGGTTAGCCATCTTAGAGGATCTGAAAGTCTCCTTTGGGGCAAAATAGTATTTCTTTCTGGAGCTTTCTGGCAACTCTGCCGTGGTTTTATCCCATCAGGGACTGTTCATCATTTCCTCCATGAGGAGATTTTGTTGTGTGAAGTGTCACATAGGAATGTTTCATCCTGAAACTATTACGATGTGACGAGATGTCATTCCCCAGTAATATATGTCGGGCTCTACTTTAGAAACCATAAATCCAGGCCCGAGTAGGTATACAGCATATTCTGTTGGGAAACAGCCGTCACTGAGGTAGCACTGCATAACTCACCACAGTGGACAAAAAGTGTTGCATGATAAGCTGTGTGACACCAGGCCAGGAGAGTCCTAGAGAGGACCCGGGTGGGCAGCGGGTTGGCATGTGAGTAGGGGATAACAAAGCAAGAGGAGCTGTTCATGGCTCCTAAAACTGTCATTTCCAGTGTTCCCATAGGATGTTCCCATAGGATCGTATATTAAATCCCACTGCTCTGCTTCGTGACAAATTGGGTGTATTCATTCAGATGAGCTTCTCAGGGACTGCATCAGCAGCTCAGCTGAAAGGAGTTATTTCCATTAGGGAAGAGAATGGGGAAGCACTGCAGAGCGTACATAGGTTTGCTGTGCACAGTGAGGATTGTGCAAGGACTTTGGTACTGGTGCTGATGTGCAGATGCAGGATTTTCCTACTTGATCAAGACAGTGTTGATCCAAATGGGCAGCCTTATTTTTATTGTTCAAATGAAATGCAAATATGCGCTTGCAGCTTTCAAAATATATGGGTAAAACTTGCTCTTGCAAATACTCAAATATGTATGCTCCTGAAAACCCAGTTAAGCTTTCTGCTATAGGGTGAATTTTACTCATGGAAGTAACTTATGGTCTGTACTTAGAACTTGCATCTCAGTAACTTTAAAACAATTTATTTTGAGGAGAGCTGTGCATGCCAGCTGTTCCTGATGCTACATTTGCCTAGTCTGGTGCTTCAACATGGGTTTAAATGTCTTGTTGTAGATGCTCACATAAGAAAAAATTTGTCTATCAAAACAATTAAAGTGGGAACCCTGCTGAAGAAGCCTGTCTCATGTTATTCTAAAGAATGTATCAAAATAATAACTCCTGACATTTAAATGAAAAATATTTTCATTAATGTGGAATACATTCAGAACATGAAATATCTTCATTAGTATGAAATATCTTCTGCTATGTTGTGAATTGTTCCAGGAACCTGCATCTGCTCAGATCACTTTTTCTTTAGTACTTACGTAAATACTTCCAACTGAAGGTAGATTTTAAACTTAGGTTTTCATTTTACCTCCGTTCCCTGCAATCTCAGTTAAGTAGAGGCTTTGTCCTGGATGAACTCTTCTGGCCTCTGCCCATTGTATCTGTAATGGTTTGAATGGAGTTAATGCAGAACTAGCGTGGATATGAAGAAGTTGGGAAATGTCTAGCAGAGCTGGTGGAGCTCTCTGTGGTATAGCTGGACCATAGATATTCTAGGTGGTTGCCCTAGGAGGTGACTGAGGCACAGTGCTTTAGCCTCACGTCATATGATTTCTGCTCTTGATGACTGCTGTTGGATTGGATGTCCCAAGCTGACTATACTGAGTTAAGCTCAGGCTCCAGACTGGCACTGACATGTTACTGGGAAAAATGCATAACAACTATTTGCTTGAATTTGAGATGACGAAGTGCAGTTTGACTGCAGATATGTTAACAGAGGTGTTTGCCTTTTACTCTTCATTGTTTTCCTCTTTTAACATTTTTTTCATTATTTTTTGAGCCGAAAATACCAGTGGGTGAGAACCTGATGCCTTCAAAAGTCAGTTCAACGAGGCTAGAATTTCATAGTTATTGTGATCAGTCTTTCCCCACAGTTATTAAATAACTAACAGTTGAAGTGAACAATTCACAGAGGAATTCTAGCATTTATTTATATAACCTCTTGGTGAGTAATAGGAAGTAACATGCAGTAGAAATGTATAGTCTTCATGCAAATGATTTATGAACCAAAGAAAAGGCAAACAATATTACTTGCTCTCCTTACAGCAAGTAATTGAACCAACTGTCCTCTGGCTAACATTTCTGGGAGCGGATTGGAAACAAAATGTTATGTTTCTGCTATGAGCAAATCACATTTTCCTGCAGTGAGTTTGCAGGTGCCCTCTGTATGGGAATGGAACATCTTCTCACATTACTCTGCCCTCTGGAGAGATGGGGAAAGACTCAGTTTTCAAGCAGCATTTGTTAAATATTATGCATCCAACAAGTTAGGCAGCTAATATTGTGGAAGGTCATTATTGCCTCCTTATATTTTCTGGTAATGATATCCTGGTCCTGGAAGCACTCTCTTCTCTTACATCATCTGCACAGTTCATTAGAGATGATAACCATGACTTTTCAGTGTGTGCTGAGTCTTGAAAGGGCTATGCTCAAGCTATGCAGCATCTTAGGAAGAGATTTCTTGGCTTTCATCACAGTACCTCCTATATCCCAAGCAGCTGAATGTTTCAGGGTTGTGAAAAATCTATGGATTTTTTTTTTTTTTTTTAATCTTTGAATAGAAGAATCCAATGCAGTTTCTGAGAGTTTTTAGCAGAGCAGGGGCATGGTTGTGGGCTGTATCACAACTTTCAGATCACCTGGGACCTGAGCTTATTTCTCTTTCTGTCTTTAGACATGTCATCATTCCTGTTCTCCCTTTTTCTCTGCTGGTTAATTTCGAAGTGAGGAATCAGTGTCCCTTGGATAACGTATTGAGAACAACCAGATATCATTTCCTAAATGTAGAAAGGCTGCTCTGAAAGTAATGCCTCCTCTTTTATTGTGTTGACCTGTAACACTAGAGGTTGGTGGTATGGCAATACAGATTGAACCTTCCCACCAATATTCTGCTACAAGTTGTTGCCATGTGACAGATGGCAGCAGAGGGGCAGTCTGACAGAACAGCATCAGACATGGAAGTGCTTGTGAAGGAAAGATGTGTCATTGAATTGGCAAAAAATGGCATCCTTTGACAATCATCAATGCACATTGAAAGTTTATGGAGGCCAACAAGTGGATGTGAGCACAATGAAGGGTGGGAGGTGCATTTCAGCAGTGGCGACAGCATTGTCGAAGACAAACCTCGTTCCAGATAGCTATGCATGTCACAAAATGAAGAGCGTCTCAGTCAGCTCATCGCTGTGAATCAAGCAGATTGCAGTCAAGGAACTGCGTACAGAGCTGAAAACCAGCTTCAGTACATTGGAAACAATTGCGCTGATGTTAGAATATTGCAGAGTTTGTGCCAGGTAGGTCCTATGACTGCTCACGAAGGAACAAAGAAGGAACACCATATGCAAGTTTTTCAGGACCTTTTGAACCAATCCAAGGCTGAAATTGGCAGTTTCCTGGATCACATTGTTACTGATTAAGAGATGTCATGTCATCACTGTGAGCTGGAGTCAAAACAGCAGCCCATGAAGTGGTGACATGTGAATTCACCATTCAAGACATAGCCCTCAGCGGGTAAAGTAATGTGCACTGTCTTTGGGGATAGGAAAGAGGTGATCCTTCTGGATTTCCTGGAGCGCAGACCAACCATCAGCTCTGACAACTACACTGTGGTGCTGACTAAGCCGAAGGCTCAAACTTCCAGAGTCCATCCAGAGAAGAAGGCAACCTTTCTCTTGAATGCAGTGATGCTAGGCCCCATACCAGTTTGAAGATCAAGAAGCACATTGTCAATCTTGGCTGGACTGTCCTACCACACTCAGTGTGTAGTTCAGACTTGGCATCTTCTGACTTCCATCTGTTTGGGCTGGTGAAATATGAATGGCATGGGCAGCAATTTCCTAGCAACAACACTATCATAGCAGCTATAGAACAGTAGGTCACCTCCACTGATGCAGACTTGTATGAGCTGGCATGCAGAGTCTTGTTCATTGCTGGCAAAAATGCGTAGCTTGTGATGGTGACAATGCTGAAAAATGGTATTTTTATAGCTGAATATTTGCTCCGTCAAATACAGTTACTGTACTCCTTGTATATGTTGTAGTTTCCATGGAAATAAACAGGAGGCACTACTTTCGGAGCAACCTATGTACAATTTTTGGTAGAAACGAAATAAAACTGGATAAGGCAAGCAGCACACATTATTGTTTGTGGGCTACGTGAGAGATATGATTCAAATTCTCACCATTCAAAAGTTGGAGGTGCCTTTGGAGCATGTTGGCATCTGGCTGACCATAGCTGTTCTGATTGAGAGGGTTTTGATTCATGAGCATTATTTTCATCTCTTCTGCCTTCTGGATCATTCTCAAGTGTAGATCAGTGGTTTAGTTTCAACCTGGGAAGTGTTTCCTGTTGCATATATGTACATGAAAAAATCCTTCCCACCTTAAGGAGGCTCTAAATTGCATGAGAGAAGGGCTGGTTGGGGCACTGTCTTATCTAGGACTACTTGGACTTGTTTCTTCTCTTGGTCTGAGAGTGCACAAAACTACCAGAGTTTTGGAAAGTGTGTGAGGGGTGAGGGCTTAGGAGATGTGTGTTCTGCTTGCTACTTCTAATCCATTTATGCCTGTCTCAAGTCGTTCCCTGGCATCTATCACCTTGGTAGCTGAGCATGTTTCTCAGGCGACCATGGCTTTTTTTTTCATCTTTTCATCTGTTTAATAGCCTTATCTTCTTCTTCTAAAATCTTACTTTAATAAAGTTGAGAATTCTCACACAGGATTATAAACATGTGTTATTAAATTTTAAATCTGTTTTGAAAGTGCCTCTATCCTACTCCCTCCAAGTAAAGTGACCTTTTTAAATGGAGGGAAGTGGGTTTAGATGACAGTCATGATAAATGCGGTCATGTTCACTCAATAAAATAAGGCCCAGTGCATTTGAGGATAAATCAGTGAAATGTACAGCCCCACCTGTCTGTCTCCATCATTCATTTCCACTGTCACTTTCACAGTGGCTGATGGATCACAGTTGCTGTAAAATTAGACAGCCTTTAATCTCATTTCATCCTGATTAGCTTCTCCTTACCCTTTCCCTCTAACTCACTGACTGACACGCTAAAAACTCACACTGGGCTCTGTTTGAGCATGGCGTACAAACTTCTCTTCAAATACCCTTTTTGTGGGGCAGGCAGGTGTTCCACTGGCTGGAAATGGAAAAAAGGAGAGAATGTGATTTTCGCATGATTAAAGCAAAACAGCAGACAAAGGCTTATGCAGAAATAATGGAAGCAGCAGTCTGGGCAGTGTGCGTGATGGGCCAAATTCTTCCTGTTACATCCTGGCAAGTTCAGGGAGTTTGTGAAGATCTGCCACTACCAGAAACTGAATTAGCAAGATCACTAGCATGTAATTTTGACTGTATCTATGAAAGTTAGCTCCTGTACAGATGTGTGTTCATAAGGAATTATAGCTTATGACCGAAGTTTTCAGGCGCTTTCCTTTTATAGCAGTCTTGTTAATTGCCCTAGTTTTAATTTCAGTGTGCAATTCATGATTGTGAGGGACCCTGGAAATGATCAGGGAGAAAGGCTGTGACGTTGATGATTTCCCCATTTTGGTGCAAAAACTCCCTCAGGTGCTGACAGCATTGCCCAGATACCATCCTCCTGTCCTGGGAATGCTTCTCTGGGGCTTTTCTGTGAGCTGCAGATGTTAGTTCAGGTCATTTGGGCCCAATCCCCCAACAGTGGGAACGTTGCCATTGAGTAAAGTGGGAGCTGGGATTAAGCCCTTAGTTTTTGAGGTTTAATTATCATCGTAAGTGTGGAAGTCTTATTGCATAGTTTATATGCATGGAAACAGCAGAAGAGCTTAAAATATAATTTCTTCCTCTGCTGGCCCTGTTTGTGTCAATATGGAGGATAAATAAAGTATTTTCAAAAAATGGAAATACACCACACGAAAAATATGCATGTGTGCTGTCTGTACACAAGTCTTTGATGAATACTATTCTTCAGTCAGATTGACTGAAGGAAGAGCCTGACTCAACCTCTGTCTTGGACCTGATTTGAAAATACTGTAGCACACTGGGATAGGTAGGAACTAAAGACCCTGCAGACTGGTCTTGGGGAACCTCTTCTTGAGAGGAGTGATCCGAGAGGCATCGAAGGAGACAGCTGACTTCTTGTGGGAAGTCAGATTCATTCTTTAGTAAAAGCTTCCACAAAATCCTGGGAAGTTCAGTGGGTTTGAGAGATTTTAAGATGGGAAAATGTTTGAGATTAATGAGTGGGAAAAGCTTATTTTCTTAGTATGGGTACTAAGAAAATAAAAATCTCTGTCATTCTTTATCCCACTGTGGGAATCTATAGGTAGTATAAATTCTCTGGCATTGCCTAGTATAGGATTACATTCTAGCTTTGTTAAGTTTGCATGTAACAAATAACAACAGTTAATGATCTTCCATTGTATTTAGCTGCCAATTTAAGAATAGCTTCACTTACATGACTTTTAAGAGTGCAGTCTATGAAAATGATATTTGACCTTTACTAAAAACGAACCTTACATTTTCATCATTGCCTTGGCAAAAACTTCAGGAAGAAGCTTAAATGAGCCCCCTTGATCTTTAAGAGCATGTGTCCTAAATAACAAAGCTGTGCTCATTTCTTATTATTTTTATTTGCATGTGCTGTACTGCACAAATGCACTCTGAGAAAAATAAAAGATAATAAAACAAATGAAATGAGAGATAGATCAACCAAAATAATCCAAGTGTGAGATAGGCTGCCTTTTTTTTTTTTTTTTTTTTTTTTGGCATTGGCAAAAGAGCACAAAGTAAGAGCTGGCCCTGAGTCATATTGATTTCCCACTGCACTGGTTTCCTAAGTGCTCTGTTGATCCGTGTCAAGCAATAAGTTCCCTGCCTGTACATGCACATCACCTCCCCATTTGTCCTCACCTAGATTTAAGGTACCCATATGATGAGCTGAACAAGGACATCATTTTTCCTACTGGTGTCACTGGGCCAAAACTACAATATGTGGTATGATAACTAATGCTGCCTAAGTTTTCATTTACCATATAGAATCACTGGTGCTGTATGCCACAGCACAATAATATATGCATATTATGTATAGATAAGCCCTTATTTTTGTGTTTTAATACTTACGATGGAAAATGTAAGTTGAAAAAAAATAGAATATTGTGACTGTGTTTGGTCTGCAGTAATTCCAGTGTCTCCAAAAAGAAAAGATGCCGCAAACCTAATGCCACAGTTTCGATCTTTGTTAACAAAGGGCTTCCTGATTAGATGAATAGGAAATGTGTGATTGTGCTGCTAATGACATTGTACAGGAAATTAAGCGTATACATTTGGAAAAGGCATTAAATCAGCAGGACCTTAATTTAAAAACTTAAAACTGTATGGAAATGCAGCTTGTTCATTGCTGTGTAATAGAAAGCTACTGAACACACTGACTCTTCTTGTGGAAACATTACCAACAGAACAAAGCTGGGCTGAGGTTTTTATAATGTTTCCTGGCATACCAGGATCCCTAACATCTGCTTATTCCAGGAAAATATCAGACAACTTCACTCGTTTCAAGATTCATTTTAGAGCAGCATATACATGTGGGGGAGGAGGATGGGGGTGAGGAACCAAAGGGCCAGCATTCCTGCTTTATTCAATTATCTACAAGATCAAATAATGTGAAGTTACTAATAAGCATCTGTTGCTGCTATTAATTCATCAGACATACATGCTTGGGGTGGATGCCTTCTGCTATTATACAAGTTATATAAATTATATACAAATTCCATCATGGTGTTATATTTTGTACCTTTGGAAGTTTTTATGGAACCCATGCCCTGAGCTGATAAAGAACACTCTTTTTGCTTGCAGTTATGCCATATAACAGTGCGCATCATTGCGTCGTGGAAGTGGAAAACTTCTTGTTTGTACTCGGAGGAGAAGACCAATGGAACCCAAATGGTATGTACACTGTATTAAAAGACACGGGCAGCATCTGCCTTCCTGTGTCTGTCTGTCTGTCAGGTCAGCTGATGTGGTCATTAGTAAGTTATTTTGAGGACCTGTAGCCAAATTATTGAGCTACCAAAGGCTACTTTCAGATAGTGATGTAATAAATATCTGGTTCTTCAGCATTAGCATCTCTGTCATTCATCAGCTCCCACGTCCCTCGAGAAATGCCACAGGCAGCAGAACAGACTTTTTCAAGTGCATGCACCAGGCAGCAGCTGTTAAGAATTTTAACCTTCATTTCCAGTCTCCTTCCAGTCATAATATAATAATGCAATTGCAGTAGATGAATGCTTCCTTTCTATTGTCAAACCAGATACTCGCAGCTAAAGTTGTTAATGTGTTAATTATCTAGACTGAGATTCTTAAACTGGTCTCTTTTTCAGTCTTGTGCAAGAGCTTCTCATATAGATTATCTGCTGCTACCTTATTTGATTCGATTACTTCATAAATTTACTGCAAAGAGAAATTAAACAATTTAACAGGCTTCTGAGCAAAGCAAAAGGAGAGTACCATGCCTTGCAAAATTCACAAAATAGTCAAGACATTGTTAAAAAGCTTGCACATGAAGAAAGAGTTGTAGTTGTAGCAGCCTGTGTAACAGAGATAATTATGACTGAGAAACCATAAAACAGCTTGCAGGTACACATTTTTACTTTAAAACACCAGAGGATCCAGCTGAAATTACATATACTGCATATATTTTATTGTGAATGCCCCATTTCAGCATCTGCACTAAACCAAATTATAGAAAATTGTTACATCTGTTCACTTCCTAAAACCTGAGACAAATAATCCAGTCCACCCTAGAAACATATTTCCGGTGTAGTTAAAATATCACTAAGTCTTTTGGGAGAAGAGCCCTTCAGTTCTGCAGTTTGAATCTCCTTTGTGTTATGCTATATTACGCAGGAAGTACAGGGGCATAATTAATGGTAATTATTATTAGGAGTATCAGCCACAGCCAACAACCGAGGGCCCCTGTTGTGCTTGGTGGTAAGCAGATAACATAAGGCAGACCTTGTACCAGTCAGTTTTTAATTAAATAGCCATGTCATATGAAGGACGAAAGAAAAGACGAATAATTATACAGAATTTAAAGATGTGGAAACTGAGTCACAAGCTAATAGAGAGCTGTAAGAAGAAGTGAACGCCCTGTGACTGAGACAGGACTTGAACACGTGGTTTGTGACATAGATAGCACTCATATTCTAAGGCTGCCTAGATCACTTCCTGAGCTGAAGGCACGTGCAGCAGACATCCAACAGCTTCCTTGATCAGTGAGAATCAGAGCTGTAATTTGTCTGTAGTGAAGTTACAGTGAAGGAAGTGGGAACATTATTGTTGCTGATCTCTTTACAAACTTACCCCAAGCGAAATGGATCCTATTTGTCTCAAAAAGTAGACCTAAAAATCATAATTTACATTCAGAGATATTTTTGGACTAGTTCTTTTTTGAAACCGATTTGCTCAAAGTATGCAGCTACACGGGAACTGCTCACACATACTCACTTTTGCGTAAAGACCTTTGCCTGCTATCCTCATAGAACAGAAGGGTCTTCAAATGAACCTAACTTGAGCTTTCCTGCCAGTGCATTTCAAGGATTCCAATACAAATGGAAAGGTGCCAAGTGTTGTTTCAGTGGATAGTGGCAATGGAAGGAGCATTATGCATTTCTTTAGGCACTGTGCCAATTCTTGGGAAGCAAGATGTACCCCAAGGAGTGACCATGCACATTCTGTGCTGCTCCTCTGACTTCCTGACAACCTAGGGAGCGTGGTGATATTTCTTCTCGTTTTTTACATCCTCCTATGGCATCACCTTTCCAGTCACAAGGGATCTTTGCATGAGTAAATGTTGATGAGAGCAGGTTGCAGAGCAATGGCATGGATTTAGGACAAACATTTGTAACCTTCAGAGCCCTTCACCTTTTGGCATGGGTGCAGAAAACTTGCTGTACAGAGCACAGCAGCATCTGCCTCCTTTTCTCTCATTATCTCAATTTACTAGTCCTGATTTCTGTTTACTTCTCACAGTTTCTGCATTCTGACAAGTGCTTCATGGCATGTGCAACCCTATTGACTGATGAGCAAGACAAAAATAATAGATACAGTTGTCTTTGAAACTGAATTCCAAAATTAAATTGGAATGAAACCATTTATACCAGGCAGCTTAAGGAGGTTATCAAATCCTTTTCCTGCCATCACAGGCATCATATAGTCCCATTTTGTAAATTTTCTAAGCTCCATTTGAAAAGCAGTTGGATTTTTAGCTTTCTCTACTCCTGTTGGAAAGCTGTTACAGAATCCAATTGCTCTCAATGACTAGGAGCCTTATTCTAATTTCCAGTAAAATGTATTCTTTGACTGTCTAAATCACCTTGTTCTCGTGCCAGAGTTGGCCTTTAGCTTAATAGCTTTTCCCCTCCTGGAGATTTGTTCCTCTGATGTATTACAGGCAGCGTTCCTCTTCCCTTTCAGCTTTTGTTTTGCTGGGTGCAACAAGCCAAGTTCTGCTGGAGTTTATCTCCTCCCATAAGATAAACATCTTGTTCTTCTTGTCATTCTTGTGGATCTTCTTTGTGCCCCTTCCAGTTTGATTTCATCTTCTTTCCTATGAAGTGACCAGATCTGTATCCTGCATCCCACTCTATTCCCAATAAAATCTCATTCTACTTCGTGCTGCACAATCTTCTACATATGTGGGATTTATACCGAATATGTGCATGACGCAGTATGTTAAGAGGCCAAGGTCTCCAGATCAGAGCTTTGTAAGACATGAGTGAAAAAGCTGCCATATAGCCAATGACTTCTGAAGTCCCAAGCAACTCTGAAAGACGCGGTAAGAGCAGAAACCTCCTCACAGGACTTGAAACTTGTGATCAATACTTACCTTGTATTGTAATCCCGCTTTCGTAGTAGAAATAGATGAATGCATGTCCTAAACAGTGAGACCGAGCTGGTCAGGTCCTGCTATGTTACTCTTCATTGAATTTGTAACTCTCAATATCTATTCTTCTAAATTGTCACTGTAGACTAAAGGAATTCAGATAGGGACCAAGAGCAAAGTCTACCTTTTCTAAACCCAGTGGAAGAATCCCATTTTCCTTTAGCTTATGGGGCTCTCACCCTATACTCTGAGATGCGTTTGAGCAGTGCTCAGCATGCAGCAAGTTTGGTCCTCAGTAGGCACCATGCTGGATTTGGAACATGATACATGGCAAGAGAATGAGTTTGCTTCCAGATAGAGTACTGAATGCTTTCTTTATCTGTAATCTTGTAGAACGTGATCTTAAATGATTATGAAAACAGATTCTAGCTGTATAATTTTTCTTCTCATCAGTCTCCTGATGATCTATTTGCACATGCTGAACTAAGAGTAGAATGCAGCAAGTAAAGTGAACCAGTCCTACAGAGGCTTTTCCAATGCAAAAATATTCACCTTGCAGAATACCCAGTGACCATTTATAGAACTGTGACATACGCAGTTGGGTTATTCTGCTGTCCTTTGAAGCCTCTAATTCAATTTTTTAGTCACACTTACATAAACAAAGGTTTCTTTTTCAAAGGTCCTCATCTGTTGAAGTCTCAGGTGTTACAAGAAATTGCCGTACACTCTCTTGCTTCAGTTTTCTCGCTGTGATGTCAATCTGCATGTAAAATAAAATGAAATCTTAGTATCGTGAAGACATGCATACAGTTCTTGGGTTTGACAGCAAGGATAAGCTAGTTAGGCAGCGTATGTTGCTCATGTTTCACATTTTTGCTAACACATCTGGATGAGATTCTAAGAGTATATTCCCCCTTCGATGCACATGTGTAACTCCTAACTTAACACTGAAAGTACATGGTAGAATAAGCCATCTAGTGCAAATACTGCATACCCCATGCTGATGGCTTATGAGCCTTCTAGTTATTTGCTCACTGTTTTTTACTGTGTTCCACATAGAGGTGAAGAGAAAGAAACGCACGTGTTCTCCCTATGATATTTTACCTGACACAAAACACTCTAACCATAAAATGCTATAGGGATATTCTCTTTTGGGCAGTAATTTTGTATAGTGCTGTGATTTACTGTGGCTGTGAAAGTACCACAGCATCTATAAGTATATTTAAATACATGTTTTCAAGATCTTATTACAGAGAGCAAGAATAATCTCTATCCACTTTTACTGCTAACAATTGCTAATTCAAACCTTGTAGTGCCCCATTTGTTGAATTATTACTGTACACATCGTGTAATCATACATTGTTGTAAACGGGGTAACCCTTCATAAAAGCTGGCAACTTGTGAAATATACGTAATTTATAACACAATCATGATGTTAAATACATGAAACAAACAGCTGAGTGTCAAAATAATCTATCTTCACAGGGAAGCACAGCACAAACTTTGTTAGCCGATACGATCCCAGGTTTAACAGCTGGATACAACTTCCACCCATGCAAGAGAGGTAAAAACCTACATGTTTTTCAATGTATGTTTTATCATCCTAAGAACAGCAGAAGTTTGTCTTAGTGTGGGGATATAAGGATGCCTACTTTACAAATTCTGAGATAAAGCTGCAGCGTGCAGTTGCTTCCCATTTGTCTCCTAATTTTTTTAAACATTCCAGATTCAAAACTCCACATGCCAAACCCTGCAGTGCTAACTCGTGCAAAATAACCATGGACTTTGTGCAATTACTGGTTGTCCGAGTGCAGTCTGAAGGGTTTTGCTGAAGTCTCTGTAGTATCCTGTCATGTTACCTGACTGAAGTGTTATGATGAGTTTGCAGTAAACAAGCAGTAATTATAGACAGATATCGTACAGAGAGCTGAAACCTTCATATGTTGACCACATCCCGTCTCACCACACCAGCCATGGAGATCTCTCCTCAACATGACTTACCTTGTCAGAAGACTCAGAATCCTGGGTGGTCTTTGAATGAAGTTGCTGTCAGCCAATGCATATTAGAGTAGCATACATTTTAATCCTGCTGTGTACCGAAGAGCAGGGCTGCGTGTGGACTTGAGCAAGGGCGTGTAAAGATGGCATAGACTTAACTCTGGATCCCAAATCCTAACCTAACAGGAAAAAAGTCCCCTAAACCTGATCTGAATGATGTGTGTTTCATAGGAAGAATATAAAAGGCAGAAGATCACAAGTAATCATGTTTTTATGAAAAACTATTCCAAAGACGATCCATCTTTCAGATGAGCACCCGTCTTTTCATAGAACCACTGTACAAGATATCCCACATCACTCTCCTGGGACGCTCTCCGTATTTCCTATGCCATCAGTATTACCATTTTTCAGTTGTCCACAGTGTTCAGGTGACTGGCTCTCTGAGTATCTGCAAACAAAGTCCCAAGGAGCTCATGTGGCTGGCTGAAGGGTTGGGTTTGTTTGACAAAGGTCAGAAAGCAGGTAGGTGGTTGAAGGTTGGAGAGCAAAGAAAGGAGTTCTTTCACCTCCGCAGTGGGAAGTTGTGTGGTACTGGTAAATGCGGTTGGTAATTCCAGGTGCTGAATACAACTTGTGTCGTATCCTGCAGGGTGCTGCCACCTTTATCCAAGAGTTAGAAAGTCTGCTGAGCTTGATGGTTGCTAACATGTTGCAGCTGCCCAGCAGTAAACTGCAACATGTTAGTGTCTTAAGAGACATACGATCTATAACGGTTTAGGTTGGGAGGGACCTTAAAGACCATCCAGTTCCAGCCCCTCTGCCGGAGTCAGGAACACTTCTCACTGCATCAGGCTGCCCAGAGCCCCATCCAGCCTGTCCCTGAACGCTTCCTGGGATGGGGTTTAGCACATTACAGTTTTAATTAAATGTAACGACCTACTCATACATAGTTCCTTCAGCTAGGGACTGTACTTTGTCATCTCTTCTATTCAGGATACATAGGATGTAGACTTGTCCGTTATTTTTCTATAAAGTCTCCTTGGCATAGGGGCTGTTGTTGGAAAACAGTGATTTTCAAGTTTCTGAAATGCTTTTAAAAGTTAATTTGCTTATCCTTAATGACTTTCTCAGAGTTGTTACAGCCTTTAGAGGTAGGGCCTGGCCCTGACAGTTTTTAGGTCATACAAACTACAGGGATCTTTTATGCAGTCTCTTTCCCAGCTCCTTAGTCAGATAAAGTTCTCATTAAAGTCAATAGGCTACTTTTCTCCCTCTAGGAGTACAGGGTCACGCCCTGTATCTGCTGTTATAATGCAGGCACCGTTGACAAGACAGACTGTTTAATGGGTTCTTCTGAGTCATTATGGTCCATCAAGTCAAAACCCACTTAGGAATTTTAGTCTGAGAATAATTGGCTGGATAGACTCCTTTGAAATGACTGCCAGGTAAATGTGGGTCTCATTCACAGGCAGTACGTTCTCAAGTTGAAAATCTGTATGAAATATTTGATGAGTAAACTTTTATTTCATATACTAAAATCCATATCTGATTGATTTTACTGTTTGAGCTATAAAGAAAAATCTAATCCCTGTATGGATTCAGAGCCGTCAGCGTGTTTTGCTTTAACGCCACGTTTGGCTTCTTTTCATTTGTAGCATATCTCAAAAATAGTTGCCTTTGAAAAGTGTGCAGTGTTTTCAGGTGTGTGTTGCTGAGAAAAGCAGCAAATGAGTCATCAGTTATTGAAATACTGATTGGCCCAAGCATGCAATGAGAGTGGGATACTGTTTGGAGAGCAGTCCAGTTACACTAACAAGTTTAATGGAGAACCAATCTCTGAACAAGTAGAGTGAGTTGCAACTGAGCACCTCTATCCAGTGCTGTTCCAGCCTACCAAATCAGCCCAGAGCAGGGCAAGGGGTGGAGAAAATTTATAACTTTCTGTTCTTCTTACATTCCAATTAAAGTTTTTATTTAAAAAGACTGTATTCTGCCAGGGCATGGAGAAGCAAGCACAAGTGGATCTGATTCAGGCTGCCTTCTCTAATTAAGCTGAGTGGAGTGATGAAAGAAACTGAAAAAAAAAAAACAATCAAACAAACAAGAAAAAGACAGAAAATAATTTTATGTTTTATTTTAGCCTCTGACTTCAATAATAGCATTAACCTTTGTTAAAATGGCTTTTGCTTTTTAAAAGCAAACCAAACACTCTAACAGTGACCGTGTAGTAAGATCCAGATTCTGTTGTGAATGTTCTGTCCTGTTCTGTTGATCACTCACAGTTTTATACCTCAGACCGTTATTTTGTGTTCCAGAGCATGGATTCATTTTTGGTAGAAACTAGAAGGAAGTGTTAGAAATGTTTCCCTTTTTGTGCATTATGAGAAAAGTTACTTAGGTTGCTTATTGAGGGAGAGGGTTGGAAAGAAAAGCATTTCAGAGACCAGAAAATGTCAGACACTTGCAAGCTCTGAAGAAAATCCTCAAATAATTGTCTTATTGTCCATATTCACATTCTAAGGTGCATTCCAGCTACTTAATTAGAGTGGGTAGTCTCTTCCCAGTTTTGTAGGAAAAGTTGCCTTGTGAAGACTGCTGCATTATGTTTTAATCTGAATTTACAGCAATTTCAAAAGCCTTCCCTTAACAGCACATCCCTCGTGTGCTCTATTACTGAGAAGTTAAAAACCAAAAACCTTAACATATCAGTGGCAGGAGCTACTGGGTAAATAAATATTCACCTCCAAGCAGAAGAGTGAAGCATGCTGATGCTCTGATTTTTGCTCCTTATAGTGACACTGTGTGGATGAAACCAGGAGTACACCTACAGAGGGATGTTCACAAAATCTCAGTTATAACAGTAGTGCCTACCAGTAATACCTACCCCTTTGTTGAATTTGAACTGAAAAAATAATAATAATAAAAAAGAGAGAGAACCCGCTATTCCTATATAATACTATATACCTACTAATTGCAGTAGAGTTTGGTTTTGAAAATTCATTCTGTTGCACTTTTTATTAGGTTTGTTACTGAAAATCTGACTAAAATATGTCAAGAACTGCAAGAGCAGATTGTTCATGGTTTGTCAAAGGAGATGGCTAAGGACAGATTGATGGGCACAAGAGCACTCCAAGTATGGATGCTGGTAGCGCTGCAGGTTTTTGCCAACAACAGCAGGGCCAGAGGAGATGTGAGCTCTAGCTGAGCATTTCTCAGCACATTTCACAGCACATGCCTGTGTAGGATGTCTAACTGGATGTGACCTCTGTAGCTTTTCCTGCTCCCTGGGGGGGAATGCGGGCTGTCTTGCCTGTCATATGCTCTCAGGAAGCATATAGGCACTTGGTTTCCTCTAACGCTTTTACCCGCTGTCAAATTAGAGTGAAATCAGCCAGCAGGTTTTTGGTGAGGAGACAACATTCAGACAGACATGGATACACGTACAGTGTAATCAAATAAGCTTTGTTTCCATAGAAAATCAGGCTAAAAACATAGATGCACAATTTGCTGCCCGACCATGCAGAGCAATACATGCCATCGGCTTCTATCTACCCATTGACAGATAAATTAAATGGTCTTACTTAATTCGTCAGTGTCGTTGGAGGCACTTAGCAACATTCATTTCCTCCTGTTTGCATCCTTCCTTTCTCTAGGCATATTCTTGAGGAAGTACTCAGAAGCCAGAGAGCACCATGTTAGCTACAGAGGTAGGCTTGTGACCCAGCCTGGCCTGACTGCAAGGCTCTGGGCTCACACAAAGTGAAAGGGTGGTGAGGCACTGACACAAGCTGCCTAGAGAAGCTGTGGGTTCTCCATCTCTGGAGGTGCTCAAGGTCAGGTTGACTGGGGTCCACGGTGGCCTAGGCTGGTGGGATGCGTCCGCCTATGGCAAAGCTGGAACTGGCTGTGCTTTAAGGTGCCTTCCAACCCAAGCCATTCTATGACTCTGACTTGTTTAGTCCAGGTTCTGGTTTGGAACCAACAATTTTGCTCAAATTCTGTGTTCAGTTTGGGGCTCCTCACTACGAGAAGGATGCAGAGTTGCTTGAGCGTGTGCAGAGAAGAACAAAGCTGCTGAGAGGACAAGAAAACAAGAATTACGAGGAGGGGCTGGGGGAGTTGGGTTTGTTTAGTCTGGAGAAGAGGAGGCTGAAGTGAGACCTCATTATTCCCACAGCTATCTGAAACGAGGCTGCAGCAGGGAGGATGTCCATCTCTTTTCTCAGGTGACAAGTGATAAGAAGGAAACATCCTCAAGTTGCAATACAAGTTTTGTGGTCATTACATTGTGTATCAGGAAGAATTTCTTCATGGAAAGGGTGGTTGGGCATTGGAATAGGATGACCAGGGAAGTGATGGAGTCTCCATCCCTGGAGGTGTTTAAGAAATAGGTAGATGGAGTGCTAAGTGATGTGGTTTAGAGGTGGACTTGGTAATATTAGGTTGTGGTTGGATTTGGTGATTTTAAGGATTGTTTCCAACCTTAATGCTTCTATGATTCAGATCTAGTTTTTGTGCTGTGCTTTTTTTTTTTTTTGCCATTTTTTGTCATATCATTGTAACTTAGAATTAGAGGCCTCTACCCTGAATAACTACCTACCACTGAATAATCAGGGGAGCGTTCCCTGACCACTGCTTACACCAAGTAGGGTCTCACAAAATGATCTTCTGCTCTATTTTTCCTTCAGTAACAGACACCATTAACTTTAGAGTCACGAGAAAGATAAGCTAATATATGTCTAGTAGTCATAACCAGAAAAAAATAATTACTTCCCTGCATACCTGAGTTGCATGCAAAACCAAACAGGTGGCTAAAACTTTTCTCAGAGTTAGCTGGATGGAGCCAGACCTTTTTTGAGTTTAAAGGGTAGAAATGTAACACTGTGCCCAGGTTAAGGAAAGTTGTTCTATTTGCAATACTGCAGAAAGAAGAAAAAAATTATAATTGAAGAAAAATTTTGATGATGTGGTTCTCTTAGTAAATTGGGAACAATGACCCTTGAAGGACCATAAAGAAAGTGAATGTCAAGATAATTTATTATTGTTACATTATCTACCTCATTTTTCACTGTGTCTTACTGAGTTGTTATATCTCTTACAAGGTATTGCCCCGAACATTAATGAGCACCTTTTTATCTTTCACGGGTGTGAAAAAGCAACAAACAGCTTTAAAAAAAAAGGAATTTTCTGTCGGACTTATGTGTGCTTAATTGTTTTGACGCCAAAAATAAGGTGTAAGGTATTCATTTGACATAGAACGTGTGTTTGATTAGCAAAGCAGACAAAGTCTTTAGGATAAATGCAAGCATGAGAAGCTTCTGGGCACTTCAGAAAGTATCATTTGGAATAGCAGCTATCTTAGTTGAGGGGTTCAGCTGGATTTTGAAGAGGGAGTGGCTCATTGGTTGTTGGCTCGTGTTGTTTTCTTTTGCCCTGTCCTCCAGGAGAGCCAGCTTCTATGCCTGCCGCCTGGACAAGAACTTATATGTAATTGGTGGAAGAAATGAAACTGGCTATTTGTCCAGTGTGGAGTGCTACAACCTGGAGACAAATGAGTGGCGTTACGTGTCTTCCTTACCACAACCTTTGGCAGCCCATGCAGGAGCCGTTCACAATGGCAAGATATATATTTCAGGCCAGTATCTTTTACAGTTCCCACTGTAGAAATATTTATATATATATATATATATATATATATATATATATATATGTATAAGTTGAGATACATACATCTACATATATATATATATATATGTATGTATGTATGTATATACACATACATATACATATATACGTAAGAAGATATAAAAAAAACAAAACCCAGGGCTAAATTCCTGCTGGAGAACAGCATCTTTATTTGCAATAATCAACAGAGGTGCATTTATTTTGCAGGAGGTGTTCACAATGGCGAATACGTCCCCTGGCTGTACTGCTATGACCCTGTGATGGACGTCTGGGCCCGAAAACAGGACATGAACACAAAACGAGCCATCCACACTTTGGCTGTAATGAATGACCGACTGTATGCCATTGGAGGAAACCATTTGAAAGGTCACATTTCTAACAGTGAAAAAGCATTTCAGTGTCACCCATCTCCTGATAAAGAGTATTTTTGTTAGACAGTCATTGTTAAATGCATTAAAATACAGGCAACACAATTTAACAGGACACTTGAGCCAGCAATTTTAAAAACATTTTATGCAAATTATTTTAAAATTATAACAGTACATTAAATATATGAGTAATGAATCCTTTAGATAATAAAAATGGGAGCTTCCATTACTCAAAGGCACGGACAATTTGTCATTACCAAGAATTCAATGAAACAAACAGATTATTCTTTGACCCGAAAGTACCAGCAATATTTTCCTCTGTAAATCATTTTCCAAATTGTGCAGTTAGAGAGAGCTTTATTCAGAGCAACATACAAAAACAAGCTCCAGATTTAATGAGAGAAAAAAAACCCAGCCATTAAATATTAGGACTAAGCTCTTTAGATCCCTTTTTAGTATTAAATATAGCTTGTTAATTATGATTCGTTTTAGAGATCTCTTGTTTTCATCTTCTGAAAAGATTTCATGTTAAGCTAACTACTGCTTGGGCACCTGGTACTTTTGTCTTAATACTCACATGCCGTAACTATTACTGTTGAAGTAGAGAGATTCTGTTATTCTGTTTAATCCAACCACTCAAACAAAAAACACAGCTCCTATTCATTGTTCTCTGAAAATATTTGACAGTATAATCACTTTATTTTTTTCCTTTTGCTTTCTTACTTAAGGAAAGGAAACAACTAGGAAAAAAGAAAACCAACAAAAACAGCAAAAGAGAAAATTGTAATGCAAAAGGAATAGTAGGAATGGTGATGTTAACCGACAGTGATACCATGCCATGTGCCTGAATGACTCTGGCACCCAAGTCCCAGTGAGACTGTGACATCTCATGCCGCTTTTCAAGATCTGAGTGTCCATACAGAGAACAAAGTCGACGTAGTTTCCAGTTAAGAGTACTGGGGCACAATCCCTTGCAGCTGGGCTGACGTGCCTCTGTTCCCCACACTCAGTTATAATGGGTCTTTGTGGGCTGAACTTCAAAAAGTAACAGGGGTAAAATCTGCCAACATCTGCAAAATTTGTAGAGGTTGCAGAGCACCACAGTGTTGGTTTTGTTTCCTACTCGGTTAACCTATTTAACACATCCCAGACCTCCAATAGGTATAACACTTGCCTTGATTTGCACAAGCTTGAATTGTTTCCATCTCCCTTCTTCACCCAGTTTCACCTCTGAGAAAACAAGCATTGCATTTTTGCCTCTTTAGCTGCTGCCCTGCATTGCTGCCCTTCGAATTGCTTGCTGTTTGTTGTGAGAGGCAGTTAACATCTAGACTTTTGGAAAAGGGCTCTGGAAGGAGGGCCATTCGGGAATATGTCTTCTTCTGTAAAGTGAAGCAAAGAGGAGGAAGTAGGCTGAAGTGCAGATGAAATGTAGTAAGTTCTCCACTGGGTCAGAACTGCAAGGCTCTGATAGCTCCGTGGCCAAGCACTTCTTTGTAAGGCTGGATTGGCATGCCTCTGTCAGCAGTGCATTTGCTGCAACACAGCTAGGCGTGTATATGCTGCAGTTTATTACAGAGCTCTCTGACAGATTCTGGCACACAGCAGTGGCCTTTCTATGGCTCCTAGAAAACACTGACAGAAAAATCATTTCATTACAGCTATTTGTTCCCTCCTACAAGAAACTTCATTTTGAAATATCAATAACACCAGATGCCCTTTTCCAGAAAATCAGACTTCTCTTTTCTACTTTGCCTTGATGGAGAACATAGCAATGTCAAGTAAAGCATCCTAACAGGTTAAGAAGACCATAATCTTCTTTCAATACTCTGATTAAAAAAAAAAAAAAAAAAAAGGTTGTTTGAGCTAGGGAAATGTCTAAGTGCTACAGCAGGAACCAGGACACTTGGGTTCTATGTCTGCATTCAGCTCACTTATTTGTTACTGAGCATCACTGCTTGAGAGTCTTGAGGTGTATCTGCCCTTTGGTGATTACAAAGCAGCTGTTGCTTGGAGCCATTTTCTCTCTCAGACATGGAAGAGTGGCACCGCAGTTCTTTTGGTGACATTTCTGTTGCCTTGAAGATGTTGTCACATCACAGATACGTGCTTAGGGTACACCTTAAAACAACTTGCAACTGATCCTGAATACTAGGTTGTTCTGGGACCAAGTGGCATCAACTGTCTAAGCTCCACCTTCACTTGGGAGACATTGATTCCTGAGCAAAACTTAACCTGTTTTTTTTTAATAGTTTATATCTGCTGACCTTTGGGAAAGACTGCCTGGATAGTCTTTTCCTACATGCTCAAACGTGCATTAGCACTGATGAATGAGGAGGAATATTGCTTGAATTTGCTTTGTTCATTTTTATTGAGTGTGCTTGTGATTTGTAGAAGACTGTGGAACTAATGGTAAAAGCTTTTAACAGATTCGTTTGAACTGAAGTAATGGGATATTATCATTATAGAAGATGGCTTAGGTGTATATGGTAATATTTTCTGGAAGAAAATTGGATAGTGATGTTGTAACAATGCAATTGCAACTATAAGCTAATACATTTAACAGTAAATATATATATATCTAAAATAGTATGCCTTAATTCATGTTCTTCTTTCTCAATGCTGCTGCCCAGGTTTCTCCCACCTCGATGTAATGCTTGTGGAATGCTATGACCCTAAAGGTGACCAGTGGAATATCCTCCAGACTCCCATTTTGGAGGGCCGCAGCGGTCCTGGCTGTGCAGTCCTTGATGACAGTATTTACCTTGTAGGAGGATACAGCTGGAGCATGGTGCGTACTTGCTTTCTGCAGTGATCTTTCATTCCTGCTGAGCTATTGCACCCAGAGTGTATATTTGTCACAAGGGACATAGAGAAAGAAAGGGCTGAAGAACAGGCTGCCTAGAGAAGTTGTGGATTCCCCATGCCTGGAGGTATTGAAGGCGAGGTTGGATGGGGCCCTGGGCAGCCTGGTCTAGTTCCTGACTAGTGGTTGGCAACCCTACTTGCAGAAGGAAGTTGGGAGTAGATGATCTTTTAGGTCCCTTCCAGTCCAAAACGTTCTATAATTCTGTGAAAGTAGCTGCAGAGACAAGTTTTGGTTTGGTTTTCAACTTGTGGAGAACATGTAGTGCCTTTTTACCTCTGTGCTTTTCTATTTCAATGAATTATTACCAGATTATACTCACTGATAAGTAGTAACGTAAAAATAAAATGTAATTTGGTAGGGATTGTATGCCTCTAGCTCTGCTTATAAGGAGCTTTGTAAAGGAGCCTGGTTTTCAGAAGCTGGATGCTCCGCTCATAGAAAAACCAAACCTTCCTAAGGGTTCTTAAGTTAAGGCCCAAAACTGTGAATCACTTTTGAAAAAAGAAATAGCTTTGCATCTTTAATGCTCCCAGGTAACTTGGACTTCACCTAGGACACTTTCAGTACAACTTTTGGTTCTGTTTCAGGGCGCCTACAAATCTTCTACTATTTGCTATAGCCCTGAGAAGGGGACTTGGACAGAGCTAGAAGGAGATGTTGCTGAGCCACTTGCAGGTCCTGCTTGTTCCACTGTGATATTGCCAGCCTGTGTGCCGTACAACAAATGATAGTGGAGGAGCACTGACACGGACACTGATTGCATTTGGGAAAATAATGACGGGTGACGTAAATATTTTCTTAGAACAGGATTCCTGTTAAACAAATCTACTGTAATTGACCCTTTATTCCATATTTACGCTTTAGGAGCAAACTAAAAGAGAACAAAAAGAAAGCGTTGTCCCATCTCAGATAGAAGCCAGTGTCTTATGAAGCAAGTAGCTAAAACACACTGAACATTACATGCTGACAGACTGCCATTTCAGACTGATTTTAACTTTTTCCTGCTGCAGAAAGATTCCTCACGTCAACTCTAACTTTAAAAGTATGAAGGCTAAATGTTCAGACACAGCCTGAAGAGACAAGATCAGTATTGTGCATTGTATCTACCTGCATGTGATCTGTGTTGAAGTCATGAGGATGTTGTTTTCATGAATGCTTCAGAATTCAGATAGTAAAAAGCTCACTCTGCACTGCAGAATTGTCTCCTCCTGAAATCCTAACCTACAGCTACTACACATGCTCTGCAAGCAACACAGGATCAGAAGATTATAGAAGGTAAAGAAATGTCGTTCAGTTTTTGCACAGCTTGTCGTCAAATACACTCTGCCTTCAAAGACCCCATGTGTAAGTGTTGTGGAAACCAAGACTACACTGAAACCCATGCTTTACAGAGCACTTCTTTCAGTAGCCAATTTGGGGATTAGGGTCAAATTCTCCTTGTCACACTTGTGTAAAGTCAGAGTTGTTTCACTGAAATCACATGGAATGACGACTTTCATTTTAGTATAGCAGAAATTCAGTCCTACACCTTAAATTCTGGGTTCATAAAGTAAGTTATTTCCATAACCAAGTAACGAAGCGCCAGAACCCTTCCTTACTTTTTCTCACCCCCCCATTAGGAGCACATGTGCTAGTTGCTTCCAAAGACAAGACTGCATTTAACTGTAAATGTATTACTTTGGACTATTAAATGATTGCACACAATTTTAGAGGGGGTCTGCTGAGTAGTTAAAATACTCCCATGTGACTGGTCTTAAATGAAAGATTTCTATTAATGATCCAAAGTAACATGAGGCTGGACTTTCCACTGCCTTGTAGCTCGTGTAATCATTTACACAATGCAAAGCAAGTTCAGAGTGCTTTATTTCAGACTCGCTTTATGAACTTTTAGTTGCTTGCACAAATCAGACTGTCCATGTTTTTAAGCTTATGTCTTTCTGTCCTGGCATTGCAGAAGCAGTGACAAAATCTGAAGTCTGGTATTTAACATAATCATCTACACCTCAGCAAAATATATGCGGAATTCTCCTATTGTGGTTTACTGATCCATTACTCTCAAGACCATCTTCCTCACTGATATAAAGTGATATTGCTCCATTGAAGCCAGTGTGCTTTGATGTGCTTCTGGCTCGTGTCAGATAAGAATCTGGCCTTTAATTTGCTTAGTTTTAACTGGCTGCACCAAGTAAGAGGCAAAGCAATCTCACATGCTGCATTTTCAAGCTTGTGCATATCTTTCATGATCGGTTGTAATGCTAATGCATTAAGCAAGGAGCAGATGACTGCTGGAGGTTGGTTTCTACTGCAGAGGCAATAGACGTGAGGAGGAACTCATTATTTGCTTTGCAAAATAGAAAGAGGACGAATGTATTCAGAAATTACACCATATATTGAAGCTTGAGAGCAATATAAATAATGGAGAGCAAATACTGCGGGACTGTTTCTTTCTGGCATCAGTCCAGTTTTATTGCAGTACAACTCCTGCAGAATTACGCAGATGTAAAATTGGAGTAATGCAGTGAAGACTGATAAGCATACACATGCAATAAACCAGTTGATGAAGTAGCTGCATGCCTGGAAAATGTTTAAACAAAATAATTATCTGAAGATGCTAATATTTGAATGTGTCGTTGGGGAATTTTCCAGTGAGCATCACTAAGGAACTCGTAAAGGTGGAGTGTATATCCTGAAATCTCAATCCATTTCTACTATATAGTGCAATCTTAGTTGGTTTTGTATTTATTTATATTGTTCAGATCCAAGGGATCCCTTGTAAAATATATTTGGTGCAATCATGACTTTTTTTTTCCTGTTGAAAGTATATAAATATAAATATATATTAAAAGGAAACTGTCAAGATACTAAGCGAGGAAACTTAGAACAACATTTAAGATCACGCTAAGGTCTGCCACTAAACACTGTCACTTGTCTCTACTGAATTGCACCATCTTAAAGGACATTTGTTGTCCTTTTAAGTGGTTCTTTTTTTTTATCAAGATAATTTAAAGATTTAAGAGGTCTCTATGTAAATCTTTCTATCCTTCAGGAAGGCATGACCAAGGAAAGTGCTAACTGAATAAGTCACAAAAAGAATGTAAATTTTGTACAGTATTAGACTGTGTAAATGAAGCTTGCTCGTAGGGGGAAAACTTTAAATAAAACTTTATGTACTAATTCAACTGTCTGCCATATTCCTACTTATAAAGTGTATGTATAAATAATAACTACATTAAATTCTTTGGAACTTTTTTATCATGTAGATGTGTAACCTTCCTTTATTTTGTGGCCATACGTAACAGTCTTGTTGCCTCCAAGTGCCGTTGCTCAGTGTTTCTAAATGGCATCGTGACAATACAGAGAAGCAGCACCTTCCCCCAGGCGCAGTGCTTGGCCTCAACACGGAGCAGAGGCAAGGCAGACCTGGCCCCTTGGTTTGGAGCAAGTGAGAGCTGTGCTGGGGCATGGCTGAGGGTGTAATGGAGGAGTTACAATCACAGAGTCTTAGCATCGTTATCATTGGAAAAGACCTGTAAGATGTCCAACCATCAGCCCATCCCCACCATGCCCACTAAGCAGGTCCCTCAGTGCCACACCTCCACGTTTCTTGAACACCTCCAAGGACAGTGACTGCACCACCTCCCTGGGCAGCCTGTGCCACCGCTGCCTCACTGCTCTTTCCGAGAAGAAATTTTTCTTAATATCCAGCCCTGGTGCAACTGAAGGCCATCACCTCTCCTCCTATTACTGAATGAAATGACAGGAGGATCTGCACCGGCTTTCTGCTTGCTGTCTGCTCTTTCCGGGCACTCGCCTCTCCTCCCTAAGCAGGCGTTCTTTGGATCCCAAAAGGTTAGGTCAGGAGAATACTTGGGTGCTACAGTGCTCAGGTTTACAATGCATGAGTGCCCTGCATTTCTGTGGTGTGTGGGCTGAGATGAGCGTCAAGCTGAAGCCCGCCTCTGTGACAGTGGAGGAGAACTCCCGCTGGCAGTAAGGCACAAACAGAGCAGATGTGTCTCAGGTTCCGGCCCCGATCCGGCCAAAGGGAACATCTTTTCCGTTGCTGGTTCATAGATGAGCATCTTCTGCAGGAGTTCCACACTGAGCCTGCTCCTCTGTTCTCCTCTTGCCCTGCCACCCTTCCTGCCAAGCATGAATCTCCTCTTGCCCCTCAGGACAACGCTCTTGCCTAAGCACTTCTGTAAGCTGGGCACGGATAACCCACTGACCAGTGAATGGAGACATCTCTTCACTCCCAGCCGTGAACCCCATCCGTGACCCAAGCAGTGTGAGATGGCCAGATAGCTGCTGACATGCAACTCGTATGCCTGCCCTTAGGGAGGGCAGAGATTTAGAAATCGCTTTTCACTGATGATAGCATTGTCTTCAAAGGTGCTGTGCCCCTTTCTCCCTGAAGCTGCCATTGTTTTCTGTCGTATTTGCTCTCCTTCCTGCTTTTAATACAGTGATTTAGTAAGGTTAACTGCATTCGGGAGCCAGTTTATGAGAAAAATCCATACCAAATCTCTTTATATGCCCTTCTTTATATTGTAATCGGTCACCAGTAAAGTACCGTAGTTGCTTTGTTTGTAAGGAACAGACCATGTTTCAGCTTCCTATTTACATGGAGCTTTCCAGGTACAGACAAAGGCAGAAATCACAATGAGGTGATTGCTGATGAGGGCAAGGTAGTAATGCCTGGCAGCACTTAAAGATATACATTCTCATTTCTGTTGTTAATGCAGCAGCAGGAAGACATCAGAGCTTCGGTCTCTTGTGTTCAAGGCAGGGATGGAGTGACAGCAGTGCTGGAGGTCAGAGCAGGAAGGAAAAGTACACTAATGAATTCTGGTGGGTTTGTAATGCCATAAAAGATTCAGTTAATCTGCAGCATAGATGTTGATCAGCAAAACTGAACCTAACTCTCTGGACCTTGTCAGATGTATTCTGTGCATGTCAGTGTTCCACACCAATTACAGATTTTAGAAGATGCTCTCATGCAAAACTATATGCCCTAATATATAAGTCAGCTCATATGTAACTAAAATTAAAATCTGACTGTGGCAAATCTCTGTGATCCTGATATATGAAAATCCAAATAAATGATTTGTTCCCAGAAATGAAAAATAACTTCAGCAGGAAATTTCAAAATTACTTATGCAGGATTAATCCAGTTCAATGAATGCATCTTGCGTTGATTAATAAAGCATTCCTGAATTGCAAAGTAAAAAACGAGAGGAGACTTCTGGTGCTGCTGTATTTGTGTATTTCTGAAGCTGGAGAGAAATCTGCTTTTACAAGAGATGTGGTCAGCCAGTGTAAACAGAAATTAAATACAAATAGTGATTTTCTAATTGTCTGTTTTCTCCCTGCAGCAGAAAACTACCTTTGTGTCATTGATCCTTTTCTTGAAGAACACAGGTACTGTGTTACCTGCCACAATATTGGATGAGCATCTAACACGGTTCTACAATGACTCCAATTAGCATCCAAATGACGTCTGTGGGTTTATCCGGAGAAGAAAGGCAGAACTGGAGCTATTTTCCCCCAGTTTCTTGGCACATGGAGTGCTCCCTCTGCCCAGAGCCCTGGTCAAGTAGCATTTGATTTTAGTTTTGATTCAAGTTGCACTTGAATTTAGTTGTCCTTACAAGTGAACAGATAAGAGGGAATCTATTTAGAAATTAAAAGCAAGGGAAGGAGATTCAAAAATGCAGCATTTTCCCAAGTATTTCTTTTCCTTCAGCATCTGCACACGCACACAGAAAATCAGTTGGATTCATTTAAAGTGGTATCAGCACTTCATCTAAAAGGCTCTTCTTCCATTTGGAAGATCCTTCAATCACTGCAGTGTTTTCTAAAAGCATTCATTGCAATTTCAAAAGTTGTACTATGAAAAACACCTTCAAAATCCTTCTGTTTCCAACTTCTTTCCAGCTTCCTTCTCTGCCAGTACAGAGAAGATCAGGAGATTTCTTTCAGACCTAGAGAACTGCAGCCTAGAGCTGCAAACGTTGAAGCTTTGCAGTGGGGTTTTCCCTTCACCAACAAGCCTTGCCCCAGTCAGGATATGATAGAACTGATGTTCTGGCACTGCTCAGGATGGAACGTACTCTTCTTAACAGTATTTGGAGGGTGAAAACCATCATCTGGTTATGCAGGATTTGGGTGTAAAGAGTACAGCATGATAAGCTTTACTGAATGGTTTTTACTTACAGGCTGCACAGAAGATTCATCAACTCACTGCAGGAAAGTAGTAGAATCACAGAATCATTAAGGTTGGAAGAGACCACTGAGATCACATAGTCCAATCGTCAGCCCATTCCCACCGTGCCCACTATCCATGTCCCTCAGTGCCACATCTACAAATTTCTTGGGTACCTCCAGCAAAAAAATTCTGTTGTCTTTTAAGCTCTTTTGCTTCTTTTAGTGGAAAGACATTAAATGCATTTGTGAAAAACACATTTGTCTGGCACACTTCTTCTTCCACGTCTTGTGAATTATTCTACAACAGTACACTTTTGCCACAATATGTTCTCCATCAGTTTCATAAGCAACTGAACACTGTCAGTACCCAAAATGAAAAGACAGAAGATTTTCCAGCTGTGCTTTATTTTGGCTAGAACAAAGGTGCCGTTCTCTGGATTCCCTCTTCTTATTTTCAGAATGGGCCTCAAGTGAAAATAAATCTGGGAGCTATAGGAATTTGTCCTTCTGATCATGAAAACACCAGCTCTTCCCTCTGCCCTGTGAGGAATGCGACCAGAGATGAACCTTGGTTGATTCCAGTGTGGTTGTTTATTCTGATAGTGTTTACCATGTCTGTGCCCATCCCAAATTCATCCTATGAAATGTATAATGGGCAGCCTGGTCTAATGGTTGGTAACCCTGCCCACGGCAGGGGGGTTGAAACCAGATAATTTTTGAGGTCCTTTTCAGCTCAGGCCATTCTATGATTGATTGGTTATAGTACTGCCATGGTGCAAATAAAGCCCCTAGCACAGCCGCTGCCAACACCTCATTTCCCCAGACCTGTTTCCCCTTCTTTGTTCCTCCTTAACATTGCCACTTCTTGATCTGGCAATGGCAAGACCAGATACTTCTGCCTCGTTGCATGTTTCATGTTGGCAAATGCCATGCACTGGCTCTATAGTTCAGAGTGTAAATAGAGTGTAATCAGACAGCTCAGCACTGTGTGGCTTCCCACTCTCTTCCCTCCTCCACTGTCTGCAGTGTGCAGCTCACCCCAGTGTTCCCTGGGCCACAGGACAGGTACTGACAGAGAGGACTCCGAGAATCATCTTTTAAATCTGGAGCAACACTCGATGGATGACATCCTCTACTCATTGGTTCCAATTAGAGGATGAACTGTCCTCTATTTTCCAAAGCGTGTTATAATTTTGAATGGGTTTCTCATGGGCAGTGGGCTACCATAGGAAATCTCATTTTGACAAGTACTAATTATGGACAAGCCAGTGGCAGACTGTAATCTCTGTCATGAGAGCTATCAACAGGGATGCAGCGAAGGCTTTAACAGTGGGTGGCAGTACTTTGGGTCAAATTAATCACTACCATAATGACAATGAAATCAGTAGAGCTTTGGGATGTTAAGTTTGATAAAAGAAGCCATTCTGTTCTCTGTCTGGCTATTTACATCACAGCCTGAGCTAATCTTTTGTTAGGCTTTTCAGGGCTGGGGCTTCTGGGGGGAGATGGAGGAGAGAACAAAGAACAGCCCCTCTTGCAGAAGCAATGCTTTCATGTCCAGATCCGAGCTGCTGCATGTGGATTAAGGAAGTGTAAAGCAGACAGCCCCAGATTTGCACAGGCAATTATTCAAAGGCACACAAAAATGTAAGTGGCACTTTTGGGGATGCAATCTTGGATGTGCCGATGTGCACGGTCAGCTCCGTTTGGCCTCAGCTTTTGCCAGAAAGATTTAAGAACATCTCTTCCACCGCATTCGCATCCTTCAGCCATGCTGTAGGGCCTGAGGTCTGAAGAACCACACTAGCACAGGGTACGGGCAACTGCCAGACACAGTGTGCAGATGCAGTGAGGGGCAGAGGTGTTGGGAAGCAGCCAGGTGAGCAGATTCTGCACATAATGGTGCTACACTAAACCGTGTCAGATTTTAACCCGAGTACAGCTATGAGCTCACTTGCTGGGAGTGATTCATGCTGCTTTACTCTGCTTCAGACACATATTTCATGATTTGCTACTAATGGCCTTTTCTGTAAAGCCAAGCCTTGGAACTTTCCTCAGTTCCCTGCATTCACGAGGATGCTCCATCAAGACCCTGGGGGACCCCAGGAAGGGCCCATGCAGGGGCTGGGCAGGAGCTGCCACCTCCAGCATCACCCAGTGCATCCCACCATGTCTATGTGGACACAGACACAACAAGAGGCATTGCAGCTTGTGTAGGGCACAAGCACAAAACACATCTGCTTCTTTCCACATAGGACTCCTCCATCCCCTCCCCTATCCATTAAGGGATATCTCCCCATGTCCTCCGCATCTTCTGGCAAGCTATCAAATACTGCTGTTGAAGACAGCAGCCCAGCCTTCTGTTCAGGGCTACATTGGACAGTTTTCATTTCTACATCTGTAGTCTCACCTAATAGGAAGAATCAAATGTAAAGCAATGTCGTTCCATCCACCTGCTTAAAACAAGAGTGGTCACAAAAACACCAAGGTCCTAAAATCCACATAAATTGCTAGCCAGTGTTCGGGATCTATTTTGTAACTGTGCAGAATGATCTACTCTTTTATTAGAATGGTTAAAGGAGATTTAGAGGGAGGAAAGAGCATGGTGACTTCCAAGGGAAGAGTGAGTGATTCAGTGCAAAAAGGGTAAATTTCATCTGCACATTCTTAACGGCGAGGACATTCTGCACATCTCAGGAGTGCACTAAGTGGTGCAGTAAACCAGTAAATTAGAAGAATGTAAATTCTTTAGTAGGAATTGCACGCAAGGGAAAAATGCTTCCTCACGCTCATATTTGTTTTCATGAAAATAATGTACACTCTTCCTAAAATCAAACTGGTACAGCGCTGAGTAAGACATCAAAACCAGTAATAGATATTACACTGGACTAAGAAATGGCAATGACACAATTATCTTTCGTGTTTCTGATGATCACTGTGATAAAGCGAGGAGCTGGCATATTCTGAGCCTGGCACAGAGCGAGGAGCATTGTGGTTCCCTTCCCCTCTCACTCTGTCTGTCTTATTTATCTCTCATTAAACTAAATTGTATTCTTATTGGCTGACTGACCTCTGATATTGTTATTAATTGATTTATATAGTGCCTTTTGCAAGCCTCGAGGCACTTCAGAGAATTGCAAATATATACGGGGATCACTTCACCAGTCACCTAAGTGCAGCCACCTTTAGGGTGGAAACAGCAGCCACTGCAATAGCACTGGAAATCTTTTGGGTTAGCAGGGAAGGAAGACTGATGGAGTCGACATTTCTGCAATCCTACTGCCCAGGAGCTGCCTTGGAATCAGACTGGAGGTGAAGGAAATCGTTAAGAAAAATTACCAGTTCAAGCCAATTATGAGTTAACAGAGTGGATTTGAAAACAAGTGTGAGACATAGAAAACCAGCCTCGTGAATTCAGTACCCACGTGAGCTGTGGGGAGGCCTGTATTTTCTTCTCAGAGTCCTGACGGCCACATACACCTCACAAATACCATTGTCCATGTCAGACATTTGGAAAGCTGGCACAGATTTCAGTCTGGACACCATGTTTAGTATAGGACCAAAGCATCTCTATCAGAAGGTTGAGCATCCAACCTTTTGGCTTTCCTGGGCAACACTGAATGAAGAGGAACTGTCTTAGGCCTCGTGAAAAATACGTAATATAGTTAATGTACATAATTAACAAAGCTTATTTTAAAATATTTTTTATTAGAACAAAAGAGAGCGACACAACATAAAACCAGTGAGATAGGTGACCGTTTTTGTGAAATTAACACATCATCCAGGTTCAGTGGTGGTGCCTGCAGATCTTCGTGAATTCTCAAGATGTTTGCCAGAGATTTTTTATGAAATCTTACCCTTCCTGTACTTCTTCTTTGACAGGAACCCCCAAAGGCCTCAGTGAGGGGAAGGGCAAATTCCTTCACCTGGGGAGGAACAACCCCAGGCACCATGACATGCTGTGGCTACTGAGCTGGAAAGGATCTAGCAGTCCTACTGGACTCCAAATTGAACTGAGCCAGCAATGAAACTAAGAAACTGGAAACTAAGGCAAATGGTGTCTTGGGCTGCATGAGGTCAAGTGCTGACAGCATGTCTGGGACAGATCCTGTCCTTGTGCTTAGATCTGAGGAAGCCACGTCTGAAGTGCTGGGTCCAGAGCTGGACTTTCCTCTGCAAGACTGACCTGGTCACATAAGAGAGAGTCCAGAGGGCTGCTAAGATGCTAAAGGGCCTGGAATACTTCTGTGCAGAGAGGCTGAGAGCTGGGACTGCTCAGCTTGAGATGAGGAGGCTCAAGGGGATACCATCCATACACCTGAATACCTGAAGGGAGGAACAGAGAGGTTGGGGCCAGGCTCTTGCCAGAGCGCTGTACTCAGGGGCTGCCTGAGCAGGCCGTTTGGACAAAATGGACTCCAGATAAGACAAACAATTTTGTCTCCGTACCTGTAGCTGTAGGGGGGGCTGGTACACACCTTGACCCTGGGCTACCTGTGGGGTTGATAGAGACTCTGACCACTTATCACTGTAATAGTGAGGGTAGGGCACTGCGAAGAGTAAGCTTACAGAATCCTGCTTCACTGGAACAAGTTGCCCAGAGGCTGTGCATTCTCTTTCTTGGAGATCTTCAGATCCGCCTGGATGTGGATCTGGGCACTAAGTGTCCCTGACTGAGCAGGGGCTGGGCTTAATGGCCCCTTGCTGAGTTCACGGTTCTGTGATTCTGTGGTTCCATGAGTGATGAAGAGAGAAACGCTACAGTAGGCTAACACACACATAGAAGGTGGCCACCAATTATGGCTGTATCTCACACAAAAAGCAGCACCAACCTCCATAAAAGGGCACTTTGTCCCATGGCAGTACCACATCTATGGTCCCTTCACACATCAGCGCTATATTTTCAAATGTAGGAGATGGCAATCATGTAGTGTAAGTTCTTGAGCATTTGCAATAAACATTTCTAAGATTTTTTTTCTTCAATTATAGATGAAAGGCTTTGTGGGTGTTTTTGTTTTTTGTTTTTTTTCTTTTCAGAATATTATAGTTTTGTCTTCATTTGAAACATTTGAATGCCTCTAATTAAAAAAAAAATAAAAATAAAAAGAATTCTGCCCAAAGGTGCAAAGAATATCAGAAATACCCAGCAAAGAATATCAGAAACACCTTGAAATGCTAGGTCATTCGAGATACTTAGACCAAAGTGAAATGTACTGCATGTATCTGAAGGTTTCCTACCCTTTCTGTTAAAATGAACCCTGAATGAGAAAAAGTGCACCCCGCTTCAGAACAGCATTAATTTTACTGGCTACATTAACAAGCAGGTCTGCACTCGTCTTATCTTTCAAGAATTGTATGCCTGATTGCATTTATGTTCTCATTTAGCATCTCAAAATGGGCACTTTCTTTCAAGAAGGGGTTAGTGCATGACTCACCCGCTTAGTTAATCTGACTAATTAGCATACTGTCGCCCATTAACAGCATTAGAACAACAACTGTAGCTCTTACTACCTCACAGTCTGGAAAACAGATCTCTCCTACTTCACAAGGACATTTGTTGCTCCCTGTCTTCTGTTAACCACGAGGTTATTTATCACACCAACGCAGGATTTGCAGATAACGTTGGAAAGGGCAATATAATTCTTAATACCCTGCAAAACCTCACAGCCCATAATCTTTTCCAGTGACTTACTGGAAATTATTCTAAAATTAAGTCCTTAACTCTGCAAGAAAGCTCTCTGGAATCCAAGCTGCTCTCATGCATCTCTTCAAACTTCATTGAATTAAAAAATGATGGTGGAAATCAAATAAGTTATTCTTATGTAGGGTGATTTTCACTAAGAGCATTGCTATTAAAAACTTTTGCATTTCAGCCAGCCACTGTGGTCTTGAACTTACTTCCCACTGATATTCCATGCTCAGGAGCAGTCATGCTTGGATGGAAGTTAGTGGGCATGGTGGTGGGTTGGCAGTTGGACTAGATGATCTTAGAGGTCTTTTCCAACCTTAATGGTTCTGTGATTCTATGACTAAGATCTGTGTGTTTAGATGAACAGCTCTTCAGGAAGCCGCACTGCATGCCAGCAATGGTTTTATTTCCAGAAGTGATGCTGAGAACAGCAAGTTAAAAGACTGAGCTAGGGAAGCCAAGGTAGCAACTTCCAGAGCTCCTGAAGGCAATTGGCAATTGCTCAAAGCACTTAAGAAGATTTACACACCTAATTTCCCACTCTCACATTAAGTCTGCCTCCAAACAGGGTGAAAAAAAACCTGCAGGAGCAAGATTGGTGTGAATTTCTATTATTTATCTGCAAGGGCTGTTCTCAGAAAGCCTAATTATGACCACCTAAATGCCAGGACATTTAATCACTCCACTGCAGTACCCCAAGAGTGCCTAACTAGCACATATCCCCAGCGTCACCAGCAAGCAAGAGAAAGGCGCAGGTACCACATGGGAAACATTTAACCTCCCTTGACCTAAGTATGAAACTGGTGGATGTTCATATTTGGATATATTCTGCTTCGTATTACTCAGGAATTGCACAGAGCCAAAAGGATGGGCTGATGCTGGCCCTACTCAGTGTCTTGGAGCCAGTGCTGGAGGGGTGAGCTCCAAAGGTTTCCCAAGTTCCCCACCTCCTCCTTACCAGCGCAGATACAATACATGAAAACGTGGATGTATGTAATGATGCAGGCTCTAGCGACCTGAAATGTTAAGGAGATCTGCGGGTTTTTCCTGAGACACTCCATTACTTAGGGAGGCCTTTGTTCATAGAATCACAGAATAGCTTGGGTTGGAAGGGACCTCAATCACCTAGCTGGTCAATGATGGAGCTCACACTGAGGAAAGCTTCCCCCTGCCCTGGGCAGAAGTGGAGCAATAAATTCACTGACCAAATTCCTCCTGCAGAGTGCAGGTTTCTGCAGCACATGGTTGGGTCTCAGCTCACTCCCATGCCATGGCCCTGCCGTAGGTGCTGCTGGGCAGTGAGAGCTCCTAGCAGAGACAGCAGCACCTGTACAACTCAGGATCTCCAGCCTGGCTTCCAGAGTGTCCCTGGTGAGACTGACAATGATTTTACATTAGCAGCTAAACTAGTTTCAGGACCAGCGGAGAGCAATATTACTTTGGCGTCCTATAATAGGAGGGCCGAGGCAACTGCTCTGGTGCAAGGCAAAGTCCTTGCTTTGGGCACAGACTGACACTTTTTGCTCTAAAAAAAGCAGCCCCCAGGGAGCACAGCCTTCTGAGTACCATCACCATCTTGGAAAATGCCTGGCTCCTCTGACACCAGCTTGCTGTACAAACTGATGCTTTTGTGCTATGACCCAGAACAGTGCACAGGGAACAAACAACAGGGGTGGAAGCAGCTCCAGAATGAAATAGTTCTGTGTGCACCAGCTGCAGTCCCCATACAGACTCACCACAGAACAGCAGTGTCACGTCCTCCTTACAATTTACACCCTGTCCTTACTGTAAAGGGCCTTACCACAAAAGGAACCATAGGGAGGACTCTTCCTCTTACAGCTTTTGTTATTTTCCTCATTATGAATTTGACTCAGCACTGAAAATTTTCCCACTTCTGCTTTTAGCACAAGTTCAAGTCTGACTAAATTTAGAAAAGAGGTCAAAAAAGGGACATGTAGACTGTATTTTGTGGAAATAAAGTCTGCTTAATGCAGGATCTGAAGTGCTTCTTCTGGGCAGAGTGAAGGATATAAAAGGAAAAGTATAAGCAGTGGAAGCAGGAACAGGGGGCCTGGGAAGAATATAAAGATATTGTTGGGATGTGCAGGGATGGGATCAGTAGAGCCAAAGTGTAGATGGAACTGAATTTGACAAGAGATGTGAAAAGCACCAAGAAGGGTTTCTTTAGATACATTGTGCAGAAAAAACAGGCAAAGAAGAGCACCCCTTCTGATAAATAAAAAGTGAGACCTGGTCTCCTCAGACACGGAGAAGGCTGAGATTCCTAATGAGTTCTTTTTTCCTCAGTCTTCGTCACACATCTTGTGCCCCTGAAGCAGGTGAAAATCATTCCCAGCATAAGAGTGGAACAAGTTTGAGACAATCGCATGAGTTTGAATGCATACAGGTCTATGGGGCCAAATGGCGTGCATTCCAAGGTTCTGAAGGAACTGGCTGACGTGGTTGCCAAGCTACTTTCCACCATATTTGAAGAATCGTGTCTGTCAGATGAAGTCCCTGGTGACTGAAAAAGAGAAACATAATTCCCATATTCAAGAAAGGGAGAAATGAAGACCCGGAGAACTAAAGGCTGGTGATCCTCACCTCTGAGAAGATCATGGAGCAGAACCTCCTGGAAGAGGTATCAAGGCACAAGCAAGATTAGGAGGTGATCCAAGACAGCCAGCACAGCTTCGACAAGGGCAGATCATGCCTGACAGATCTGGTGCCCTTCTACAATCAAGTGTTGGGCTTGTTCAGCTTAAAGAAAAGAAGGCTCCAGGGAGACTTCATGGCAACCTTCCAGTACCTGAGGGGAGGTACTGCAGGATGGAGACCAATCTTTTACATGGTCTGATAGTGATAGAACAAGAGAGAATGGCTTTAAATTTAAAGAGGGGAGATTCAGGTTAGATGTTAGGAAGAAATTCCTTAGAGGATGGTGAGGCACTGGAACACGTTGCCCAGAGAAGTTGTGGATGCCCCACCTCTGAAGATATTCAAGGCCAGGTTGGATGGGATTCTGGATGGGATGGGACAGTCTGATCTACTGACTGGCAACACTGCCCATGGCAGGGGGGTTGGAACTAGATGATCTGTGAGGTCTCCTCCAACCTAAGCCATTCTATGATTCTATGATTTTCTGACTTGAGCTATGTGTTCAGAAGGTGAAAGCACAGAGCACTCAAAGGAAGCAGGCAACTTAAAACCAACTGCGAGATTAGTTCAAAATTGCAAAGAAAAGTAACACAAAATTTGAACTTGTGCCTGAAAACGGGGCTATTTTTCCAGATCTCAGTAATTATTTTATTTTATTTTATTTTATTTTATTTTATTTTATTTTATTTTATTTTATTTTATTTTATTTTATTTTATTTTATTTTTTCTTCAAAAAGGTATTACTTCTTCCAGAAGCCTTTGCCTGTGTTGTGGTTTAACCCTGCAGGTGACTAAGCACCATACAATTGTTCGCTCATTCCCCATCTTCCAGGAGGGTGGGGGAAGAAGATAAAAAGAAAAATCCAAAGTAGAACTCATGGGATAAAACTATTTATTAGGATAGAGAAAAGGGAAAGGATAATAGTTATAACTGTATATATATATATATATATATATGACATGTATATAAATGTACATAACAAGTGTTGCACAAGCAATTGCTCACCACTCCCTAATTGATGCCACCTAGCCCTTAGTGAGCAGAAGAGAGCCATGTGAACTCCCACCCCCTTCAAAGCTCTCCTTGCATGGTAGTATATGGCATGGAACGTCCCTTTGTAAGCCAGCTGTCCTAATTCAGTCCCCCTCCCAGCCTTTTTTAGTATGAACTGAGAAACTGGAAATGCCTTGGCTCGGTACAACACTACTTAGCAGTTACTACAAACATCAGTATGTTATCAGCACTGTTTTTCTCCTATAATCAAAACATAGCAACATAACAGACACCCTGAAGAAAACAATTCCATCCTAGCCAAAATTTAGTCTGTCATATCTGTAGACCATTACAGCTTCAACACTGCTACTATTTAGCACATGTCTTAATGTGGCAGACCTGTGTCTACCGTAAGGAATATTCTTCAGGAGTCCAAAAGTTGGGTATGAAGGATGTACCTCAGATCATTTTTGAACTGTGGCCTGTACGTGTTCAACCTTGTATTTTGGTGGAGTAGAATCTATTCATACGGCACAGAAAAAGACAGAAGATGGGAACTGAATATTGGGGAGCCTTAACATGCATTTGGGGTACTTTTTGCATGAGAGAAGCATCTATGTTATTTATATTTAATTATTAATGATGGGACAGCAGCAAAGTGACTAAGGAGTTTCTCAAAAGAAATGTTTTGATAGAAATATCTCCACTTCATCTTTAACATGTGACTGCAAAGCTCATTCCTCTTATAGATCCATAACAAATCAGTCTTTCCCAGAGAGTTTTGATGTTAGAAATATTATCCAAAATTTTAGTAAAGACCTAAAATCTTTAATCACCAGATAAGTCCCTCAGAAATCTAAAATCAATCCCAGCTTTCAACTTTTTGTTTGTCCACCAGGGACACAGAGGAACCATAAGGCTTCAGCAGTTTTTCAATCCTTCACTGCAATACTCTGGCACAAGGAGTACCATATGATTGCATTACAAACATGAACCATATCTGTGGCTACGAGACAAGAAAGAAGTCTGTTGAAAAGCCTTCACCTTGTTTAGAGATGAGAGGTGCTAGGGTGACTGCTCAGTGGTACCAGCCTTCAAGCAAGTCTACTGTATGTATGATGACTTGCATCTCTGATCAAAATGGGGAGTGCAAAGGGGCTACACAGTTATATGACTGTTGAAACACTACAAGACATGAGCATGTGTTTTTCTTGCTGTACTGAAACCTGACAGTAACTCCATGCCTGTTCATCCACCTAAGCTCACATACCTGCAAACAGCCTGGCAGAAGTCCGGATGAGCACACAGGCATGAGTTTGCAGGGCTAGTTTAACCTTTATCCTTTGTGAAAAGCTGAGAAGGAAGATATTATTCTCTTCTATTACATTTACTATAACATTACAAAAAATATTGAATTAGGACTTTATTTAGATAGAATTATTAATTGTCATATGGGTTTTCAACTCATTATATCAGTGCATCCAATTATCTTCAATTCACAATCCAGTTGGCTCATAACAGATGATCACAAGGACTTCATTATACATCCTCAAATTCTCTCTTGAGATGTCTGTATTCCCTAGACAAAGATGACTAGCCAAAGAATTGCTGAATTTGTACTGCTGAGATAATCACAGAAGGTTTACTAAGAGCAGTATCTCTCATTTCTGTAAGGATGGCACAGGCTTCTCAACATAATACAAGCACATTTCTAATCCTGCCTCAGGAATAGGAAAGGGAAAGAAAAGGACAGTGCTGGATTGGAGCCAAGGTTCTGTTACGCTCTCTTATTCCAGAGGACAGCGGTGATGGAAGGGTCCTTCAACCAACATAAGCTGGATGCAGCTACCTTGCCCTCTCCAAACTGAGTTTCTAGGAGTAAGCAGGAGATAGCAGGATTGGGCTGTTTTGCTGGGTTTGGTGTCCTAACGCTATTATAAACTAAAAGGGATTTGGAAAGGCTGTCAATCCACTCATCAGCTACACCTAATCATTCCTGAGCAATCTTTTCCAACCAGATCCTAATCCCAACAATGAAGAAGTCAGTATCTTCCTAGATGACTTATGATACTGTCTCATAGCTGTTGCTTTCAGATATTTCTTAATATGAAAACTAAATCTCCCATAATGCAGGTAGACTACTTACTGCTTGTTGACTTTATTTTTGCCGTTTTAGATTTTTTCCTGCCCTCTTTGCCAGTTATAATCGTTTATGTGCTTTTTAAAGATAGTTTATGTGCTTGCTTCAGTTCCTCTTTTCTTTAGACAGAGCAAACCAAGTTCCTTTAATCATGACATAGAGACAAAAAAAAAAAAAGAAAAAAAACAAAAACAAGAAAAAGGCTGGACCTAGCTCCCTTCACCTGCGTGGGCTCAACACCAGACACTGTTCTCCAGCTGACACATCTGCATTGAGCAGAGGGAGAAAACATCATATATATTGCAGACAAAGAGCTCTTTTTTATATACAGACCGGTACAGTGTTTATCTTTTTGCTGTAACATGCATCTTTAACTTCAAGATCTTCTCCATAGCTTTTGTGTTTTAACAATAATTCCCAGTTTTGTGGGTTCTGGAGTGCAGATTTTCCTTGAAAAGTGTGGAGATTTTCCTTACGACCCTGCAGAGTATTTTGTTCTCACTCCTTCTCCAAGACATCAGTATAGTCTGGGTCCTAATTCTGACTTTCAGAGTGTTGGAGTTCTCTCAGCTTGTGGTCTTCTGCAAGTTTAACAAGAGCTCTTTATTTCATCAGCAATGTGATTGTTGAAATTTATTCTACACAAATATTCAACGCTCAATATTACCAGGTTTGTGACAGACCACTGGGCTATTCCCCTCTGAAACAGGCTCCAGCTTGGCAGTGACCACTATCAACCACTCCAGCTGTTTTTCAGAATGGTTTTGAACTCTCTTATCTAGACTATATTTTCTTTATTTACTCAAGGGGATTCAGTATGTAGCAATGACAAAAGACTCCCCAGTGCTGTGATTTATGGACTCTATTCCTTCTTCCCTAATCCCCAAGTCCTGTTATCCTGTCATAGAAGGAAATTAGGCTGGTTTAATGCAATTTGTACTTGACAAATCCAATTTGCCCTTGCAGCTAGTTTGATTATTTGTTCTATAAGTCTCTTCCTTTCCCTGCTTTCCAAAGAGAAGCATTATATTTATCATTTTCCAGGCTTATCTAGTGTTACTTATGTGTCACACATTCCAATACTTGTTTTCATCCCTAGCTCATTATGAAGGCGAGATCTGGTCAACATCTCCTCAGCACCCTTTTAAACTGGAACTTTTATGTGCTTTGAAATGCGGGTGATCAATAGCTCCATAAGAGCTTTGGAGCTCTCTCTCCAATAGTTATTGCTAACTGTGATTATTTCATTTGAAAATACGGCGGATAAGCAGCTCATTTGCCTCAGTCTCCACAAACCACATCTCCACCATCAGCTTGTCAGCACTGCTTTGGTTAGCCACAACCAGCAGCAGTCTGAGATACTTCTGTTTCTCAACCTAAAGAGCCACAATCTCAAAATTTTGAAGTCACCTTTAGGCGGGCCTCAGATCTTGATTTAATTGAAGAAAATCATGCACTCAGCACAGTGCAAACACCCAGTCCTACCTCAGCCTTGTGCAGCACGATGTTGGAGAGATAAGCAGGGTAAATGCTCCAGGAAGGGGTGAAAGATGACAGATGAGGCAGCTGTGAAAACAGCATAAGCAGAGTTGTACAGAGCAGCAAAGAGAGGAAATGCACACAACTGAGCAGCACTACATCAGCCCCCTTGTCCATTCTCCTTTAAACAGTGACTCTGAAATTCCTAATCACCAAAGGCATGAAAAATTGAATGGTTTTCCCTTTGAAAGCATCAGTTTGATACTTTTGGAATATTCTGTGGCAATATTAAAAATGCCCAGGTAAATTGCAAGTGGAAATATTTTTGAAATGTAAACTTAATTATTTGCTTTATGTTGGAAAGGGAAGTGAGCATGTCACACAGTTGCACAATCTCTTTGACCCACTGTGGGATTCTGTTTTGTAGAACAATCCACATGGGCCTTTGTCAACATTTTTTTTGCCTTCTCTCCAAATAGCATTCAATTGTTTATTCAGTATTTCAAATGATGCGCCAAATCACTCTTCCACTTCTTTTTTTTTTTTTTTTGTGGGTGTGTGTAGACCTGGATGGTGTTTTCATTTGTTTTGATTCTAAATCAGAGCAAACGTTCTTTAAAACAGAGCTTCTACTTGTGAGAGGCATGTCTTCAAGATGATGAAGAACTGTTAGATGAAGAACTGAGTTAGAACTGAGCACTGATCACTTCATATCTTTGTGACACAAATGCGTCCCTGTTATGTCTGTCTCTTCAATGGGTACTAAATGTTCAAGTTCATATAGTTTTCTTCCTCTCCACACTTTCCCGCAAGGTTTTTTTTTACCTTTTTTTTAGAGGGGAAGGGGAAGATAACAACTGTGTTTCTTATGAAGCTGTAGAAGCCAAAAGACTGTATATTTATTCTTGCTTGTTCTACAGTTACTGTTCAAATAGCTCATCAGAGAGTGTGAGATCCTTAATTACATTTCACGTTCACAAAGTCATTTCATTTCAAAGAACAGTATGAGAATGTTGATACCCAAAGTAAGGCTAACCAGCCTGTGAATCAGTGTTACAAAAAATATGACATGGAGTGAACATCTTCATCTTCCACCTGCTCCCAAAGAATATTCCAGGCACTTTTACTCCAGATTCCCAAGAAAAGGTAACCAGACTCCCAGAATTTGAGACTTTGGAACTGAGGAAATCTGGGAGACTCTGGAAGTCTGGATACTAGAACTGCCTAGCCAAATTTCTACATTGTTCAGTTCCAAAGTTTCCTCTAGTCTGTTCCTGGCTATTTGAACAATCATCAAAAAGTCATCTACAGCAAATACTGGCTTGAAAATCTTTTTGTGGAAGAGGTCTGCCCCAACTCAGCTGGGGTTCAGTCCTTTTCTGTGAGGCTGGGCTTAACACAGTTGATGAGATCCAGCTCCTTGCCTCCAGTTGGTTGTCTACCCACCTCCTGTGCTCCCTTTGACAGCGTGCCATGGATCAAACCCCTCAGAACACTGTGTCGTACAGGGATGCACCCGCAGTGTGCCCTGCCTACTGCAACAGTCCCTGCAGCAGTACCACCACATCATGACTGAGAGCTGCCTTTCTGTGGGGTTGTATTTCACGACCTAAAGAACGTCAAGGATTCAGCACAGTCCCCAAAATCAGGTCATGGCAGCTCAATCCCCTTCACTGACACAACCCTGCAGTTACTGCCACAGTCTTGCTCTTAACTCTGGCAGCATTACCATGTACATCCTGCTAGCTCCCATTTGACAACCTGACAAGGTATCCAAATGGGTCTTGGGAACAGAATCAGAAAGAAAATATTTGACATGGATGAATGTGTGCAACATTATTGCATTTCACCAGGGCAAGATGGAGGCAATCCCCTATCCTAGGCACTGGCTCTAGCCAGTACAGCTGCATAAAGGACAGCAAGAACAAAAGATGCTGGGACCAGTGACCCTCTCAACTGTTACTGGAGCACCACAGTGGCTCAGCAACCTGCATATGAATCAGAGCCCGAGGCCTGTAACCCTGACAGAATTCCAAACACAAGATCCCTGCACTTGCGCTGCTCATTGCAAGCAACACATAGTTATGTGACATACAGAAAGCTACATCCATTTTTAAAAAATGCTCAGCATACCTACATTATTTTTTTTCAACTTGCAACTTTATGTCATTTTGTAAGTTAAAACAAAAAAATCTAAGACAATAGATTAACATTTAGAAATTATCAATAGATATTTTACAGCTTTAAGAAGCTTAGTAGTTCGTTCTATCTGCTTCTACAGGTAGCTTTAAATAAAAATTACCTAGGAACTGAATAATGACTTTAAAATCAATAATGGCTCCCTGGGAAATACTTGCGACTTAAAGTTGTTTCAACGCAAATGTTATCATACATGAAGTGAAGTGATTGCGTTTGTTCTCGCTAACAAGGCACTGTCTCAGAAATATCAATTGTCCAAATGGTGCAGGTGGTGATTACAGAGAAAAAGAGAACCCCCAAACAGCCAAACCTAACTAGGAAAGAAGGGAGACAATACCAGAACAAAAACGAAAGAGGAATTAAATATGTTCCACACAAATACAAAAATGTATTTCAAAGGGGGAACTTCTCACACCCAGGACCTCTGCTTCAGACCAGTGAGGAATGACTGAGGGATATAACTGGGGGGTTCCAGAAGAGTTAATTTCTATCTTTCTATCAGATTATAATTTCATTTTTACAGAACTGTCAAATTCTTCAAATTCCTCTGTGATGACAAAATGCATTTCTGTTTAGCTGAATCATGCAGAACAATCCCAATATGTCTTCTTTCCAGGGCTGGTTTTTGCAGTCAGTGCTTTTATGGGACTTAGATGAGTTTTTGGTGATTCATAGTACTTAAACTGCTCAAGAGCACTTTTTCAATTGGAAAATTCACTTGAAGTAAATGCATCATCAGCATGATTGTCCATGCGTGAAAGAACTACAAGCAAAACAATGAGCACCATTTTTTAAAACCTACACTTAAACCAAGAAAAACAGTTATCATGAACTATTAAAAGACCTTATTTTTCAGTTTTCATGAATCTCTCATGGAAAACGTGGGTTATCCTCGTCTTTGCATCTCTTATGCTGAGAATTCTAAATTGCAAATGAAAAAAAAATGTAATGTGCACATTGTTTTAGAGTCGTTGACATGATACATAGCAACATAAATTATATTATCTACAACAGATTTAGCTGCTACTGATTCAGCCTTATTCTTACAGAAGCCTTTTCTAGGAAGAACCTTACACTGTTCTTTTTAGAATGCTAAATAAACTGCTATTTTATTTTTTAAGGATTAATGGAAGATGCTTTGGTGTCTGCCAAGTGCACTGTGGATTTGAAGAACATGTCATACACTTACGTGAAAGCAGACTTCTGCATTCTTGACATTTATCTGAAGAAAAAAACTGCGAGAGTACTGTGTGTGCATGTGCCTATATGGCATTTTCACAGATGACTGGGTAGTGGTACTTCCAAAACATTTTTACTTCAAATATCATCAATGCAATCTTTCACTCTTAATCCATCGTGGCAGTGTTTATTTATTTATTCACTTAAATAGATTTATATGGTACGTTAAAAAGGTCTAACCACAAATGTGTGCTTTTGATATATAGGAAAATACAGTCCGACTGGTAAACACGGGCGTAAAAACAGCAGCCTGTATTAAATCAGAGAACAGTCACCTCAAAATAAAAAGTACTCCATGCTCCAGACAGCCATTCAGACAGCCTGCACTGATCAAGACCACTATAACAACATGAGAAGGTGATTTCAAATCACACAAGCTTTTGAAAAAGAAGCCCAGAAAATGCCAGCTTTGAATGTATCCTGTCCAATCCCCGCTTTCCTTCTTCCCTTTTCACGACTATCAAGGACTGGAGATGGGTGCAGCTGCTCTGACAGTCGGTGGAACCTGTCCATTTCACCTTTGTGTGGTGCAGACCTAACGTGAGGTCTCTTTGATTGACAGCATCATTTCTTTCTGGCCAAAAGTGAAGGGATGCAAGCTCATGTTGCACTTTGAGTAAAGTCTGGGGGCAGCTGTATTCTCTCAGACCCAGAAAGATTACCTTCTTGCCACCTGCTGACCTGCTTGTTACATGAGGGGCAGAGAAAGGCATCTCCAGTAGATACAGGCATCACTATTAGAAAAATGCTGCTCCACAACTGACAACAAAGCTGCGGCCTGCCACAGCAAAAGAGTCACCTTGAGGCTGGAGTGACAATCCATCTCAAGCACCACGCTGAGAGGACAAGGACCTGGCTGGCCTTTCATGCAGCCTCGGTTTAGAAGTTGGCTCATCCTGACCATGGCTTCCCCACCTCAGCTAGGCATCTCACCAGCAGCTGCCACTTGGCAGCACTACTGAGAAGGGACCTGGGCAGAGTACATGTTGCTGAGCAAGGAGACGACCAGACATGGCAGCTGGCAGGACTGGCCACAGCAGGGCACACATACTACAGCAAAATGCTGAGTTTGGTTTCACTCCTGCCAAAATCCAAGCGACAGAAACTGAAGGTTAGGTAACATTGATGGGTTAGACAACATTTCCAATGTTTCTGATAAAAATATGTTACAGCGATTTCTATGAAATACATAGAGGGCAAACACATTTTCAAAGGAATCAGCTTCTAATATGTAATTTTCTAAGTTTCTGTATGTAGGCAACAAAATTAATTTCAGAATTTGTGAGTATCCAGCAGCTTCCATTTAGCATTTGTGCAGCTGGATAACCTTTTAGATTCCTAAAATTAATTTAGAAATGAAACATTAAATAATGATTTTGAATTTTTTTTTCATGGCTAACTAACTAATGGCCCCCAAAAAGCACAGTTTAGAGTTCAGGGAAGTCCACGTGACTGGAAGAAGAGTATTTGAAGTTCATATTTCTTAGGCTGCTCAGTAAGCAAGGCTGACAATGGATGACTGACAGCTGTTCATCCCTGAGATACCTGGGCTACTGATATTTCAGTATTAGAGATGATGTAGGTGCAAGCTAACGAAGAAAATAACATTTGCACCTCTGGCATAATGTTGTGATTTTTTCTGAGTGAACTTCAGGTATAATCAGGATTTTATTACCTATACAGATGGCAGATATGATACTCCCCTAAAATTCCTTCTGCTGCTTCAGATTCAGAAAAAAAAAAATCGTACAACACAAGAAGAGATGCAGAAGAAAGACCAATTTTTCCATCATAGAAAACATAATACTTTTGTTGAAGAGAGGTGTTCTTGAAGCTGCTGACAGCAACTTGTAGCTAGCAACCTTTGTGGGCCCAAGAGCAATGATGCTGAGACAGACCTGAGTGCAACATTCTTTGGTTTCAATTCTGAGTTTTTGAAGCAGACAGAACCCCTGATGTAGGGCTTACAAGATTTTATTTTGTTCTGCTAATATTTGACCTTCTTATCACTAGGCAAGAAATGTCACTTTGAACCAATAGGTACCAAAAGTTAAAAGCCCATACAACTCCAAAAAGGGTCATGAACAACTAAAAAGAATATGTATCTTATTGAAATCATTTCTTCAACAAAGAGTATTCATCTGCAATCTCACACTTGAATTATTCCAATTCAGAGAGATGCACTCTCCTCTGCTAACATTCTTAAAATTACACTCCAATTATACTCCAGTTTAACACTGAATCCTGTCTCTTAAATAACGAAAATACTTTATGGTTGGCCTAGAAATTCATTTAGGGATTAGTGAACCCTGTTTTGCCTAACATGAATGATTTGCCTCACTTTTGTCCACTCGGAAGTAATTTTATCTTAACACTAATGAAACCAAAGAGTTTAACTTTTGTCACTTAACAGAATCTATTCAGTGAGTAATTTTGGCATGACCAGTGACTTATAACTGAGAATTTAAAACCCATATTAAACCTTACTCTTTCTGCTCATTACCGTTTTCAGCTTATACCATTCAGTTCAGGAAAATGTAAATGAAGATGCTACTAACAGTTTTAACTTAATTAGTATTCTAATATTTCACCAAAATAATGTCAAATGGAATTGTATTTAACCACTTTGCAATATTTGGTAAGATTTATTTCATTAAGGAGGTCTGTGGCATCTGTAATGTATTCATCATGTTTCATAATCAGTGCTTTACTTGAAAGCTGCAGTTTTCTGAGGCTTGGCTTATAGTTATTTTGGTCTCTTTCACTGTTTTTTTTTTTTTTTTATAATGGTCACTTTCAAGAATATCCAAAGCAAGCTCAGAGACAAGATTATGCTGAATGATTGGCATGAAATATACTGCTGAAGAATATTTCCAGTTTCTTAATGCATTCAGAGTAATTTACAGTACTTTTCATGACTGCAGTGACGAGTAAATCCACTTTTTGCAGGGATTTGGTGATACGAAAAATCAGCTGCTGTAACAATTCATCGATGTATCATCAGAGTTTAGTGCTGGACTTCAGCATTGTCTGTCTTCCATTATATTCTCATAGGCAAGCTTGAAGTGTCGACTGGATGAGTGTACAGATAGTTTGATTTATGAACTGGCTGGCTGGCAGAGCTCAGAGGGTCATGATTAGCGTCACAGAGTCTGGTTGGAGGCCTGTAGCTAGTGGTTTCCCCCAGGGGTCAATACTTGGACTAGTATTGTTTAACTTACTCATCACTGACATGGGTGAAATAATAGAGTGCCTCTTCAGCCAGTTTGCTGATACAAAACTGAGAGGGAGTGACTGATACCCTGGAGTGCTGTGCTGCCATCCAGAAGGATCCTGACAGTCTGGGGAGATTAGAGATGAACACCTTGAAATTCAACAAAGGTAAGAGAAGGTCTTGCACCCAGGGAGGAATAACCACATGTATCAGTACAGTTTAGGGGCTGATATGCTGGAAAGGAACAGTGAGGAGAAGGACCTGGGTGTCTGGTGAACAGCAGGCTGGCCATGAGCCAGCAGTGTGCCCTTGTGGTCAAGAAGGCCAATGGGATGCTGGGATGCATTAACAAGAGTGTGGCCAGGAGGTCAAGGGAGGTGATCCCCCCTCTACTCTGCCACATCTGTGAAGCCGTATAGAGACTACTGTGTTCAGTTCGGGGCTGCTCAGAGAGATGTGAGGCTACTGAAGAGAGTCCAGTGATGGGTTACTAAAATAATGAAAGAACTGAAGTTCCACTCCTTTGAGGAAAGGCTGAGGGAGCTGGGCTTGTCCAGCCTGGAGAAGGTTTGGGGGATACTGATCAATGTCCACATGGATCTGAATGGCAGGTGGCAAGAGGAAGGTTCCAGACTTTTTACAGTGGCTCCTAGCAATAGGATGAGAGGAAATGGGAACAAACCAGAACACAAAAGACTCCCTCTGAACATAAGGCTGTATTTCTGTGCTGTGTAGGTGATGGAGCATTGGCGCAGGTTGCCCAGAGGCTGTGGAGTCTCTTTCACTGGGGTTATTCAAATGCTGACTGGACACAATCCTCAGTAATGTGTTGTAGGGGACTCTGCTTGAGCAGGGTGTTGGGCCAAGTAATCTTCAAAGGCCCCTTCCAACCTCAAGCAGTCTGTGATTCAGTGATTCTGCAATTAGTGCATATTCTGTCTAATAGGAGCTGAATTCCAAAACTTGGGTAAGCATTCAGAGAAAAAATGCCAGAAAACTGCTGTTCCTGTAAGAGTAAACTAACACACTCCTAAACTGTACATTTCATATAAGAAAAAATATAAGTTCTGTACGTACAAAAGTAATACTAACCATTCACAAGTATTCAATGAAAAATGTCGTAACAATGTCATAATGTCAAACACAATGTCATAATAATCTCCTTATAAAACTAGTTTCTAATAATTCTAGTCATTTTTCTGCGTTGAAATGAAAAGATATCCCATTAAAATATGACTACAATCCTGCTGATGATATTATTATTACTATTTATCATGTTACTGGAAAAAGAGAGACAAAGATATGCAAACAGTTGATATATAAAAAAAAGATAAATAAGAAGCAAGGAAACCTTTTTCCAAGACTATATCAATGTACATCATGGTAACTTTATTTTGTGTTTTGCACTGATTTTCTTGTAGCCACACACTCATCATTTTCAAGTAATCGGCTTCATTAACTTAAGTTTATTTAGTTCTGTAAATTCAGTAACTTCACATAGGTTAGAAAGATGGGAATTTTTTTTGCAATCATGAAACGTGTCTTAAAACAAGTGAATTTGATTCATTGAATGGTAGCTTTTCAAGGAGCTAATTTTTAAATTGCTGTAGTCAGTGGTAACAGATGGAAACACTGTCCCCTTGTGGATAGGAATATGAGGAAAGTGATATCGTATCTTACTGATAGCAACAGTTAACTTGGGCATTAGGAGCTTCATTAAGAAATTAATTAGAATTCTGCCTTATATACTGCTCATGAATAATAAAAAAAAATGAATGTACAAAATATCTAGAGGTCCTTTTAATTTAAATTGGTTGCCCAACAAACAACACAGGGTAAAGACTGAGCTAATGTCTCAGTATAATCTCTGATAATACCATCAGTCCACACTGTCATCTAAACCTAACTGCTCTAGGCAGCTGCAGCGTTGCCCTCATTTGAAGAAGGCAGTTTTGTGAAAAACATATGCAGAGAAGAGAACTGGAGAGAGCTTCAGTGACTGGAGGGGTATTGATTCATAGCTGACTGGAGACATAGCTGTTGTTTCAAATGTTAAATTATCCATAAATATTACAGATTGTCCGTACGAATCATCATCTCTGATCCATAAGAACTACCAGAAGATGCCAGAACTTTCATACCTCAGATCCGGGATAATCAACAGCAGCTTCACATTTCTGCATGAGGAAGCAGAACTTTCTAGAACTGCTTAGAAATTAGGGGACATTTCTCATAGGAAGTATTCTGGTTTACAAAGTCAGTCCTTCCCTGCAGCAGGCAGTCAGTCATAGCTTCCCTAACCAATTCATCATGTTACGTCTTTATCAAGATTTGTCTCTTGATTGTCTCAACTGAATGAACGTTCTGAAATGCCACTAGAAACCTCATAATTCATAGCTCAGATATATTCATGGTCACTGTATATCTATTCCTTCCCTTATTCTTTTGTTTAAATACCTTTTTCTTCTCACTGTTTAATCCGTGATAGACAGCAATGCTGTTCCTCTGAGCCTTCATTTTGTTGAAGTAAGTGAGCCACACACTAACAGCTTCACTGTACAGGAAGAGCTCCCTAAGTGCTCCCATAAAATCAATGTTTTTAGTCTTTTAGTCTTATCAGTGCACAGTATTTCTCTGTCCCCAGTGGGAATACTTTGACCGATATCTTCTTTGGCAGTAGTGGGTTTTTTTACACTGTAATGTCTCACAGATATCCTGAGAAGATGAGCTAACCCACTAGTGATCTCACCCTTCATTTGTAGTGATTATTCACCAATTTATTGCGGATTTTTTTTTCCCAACCATGTAGGAAGCTGCGCTGATTTAGAAACAAGCTGATGCTATCCTTCGGAAATCTGCCACCACAAAGTGCTTTGTGGCTAACCAGTTTCATATTGAGATGCGGGTTTGTATGTGGCTGAGAAGGGAGTGATGGGGCATCTGATAAGAGGACTTCCCTAACTGTGATAAGTGGAACTCCAGGGTTCTCCACATAGCGTGTCAAACCCGCTGCTCTGTCTATATGAACTGATGGAAGAGCTGTTTGAAGGGTTGAAGATGGAAATGTCATGAGAGTCATTGCAGAGTTAGACAAACATTTGTAAATACCTATTCATACTTTGAATTCAAATTACGCCCCATTCCTAAATCCCTCATGTCAGATGAGTTCAGAGTGCACATCAACAGATGGCTAGGGGACACTGTGGAATTCCACTAAAAACACCAGACACGGCAGATACATGTTCGTTTGGTTTTCATGCCGCAGGTCACCGTGACAGTCAATTACAAATCAAAAGTGAAAAAGAGGAAATTCTTCAAGCTCTTTTCCTCTGTCTCGTTTTTTAGCGCTAGGAAGTAAAGAAGCAGACTGCGTATTCCTGTGCTCCTGTGGCCTCCAGCCACTCCGAGCCGCTCCCCTCCGCCGCAGCCCGCCTCAAAAGGGGAAGCCAGCTAGCGAACGGCACTGCCTCGCTCTCTCAGCACGGCCCCGCAGGGCTGGCGGCCCCGCGGGCGGAGGCGGCGCCTACCGCGTGACATCGGGGCGGCCGCGGCGCTGAGGTCCCAGCCCGGCCCGGCCCTTCGTGCCTCCCGCCCGTCATGGCGGTGCCGGGACAGGGCGCGGAGGGGAGGTCGGCGCTGCTTCTGAAAGTCGTGATGGCCGGGGAGTCCTGCGTGGGGAAAACCTCCATCGTGCGGAGGTACACGGAGCCCAACGCGGCTGCCGCCTTCTCCTCCTCCTCCTCCTACCTGCCCACGATCGGTGAGTGCCGGCTCCCCGCGGGCCGGCCCTGCCCGCGCTCTCCCGCAGCCCTGGCTCCGTCCCTCCCGCTCCCCTTTCACTCCTTCTCTCCTTAGGCTGTCCGTGCCTGCCCGGCTTTGCTGCAGGTGCCCGGTGCCAGCGTCGTGTGGGTGCCTGGAGCGGTACTGCCGGGTGGGCTGGCCGGGGTGTGAGGGCGCACGGCAGTGCTCGTGCTTCTGGCTCCAAAAGCGCTTCGCTCCAGCTCCTGTCACTGTGCTTTTCCTGTGCGGAGGCAATTGTTTTGTGTTGTGCTGGTGCTCGTGGCTCCAGCTGGAGGCTTGGCTGTGGCACACCGCTGTGCCTGCAGGGAAAATTGCCTCTACTTCAAAGAGCTCTCGGATTTCAATAAGACTCCCAGTTCCTCCGTCTTTCCTGTGTTGACTTTGTGTTAATGCGTTTTGATGGTGTAAAGTCAAAGATCGTTTGCTATAAGTAGCTACATATGTCACTGCTGAAGCAGAACCACTGTTCAGTTGGAAATGATCATCCCCATTGAATGCAGAGGATGGAGCGTTCCCCATCCAGCACCCCAGCAGCCCTGAGGTGGCGGCCAGCTTTCCACTGCCCCATCCTTTGTTACCCTCAGAATGGAGAGCTGACCCTCAGCATGCATGATACAGACATTTTATGGATTTCTGAGTGGGAAGTCTTCATTTTTTAAGTATATAGAGACTTCCTCACGTCAGGGTTTAAACTGCTTCCCGTTCTCCTGAACCTTCTTACAAAGCATCTTCTGAAACCATCACAAACAAAAGCATAGTGAAATGGGTCCTTAAGCAGGCAGTCTATTATGAACTTTAACAAGGACTCTCAAGGAAGATCCATGAAAATAAACACCACCTTTAACAATACACTTTGTATTAGAACTTGCATTCCTAGCCTTGAGATTATTATTTTGAAACGGATTCTTTTTATTTTTAATTCAGACGACCATAGAGTCAAAAACTCTGATGTACTGATGACGCCGAGAATATGTTTGTACTATTGTAGGTTGAAAGAGTTTAAAGAGTAACAAAGATAAAACTGTTTTGTGGACCAAACATAACCTTACATAGTTTTATTACTGTTCCTATTACTGTTCCTATTGAGTGATTTAAAAACTTGTTTAGCATATGGTTTCCACAATAGTCATGTTGAAGGTAGAAGTTCTGTGCTCTCAAGGACAGACACAGCTGAGAAAATGGAAGTTTCAGTCTTTGCAGCACAGCTGTGGTCAGTAATGGTGTAAAGGAAGAAGATGCATTGCCACAGTTCAGATATTTTTTAATCATCGTGTCTTATTCCTCTTTGTCGACGCTATCAAAATAAATGTTTTCAACTGCATGCCAGTTTCACACAGGCTCAGCCCAGTGAGCCCTATCTGCTGTGCAGCCTATTGAGCGCTCATCTGATGCTTTCCCTCTACCTGTTGTCCAGCTGGAACACTTTTAAGAGTAGCGGAAAGCTTATCCAGACTGTTCAAACATCTGCATTTCCTGACAAAATTGTATGTCACCACCACCATCAGCGGCAAAGGGTCACAGCTAAAGAAGCTGAAAGGTTGTCTTGCGGCTGTGAAGAATCCTGTATTGTCATGAGTCACGGGTTTGTGCTACTAGAAAAAATCTGAGTCTTATTGCAGGAAAAAAAAAATCCAGCTAGGCTCCGGTAGTGAAATTTTCTAAATTATGTATTTTATGAAAAAAAAAAAAAAAAAGTGTCCACAGTAAATTTTCATTGAAAGCCCTTTATGTGACACTTAAACACTCAAGGATGGGTGCCCTTCCTCCTCCTCAATTATGCAGTTTGGGCAAATTATAAGCAGTTAAAGTTTTCTAATTAAACTTATACGCATCATAAGGCAGATGCATTGCGTTGTGAATGGTAGGTTGTAGTAGGCTATAAAGAATAAATGTTTTTGTTTAAACAATGGCATTGCATATAACGCCACAGGGAAAGTTTATGAACAGAAAAAGCCCTCTTGGATATAAGTGAATAGGTTTGTAGGTTCATGACCTCACAGTCTGTAAGGCTTTTATTTTGCTGGACTGTGGTCCCAAAGGCATGGTTTCTGTGGGAAAGTCTGTAGAGGTGTAAATCCTCCCTAACCTACTGTAGGGAACCTGCATTAGCAAGGGGTTGGACTTGATGAACTCCTGAGGTCCATTCCAACCCCTAAAATTCTGTGATCTCTGTGAATACCCCAATACTTACTCAGGAAATAGAATTTGTCAGCAAAAATTAATTATATCCTAGTTGTAATCCTCATCTTAATTTTTTTTTTGTTTATTTTGTGATTGGATTTCTGCACTCTTCCTTAGCAAGCTATCTTCTCCCGTGAGTTGTTTTTCTTAGCAAAACAGTGATTTTTGGTGTTTGTGACCATTCAGATACTACTCACATTCAGATATTCCTTGATGTGCAGAGGAAGGAAGTGTCTGGTTGAAGTGATGCACCAACATGGTAAGGGCTCAGTGCTGGATAGGAGAATCACAGTTGATACTCGATTCAGGTAAGGTGGCTCTGGGGCCAGAAAAGTGAGTCCCAGCTGTTTCATGGGCTGAAGTCCACCACCAGTCATGAGCACTCACAACACATCAGTGGATTTCTTTTCACCAGCTGCTGTTAGATGATGAGATCATTACAACAGCAACCTAGTTATTAAGTCTCATGCTTGCCAGGAGCTTCCAGCTCTTCCTATCAGCTCTGCCCTGGCTATTGCTGTGCAGGACATCTCACCAGGATCTCAGCATTCTGCTGAATTGCTCAAACTCCCTTTCCATCTGGACAGGAATATTTTTGGGCATTTTATATCAGGACCATCTCAGATGTATCAGGGTGAAAAGTGTGTTGTGGTTTTCGTAGAATCATAGTATCTTTTGAGTTGGAGGCACCTTAAAGGTCATGTAGTCTCGTTCCCCTGAAATGAACAGGGACACCCACAGCTGTCATGTTGCTCAGTCATGTTGCTCAGAGCCCTGTTCAGCCTGACCTTGAATGTCTCCAAGGATGAGGCATCCACCATTAATTTGGGCAACTTGTTCCAGTGTCTCACCACCCGAACTGTAAAAAACTTCTTCCTTTTGTCCACACTAAATCTCTCCTCTTTTAGTTTGAAACTGTTACTCCTTGTCCTGTCCTTACAGGCTCTGCTAAGGAGTCTGTCCACTTCCCTCTTATAGCCCCCCTTTATATACTGGAGGGCCACTATTGGATCTCCACAGAGCCTTCTCTTTTCCAGGCTCAACAGCTGCAGCTCTCTCAGCCTGTCCTCATAGGAATGATATTCCATCCCTTGCAACATTTGTGTGGCCCTCCTCTGCACACACTCTAAAAGCTCCACATGCTTCCTGTACTGAGGGCTCCACATCTGGATGCATCCGGGTGAGGCCTCACCAGCACAGAACAGAGGGGCAGGATCACCTCCCTCACCCTGCTGGCCACGCTTCTTTTGATGCAGCCCAGGATACAGTCGGCTTTCTGAGCTGTGAGGGCACACTGCTGGGTCATGTCCAGCTTACCACCCACCAGTACCTCAAGTCCTTTTTGGCAGGCCTGTGCTCCATCCTTACATCGCCCAAGTTGTACTATTAGCAGGGGCTGCCATGACCCAGCTGCAAGACCTTGCACTTCGATTTATTGAACCTCTTTAGGTTCATCAGAGCCCACTGTTTAGTAGGCAGGCTGCACAAAACCGCTTGGAAGAGGACTTCTATAGACAATCAGAGACTGTTTCATAGATATTGAGGGAGGGGATGGGCAATTCACAACTGAATTCCTATATGGCTGACTATTTTAATGCTTCTTAGGCCTTGCAGTATTTAAAGTGCTTCAGTCCTCATGTGGGCATACTTAATATTTTAAGTATAAAGAAAATAAATTAATGTCATGGTTATAAAACTTGGACATAACAACTAGAATTTGAGTTTTTACCCAGTGTACCCATTCTTTGTATAATTTGACAGGTTAAGAGAAGCAAGTACAAGCTGCTGCATTCAAATTATGTTTATCTCAAGAGCAGTAATCAATGCTAGCATTGTTATGTTGTTCATCTTACATAGTACGTGGGCTTAAATGCATCTGAAATCTGTGAGCTGTCTCTTTGGCATTGTATTTCTCATTTTTCTTTTTTGTCTTTTCAATTTGCTAAGTTTGCATGAAATTTCATATAAAGACATGAACAATTCATGCATGCAGAACGTATCGACTTCTGTTTTTCACTAACATTCATTGACCTTCTAGGTCAATAAATTTTGAAGTTGACTTAAGAAGTCAATATGCCTTATTTTAATTTAGATTAAGGTTTAGCCTGATTCAGCACTCTGCTTCCCTTCTTATAAACAAAAAAAAGCTTATATCAATTTATTATTAAAATGTACATCAAATCAGAACTGTTTCCTATAGGGCTGGGGATCCCTCTCTGGAATATAGTTTTTCTCTGTGTTCCCAATGCATCGTTTGAAAGTGACATTCCAGCCTTCCAGTGCTTGCTTGGTCCCTCTCAAGTGCTCTGATATCAATTGTAGAAAGCTATGCAGATAATTAAACAAAACTGTGCGAATTTCAGGAGCAAATGTTTTCCATAACGTTCAAATCTCAACTTACACAAGCACACAGACAAATCTGGCTTAAATTTCATTTCCAGCTAACATTCTTAATTCCATCAAGGAAGCTTTGTGTGATATTAATTACAGACACTGATTATATAATTTCATCTTCCCTTGTCATGGAAGCTTCAGTAAAAATTCATCAAATGAAGGACATGATTATCATAATAATTTTAAACTCTTTTACCACATATACCCAAAAATGTTGTTACCCTTGGAATCTTGTATGAGAGCACATACTTTTCAACATTTTGCACGCAATACATTCAGAAATTTAAAAAAAAAAAAAAAAAAAAAAGGCAGGGAAAGTATTTTTCATTGCATTTTTATTTTGTTGCCAGCAAAAGCCATTTAGCAGTAACACTGCTTTTTCAGTTTTTGTAGTTGTTTCAAATGGCATCACTATGGGTGACAAGCTGTCCTGAAGTTATGTGGCTGTACTTTGACCTTGTGGATTCTTGACCATGGGGAAGGCTGTGCTACCTGCTATGGCAATGATACCTTACCTTTACTTAACGTAACTGACAGAAATAACCTTCATAAATTGTAGGGGGAAAATCTGAGCAGAGAAACCAGTAAAAAGTATTTCAAAAGTATTTCAAATATTCAGCAGTAGAGTAATTGGAGAGGAACATTGTTCCTCTAAGGCAGCAGTGATAGCATGCAGATTCCAGCCTTATTTTGGAGCTGCAACAGCCTACAAATCCAGGAATCATTTACCACAACTGGAATAGTAACTGGACAGTAGAGTAGATGAGAACACTACAAATAGTAAGAAGTATCTTTAAGGAAAGATGTGTAATGTATGTAGAGACAATGTATGGCACTGTTTTAAAGTGCTAATGCCTGATTTTAGCATTAACACCCTGTATTTGGGATAAAGAGAGATTAAGACTGTAGAGACAGATGTTGTTGATTTGAATGAATTTCAGTGTATGCTCATCTTTGCATTTAATTAATAAGCTAATTTCTGTTCCTGTTCATGCTACCCTAGATTATTTTTTTAGGAATTTGTAAGTAAAAACAGAAAAATGGCACTTTGCATGTAACAGCTTTGTAAGCATTTATTGCTAACTATAGCTGTTCTGTGATGAAACTGTAAGCAACTGAAATCACCACTGCATTTGCCTAGTATTAATGCGCCTAACCCATAAGGCTGCTGTCCTGCCACATGCCTATGAATGGAATATGTACATGTACACGTAGTGTCAGAATATCTTTTGCTTTGACAAGCCCATCCATTGCTTTTATTGTAATGTATTGACACACAACCGTTTTCACCACTGAATAATTTTCTTTCCGACTTCCATTTTGAAGGCGCATGGTTCCTTATTCTTTGTTTGATATGATTCCTTTTCATTTTCTGTTTTAAACTGCACGATAACTAGAATTGAAAAACATTCTTCAAATGGAAATCCGTGCTATTATCAGAAATGTTACAGATTTTCTTCTTTCTTCTAGGCATTGATTTTAAAGTGAAGTGTATAACACTGAGTGGTACAAGAGTGAAACTTCAAATATGGTAAGTTTTAATCTATGTCACAAATGAAAGCCAACTAATGTACATTACAACATGAAAAAATCTCGTCTGTTTTTAATCGCATGCCTTTGTAAAGAGCAAATATTATGTTGTAGGTCATTTTAAAATTTGAATTTAGTAAGTTAAAAAGAAAATTGTTACTAGGTCGCTTTAGCAAAATTCTACTTTTCCAGCATGCAAACAATGCAGATCTACAAACCACATTAATTATTTTTAATTGTATCAGAACACTGTGGAAGTGAGAAAGCAAGAAAATTCTGTATTTCATTAATGAACAAGTGCATACTCAAAAGCCTGCCAAGAGAAAACTATTTTGATGGATCTTTGAGAACCTACACTATTTTTGTTTGTTTGTTTTGAAGCTTTTCGAAAGGGTATTTAGGAATGCTGACAGCCATGCCTACAGGTATCCCATACAGAAGATTACCTATATTTACAAGTATCTAACATCTTGAGAAGTAAGTGTACATGAATTCACCAACCAGTATTAGACCTTAAGTTGCTCCACCTCAGGTTTTAGTACAAAAATCTTGAAGGCTTGTTGGCAGCTTTCTTAAAGCATAATTGCAGATGGAATCTCTGCATCCTCTTACATTGTGTCTTTTTCCCCAAACTTATCTTCCACCTAAACCAGCTTCCTGTCTGTGTCACAGTTTACAGAATGCTACCATTCTACAGTTTGTTCATTGGTATCAAATTTATTTCTTTATTGGGGACTTTTTGTGATTTCTTTCAGGGATACTGCAGGCCAGGAACGATTCCATACACTCAGTACAAGCTATTTTCGTGGAGCACAAGGCTTTGTTCTTGTATATGACATCACAAATCTGGACAGTTTTCAAGGTGTAACAAGCTGGATGAAAGACATACATGAGGTAAATAAATCTAACAGTGGTCGATCTTTTAATGAAGGTAATCAGTGAGTTAATGCAGTTTATGTTTTAAGTGACTGCATGAAATTTATCATTATTCCTTGAGCTGTAAGTTCCTAACCACGATTTCTTACTTCTAACTCAGCATATAGTATGATAGTAGGATTACTGTTATGTGAAACTGAAAGACTGCGTAGATTATCCAGAACAAGCCCTTACTGATGCAGCAGTGCTTTTTTGAAATAAATTGAAAATAAATCTCTTAATCCAGTTTTGCACATACTGAGTTAAAGTGCTTTTGTCACCAGCGTGACCGTTCATAACACCAACAAGCCAATCTCCATGAGCTCATCCAAGGATTTTAACTAGCTTCAGTGTCAAAATTAACCAGTGATTTCCCATTCCTAATTCCATTATTTTTGCATAGTTGCTTCATCCCAAAAATCAAATTAAACAAATCAAATGAAAGATCTTATTTCCCCTTTCTGGATATTCCCTTTCAGAGGATGGTTTCAAGGTGGAGAAACTGACAAAAAGGACCATCGTTTTTTGGTGGCTTAGCTCAGCTACCTGTAGCACTGCAGCCAGGGAAATGTGGTTTCAGGTGACATAGGAAGTGATTCAGCGGTACGTGGCTGCCAGACAAGGTGTTAGTTCCCACCTACTTTGTCCTGGGTCTGAATATTTTCTCCTGCTCTGCTTCTGGAGCCTGTCAGATCTCCCAGAGCTTCACTGCACCTCTCTAACGTGGTGGAAAATTAACAGCCAAAACGGTTGGGTAGGTTTCCACTGCATTACTGGGTTTATGAGGTTCACAGAAAGGTCTGACAGATATTAGACTTGGCATAAGGTAAGGGGGAGGAACAAGAAGGCCAGGAGAATAATGCGTGGGAACAATGTGAGGAAGGAACTGAGGAGGGAGGAGCTGACAAGCCTTCAGGCATCAGGTCCTTGAGCTGATCCCAGTATGCTGAGCCTGTATTACTCAGTCCCTCTTGATATGTTTTCCATTGGATAGAGACAGGTCCATTTTCTAAGTAATAACATGAAAGTTTGTAGTTACTATGATTGTATATGATTCCAAATAAGATAATGCTTGTTGTTGATTAAAATAAAAAAAACATGCAGACAGGTGTTTTTTTTTTAACAATACTTAACAACCTCCTCTGAATATGATGTAATGAGTGGAAGAGCCCATTTCAGAAAGCAGGTTCAGAAAAAAACCATCAAATTTAATCCTTTTTTCTTGTCACCCATTCAGTATGCAGATGAATTAATGAACAACACACAGTCATATATCCAATAATATATACTTAGGATATTAATGCTGTTGGTAAGACATTGCATATACATTACTTCAGTATGAAGAACATTACTATGGTAATGTAGTGCATCATTATCCCTGACCTTACAGCTATCTTGGAAGTCTTAGTGTCAACAGAGCGTAACTTCAATAATGTGCTACAAAGGAAACCTGATGATAAAATATTCTTACTGACTTGTCTGAACGCACTTCAACCTAAAACACGTGTTTTATCATTTTGTTAAGAAAAGTGCATGCCCTTCTGTCAGACAAACCAACAAGTCGTAGAATCATAGAATCACAAGGTTAAAAAGGACCTACAAGATCATCTAGTCCAACTGTCCTCCCATTACTGTTGCTAATGTGGTATGGTTTCATGATTAGCTACAATTTAACTCAGCACTCAGCACGATAGTAGCTGAAAGTGTAGATTACCCATGTATATCCCCTGAGATGATATATACATATATAGCATGTATATGGATATACATAGCTATATTCTGGAAGTAATGCCTCCTATTTATTTCCATTGAAATAACAGATAGAAAGAATGCAGTAGCACTGTTCAATAAAGCAAGTATTCAGCTACTGCAGGGGAGCTGTTAGGTCATAACCTGAACTGATGATGGAGCACCTGGTGAAGGGGGTGGCTGGCCCAGGAAGCACAGGTGCAAACAATTTACCTGTGCTTCCCATGTGACCAGAAGGGGGTTTATGGCTCCCCCCTCCCCCTCCCTTCCTCCTAGGCTCATTTAAGGGCTATGCTCTGAATGGAGAACATTTCGTGGATAAAGGTTGCTTTTTTCAAGAGCGTTTTACAGCCAGAGATCCTCGTCACTAGCTGAGTGAGTCATCTTTTTTTCCCTGTGTATGACTATTTGTATACCTAACAGTACTTTACCTTGTATTGCAGAGAACTTGTCAGAAGCAGTTTTGCTGCTTCATAGGATAGACAGCTACAAAACACTATTTTTTGACAGTTGCCACCACTAGCTCTGCATTTTCAGCAGTGATGAGCAAGATTCTGTATGTCATGCTCATAAAAATCTGCGCCAGTGGAGGTGATCTACCATCGCTACTGCTGAAAACACACCACACACCACCTCACTGTGCTCACATCCACTGTTGGCTCTCCAAAAATATTCAGCGTCGGTGAATATCAGTAGGTGCAATTTTTTCCCCTTGCAGGACTTCAGTGACGCGTTATTGCTTCATACACATTTCTGTATCAGTTGCTATTTTGTCAGACTGCTCCTCTTCTGCTGTCTGTCAGATGGTAACAAAATGTGACGGAATATTGATGGGAAACTTTGATCTCTGATGTCATGGGCCAATATAATCAAATAGGAGGTGTTACTTTTGGAGCAGCCCACACGCGTATTGTATGAAATATAGCCCTGACTTCATGCAGTCATTGGAGGGGTCATTTTTGTCCTATCGTCTTTAATTACAAAAATGGAATGGTTGAGTCACTGGGCTACTACGTGCAAGCATAAACACACTACAGCTGGGCTATGAGGCTGGGGTGGAGGGAAGGATGGGACTGGCCCTCGTGGCCACAGTGCTGAAGAGGCTTAGATTAAATCAGCATAACTCAATCAGGAAATCATACCTGCGTGACCCTTTTTTCTGTTTTTGGTGCTTAAAAGTTTCCATGTAAGAATACTCAAGTTATTGATACTAGATTTGTTTAATCTTTCTGCCTGAAAGTACTACCTTAGTTTAAAATATTATAAACATGCAGAAATACTCAATTTAGGCAATTTCTAGGAATGTAAATTGCATGATTGATTGTTCCAATCTCAAAGCTAGCAATTAGTGAATGTTGTAATGAAGCTAGATAATAATAAAAAATTTAATTTAGGCCAAGTGTGATATCAATTTCTGAAGTGTCTTGGTGAAAATATATGGGACCATTCATTGCAAAAGAAATGTTTTTAAGCAATAACTGTTAAAACACAGGGCGTATCATGAAAATTAATTACTTGCTTCAGGATGGTGATGTTCCCTGCATTTGCTTTGATCTGTAAATGCAAACCAGTATTTCATAGCCCAGAAATGACCAATATTAGAGTGGCTGCTGTTACAGCACCCTTAAAAATGTGCAAGGGTTTAAAAAAAAAATAAATCAAGAAAGGAAACAGAGACCAGTTTTATTAAATGCCAGACTGATGAAGTTTACACCTGAACCAATCAAACAGGATTTTTTTAAACGAGTCAGTAATTATACTGCACTTTCTTCTTTTAATTCCATACACAGAGATTTTAAATGGAAAAAAATTTAAAAAATCTCTTCAGTGCAAAAGCTGTTGCTATTTTCAACTGTTGGAAAAATCTTAGCAATTCACCATTCCTAGAAAATCCATTGATTTCTTAAAAACTTGCTAGTTTTTAATGCTTAGTGCTGTGAGATTACCAGCAATGTTCTCATAAGGTAAGGGGGAGGAACTAATTGAAATATGAAGAACATATTTCAATTATTTTAATGTGGAATACAGCTCTTTCCTATTAAAAATTAATTATTAAGGATGTTCAAGACAGAAATACATGGTAGCAGATGCCTTATTCTACCACTTGTATTCAGCATTAGAAGAAACTAATAGGATTGTTTATAAAAATGCTTACTAGAAAAATACGCTTTCAGCTGAGTATCTTAGGACTTCATTGACAAATCCAGTACAGGCATACTAGATTCGTAATGCACTCATTAGGAGCACAATTGCTGTAGGAAAATTATTATAGAGACTGAAGCTGTTCATTATTCATAGTTGATGTCTTATTTATTAAGGTGTCCCTCTTGTCTGTTAACATGGTTTTTAGCTATTGAATGCAGCTGTTCTAAAAGGCTGATCCTATTTGGCCATTAAAAATCAAATGCAATTAACCATGTGCCAAATCCAGTTGCAGAAAGCAGTTCTTTCCAAGATGTGTTGAGGAAGCTTACATACTGGCAAAAACATTTTATGTGGTAGTGGTCAAATGCACAAAGAGGCACAAGAGAGGATCCGGATCTCCACCCATGAAGACGCTGAAAACTCAGTTCAGCAAGGCCTTGAGCAACTGTCATAACTTTAAAGTTGGCCCTACTTTGAGCACAGAGTTAGACCAGATGACTTCCATAAGTCCTTGCTAACCTAAATGCTCACATGATTCACACATGGTGTCTGGGTCACCAGAAACTAACATAGATGAGAGGCTGTAGATGTTTTTCAAATTCATTGGGCTGGTTTTCGATGTGCTAATATGGCCATGAAGCTGGCATTATGATATCCTAATGATTACCACTATGCTGGAAATTTTCTGCAAGCACTTGCTGACGTAATGTACTGCTGTGGAATATATTAGCTTTCTTGTGGTTTCTAAAAGAAGTGACCCGTTAACCAGGGTATTAAATGTTACTGCTTATTTTGCATTGTGCCATTTTCTGCTTCTGTGCAATTCAGTGTAGCTGAGAGTTGGGATCTGTGACAGTATTTCTGCATTATGCTTAAATAAAAGCACTACAGCAAAGTGCTTTGCAAATATAAATTAATCTGACTTCAAACTGTTCTGAGTTTTAATTTCTCAGATGGGAAAGCTTGGTGCCAGAAGGATTGAATTGTTCCAATTCGTAGGTGGGTTTTATTGTTAGCACTTTTAGTGGACCTGAAAATTTCTTGTCCTTGTCACCTTACTAAATTGGTATGTCTCTAAACCCAGATTTGTTTGAGGATAAATTGTTCTTATCAAGTCAAAGTTTACTAAGAGACAAATTCCATCACTTGTACAATTCCACTGAAGTCCTGGAAACGGGACATTTGTAATTGAGATCTTAATGTGGCTATTGGAAAAGTACATGGGAAGATGTATCTGTGAGAATCATTATGTATGAATGCTACATGTGATGCTGTGGGGACAAGGTATTCCTAACAAATTATTCTTCATTAGTACAATGGATGCATTTCTGGTGTTATTGTCTAGCGAGCCAGAGGAAGAAACTTCCAGGCTTTGTGACCTTCTCCAGCTTTGCCTTTATCTCGCAATATGCCAATATGTATTTCTGTCTCATCTTTGTTTCTGAAAAATAATGCTGCACTTTTCCCTCTACTACAGTCATTAGATTTCGTAGCATTAAAATAGCATATTTATCAGACTTGTGTTCTCAGGTTCACCATTTGCACCCCAAAACAAACTTTGTTCCCATTTCAAATGTAATCAGTGATCATAAAAATAGCGTGGCCCTGAATAACTGCGCTGTGGAAATATGGTGGAAGGCAAGGTGGTGTTTCTGGAGGAGAACCTCACTTCGCTGATTGAGTTTTATAGAAGGAAGGGTCTGGAGCCTATGGTGCTGCTCCCTCATGTGGCCACCCGTCACAGCAGCCCAGCAGTGAGCCCAAACCTGATGGATCCAAACTCCACCAAACTGCTCAACAAACATGGGCAGCCCCAAGGAATTTCACGACTTCCACTTTTTTTTTTGGGGGGGGAAAAAAAGTATAGAGCTGATATTGCCGTTTTGGAAATTTTCCAAAAAGATGGGTTAGGTTTTCTCTTTTTATACAAATCTTCAGTAAAATGTGGACTTTAAAGGTTAAAAGCAGAGTAAAAACTCAGGAAAGTAACCAAAACTCTGATGTACTTTTGAGAGATACCAAGGCAAAACGTTTTCCTTATTTTTATTACCAGTGTTCAATGAAATGTACTTTTTTTTCCCTTTTTGCCTTGATTACATTTTTATACTTTTCCATGACATGGGAAAAATGTTTCCTGACTCTGTTAGCTGGTGAATGCTGGAGTACCTAATAGCATCTTAACGACTGTAAAATAATCACTTTTTTTTTAGCCATAGATTCAGCGTTTGGAAGGCTTATTTCTGAGCTATAAATAAAAGAGGATGGAAATACACAATCAGCTTTTAGAAGCAGTGAACAGCCATATTTTTGGCCCATTTGAATCAGTATACCTCTGCAGTTTTTATGCCAGCTGAGTACATGGTCAGACTTGTGCATAGTCATGCTGAGTTAATCTTTTAAGAGCTCACCTGCAGAATCAGTTTTCAGAATGAAGGTCATTTTGTGTATATCCTTTAGTTTTCTAAAAAGAAGAAACTAAATTTAACATCTTAAAAATCCAATTAAAGTGGAAACTAATTATTAAATTTTATTAATGTATGAATATATATTTACTGAAAGGCAAGATGTCTCTAGCCTTTAAATTTTGTTAGTATTTGAAGTAGTGTAGAAGGAACATTCCTGCTTCTAAAATTCTTGCTCTTTGTGCAGAAATAAATTAGCAGTATGAATTTCATGTTTTTGTACAGAAAGGATGCCAGTATTTCCCTTTGACATTTCACTTCAGAGTAAAGTCAAATGTCGCTGGTGAAGCCCTGCTACATACAACAGTCTTTCAAATAAATTGTTGATTGCGTGATCAGATTAAATTGTCTATTTACTCTATTTTAAGGACTGATGTGTGTGTATATACATATATGCGTGTGTGTGTATCTATTGATGTAGGAGGACCACTGACCTTAATGGGTAAAGCTCCAATGCATTTTGATCTATTAATCCAGGTTAGACTGATTGATTATTTCAGGCCTGTACTTTATACTCTTATGATGAGCTTACTTCATTTTAATACTACATTATCTTGAACATCAGCTGTGGTTATAAAATGAGATTAGCTGACTCTAAAATGAGAGTGGATTAAAAAAATGAAATGGCATTCCTTAATAATAAATTGTGCCTGCTGCTGTACTCCTCAAATGAAACAAGTAGTTGTGAAAGAGCAAACAGACTGAAAATAATGATTCTGTCATCCCTTAGTGAATAGAGATCTTTCCTTCACTTTCTCTGAAAGGAGATACTTGTGTCCACGCGCATCTGTGTGTGCTCTGGGGAACTGACGTGTCTTCACCTGAGTTTGTACAGATTCTGAGAATCAGGTTTGAGGTGTCGAAGTTGTTCAGTCATAGCACAGGTGACAGCAGAGCAGTGACTCTCAGCCTGGCCTGCTTCTGCAGCTGTAGTGATGAATTATCAGTGTGCTTTTTTTTTTTTTTTTTTTTATTTTGTTTTGGTTTTTTTTTTTTTTTTTTTTTTTTTCTCTCTGAGAAGAGGCATCTTCTGTCATATTCTGTGATATTGAATAGGTAGATGTGTTTGTGCATGTCTCTCCCTTTCAGTCTCTCCCCAGAAAACTTTTGAAGATATGAGGTAGCTTTAATTCTCTCTGGAAGAGATATAGAGAGACCCTACAGCTTGATTGGTGTTATAAAAATTAAGACTTTATTGGAGACCAGAGATTTCATCAGCAGCATTGCAGAGAGATCAGCAGCCTTAGATCAAACCTTCTGAGTCATCAGAGAAGCTGTGTGAGCATTTGCTTTCAAAGTACATTGTGGAAACAGATTATATTTGAGTTACTCGTCTCTAGACAGAGACATTTTTTCCATTTAGGCTACAAAAGTGGCTTTAAATACTATGTTTTTAACAGCAAACGTCAGTTTGCAATTTCCACTGTTCCATTTCCTTGTCATGATTGCAGTCATCTATAGTTACAATAGCTTATCTTAAAATAACACTGATGTAAAGCATCCAGTGCATTTCACAGTCGTCCTGTATGTAACTGGATTAGTGGAACGAAGGATGGAGACAAGGTCAGAATGCTAGCATTTTTCCTCCTTTTGAAGTCAATGAGGTTTTTAAAATTTTACTTCATTAAAAAATATATTGCCTTCTTCCAAGTCTCTTGGAATAATCCAACTTTTATGCTGAGATTGAGCACTTGGACTGTAATTTTGCTGTCTTTGTGCAAAAGTGAAGTATGGAGAGGTACTCTTTCAGGTGTAGCAAATTCCTTAGTTTTTTCTCTTCAGTGCTGGATGCAGACCTGACTAACATGCTAATCCATAATCTCATTACTTCAGGGAGGGCAGCGTCTGTGACTTTGGAGCATTTCCAGTCACTTTGAAGCCTCAACATCAAGCATTCATCAGAAGATGAAACCCATGCACCATATACTTTATTCCTCATGAAGGGTGTTCCAAATTATACCTTTTACTTTTAAGTGGCTTTTTCTTGCTCTTTGCAGTCCTCCCATTTTTCTCAGGATCTTGGTAACTGATGAAAAAAATTTCTACAGATGAAAAGATCAAGAGGAAACATAGCCTTTACTTTCAAGGGAATTGTGTTGATGGTTTGTGTGAGTTGAAGTTATGTTGTTTGATATATATATATATTTTTTTTTTGTTAACTTGATACTTATTAATGCTGGTCCTCTTTTAGAAAGCAGGTGATGAAGTGGACATAATACTGCTGGGCAACAAGTGTGATAAGGAATCAGAACGTGTAGTTCCAAAACATAAAGGAGAAAAGGTACCATTAATCACTGATGCTTTCTTTGGGTTCTCCTGAGTGTGTGTGACTATGAGCTGTTCACCTGACAATGAAAAAAGGCTCCTGAATTCCAAAAATTCTGTTAGGAATTGCTCCAAAAGAACAGTGGTTTTGTTTGTTTGTTTTTAGCATATAAACAGAAATACATTAAATAATGCCTGGCTGCTCTCTTCAGAGTACTGATTTTTATTTTGAAAGTTAAAATGATCTTAAATAGTTTCAGGCATTATAATTATTTTTCAAATTATAATTTGAAGTATTTTAAAATCTGCATTTTCAGAGCAATGTTCTAGTATGAAGTGCTAGCATATAATACATGGCACTTTTTGCATCACTTCATGATACCTGATGGCACTCATCAATGGCTTTTTTTTTTTTTTTTTTTTTTGCAATAGCCTAACCATATAGAACTATTGTGGCAGCTTGCACATTGTGATCTTAATTATCTATAAGTAATCCTGAAGAACACTGGACATGTACATTTTGGGGACATTCAGGTCCTCTAGTTGAAACCATAGGTTACGCAGCTGAGGCTACAGTATAAATTAGACTATAGAAGAAGAACTAGTGTTAAGTGAGGAGTACTGTTTTAAAGGCAAATATTACCATCACTGAAAACCTGAGGAGATCCAGGAGCCGTTCAATGGAAGAAGAAATTGTGATACTGATTAAATGTTACAATTGACATTTAGATTGTGTAGACTGTGTGTGTGGTGCTCCGGAAACAATGCCTCCTATATTACTATACTGGGCCATAATGCCAGAGGCAGATGTTGGTGGTATGGCAGTAGAGGTTGTCTTCTCGCCAGTATTCCATTATGTTTTGTTGCTATGATGGCTGATGGCAGCAGAGGGGCAGTGTGACAGAATGGTGTTTGGCAAGGGAGTGTTTATGAAGCAAAGGTTGAATTCCTCCACGTAGAGAAAAATGGCACTCATTGGCCTTCATCGGCAGTTGCTGAATGTTTACAGAGCCCAAACAGTGGATGTGAGCACAGTGAAGGTGATGTGGGTGATGCATTTTGGCAGCAGTGACAGCAGTGTGAAAGATAAGCCATGTTCAGGATGGGCATGCAGATTTTTAGTGTGTGGCATGCAGGCTGGTTTTCATCACTCAAAAAAAAGCGCAACTAAGCATGGTACCTCTTTTGAAAAACAGGAAAAATAATCTTGGAATGAGCCCTTCAAGTATGCAGTCAGATAGTTGAGTCAGGCACATTATACTGTGTTTGAGGATTAGCATGCTGATCATTTCTTTCTGATTATATAAGTACAGATTAGGAAAATTTTAGAAGTAGCATAAAGTGTAATGTGTATGTGTACATGGAAAAAGGTTGCTGAAAGATACAGGTATAGTTTCACTCAAAGGATACACTATCAGAAATCTGAATACTCACTGGACACGTGTGCACAAGAGGGCAGTATTAGGGTTTTGCATGTGGTATTAACAGTGACATTTGATGCATCCTTAATCACAATCAAAGCTTCTCTTTATGTAGTCGTCTTTTTTTTATTTTATTTTTTGAGGAACAAGTCTTCACCTCTTTACCAATGAGTCTGCCTTCTAGATTTCTTCTGTGTTCTGAGACAACTCCTCAGTTACACTGTTTTGTTCTTTAATGTGATTTTGAAATGCCAAAGAATCTTACTGAGACGGCTGGAGAAAGATTGCATTAGCAGAGAGTGAGCTAATAATCTCGTAATCTCACTTCGAAGATGAAAATATCCATATTAAAAAGAAAAATGGTTTGCAGCAAACTCTGCCACATAATAATTCATTCCATGGTACCCTGTGAATATAAGCTGTGAGTATTGTTCTGCTCAGAGTCTTGCAAGGAAGATCAAAGGATTTTCTGGGAATCTTACTGTGTATATTGGCATTTCTATAGTAATCTGTTGTAACTGAGCAGCCATGATATACCAGTATATAAACTAAAACAAAGAAATTACTAAAAAAAAAAAATTGTAATTGCATGATTTTGATTGCTCATTTTAACTCTGCAAGGGATTTTTTTGTATTAATAATTTGAAATGTTTGAACTCAGCCTTTATGAGCTCCTCCGCTCCTCTCTCCCCAAATCAATATATAAATGTATTACTTACTGAAAAATAAGTATAAATATTGAAGATTATATGACATTTTAGAATGTGTCCATTTTCCTCTTGTCACATCTTTCTAACAGAAATAGTCAAATAAAATGTTGGCTTTTGTTCGTTTTCCTTTTCTCATCTTCGCATGCTTGACTTTACAACTTAGATTACGTCTACAATATGACTGAAAAAGCACTCCACAGTGATACAGTGCTAGGAATGTTCCAGTTACATCTCTCTGATTCTACACTAAGGAACCATAGCAGGATTTTTAGGAAGTAGTATATTTTGAGATAAAAACATTAGAATAAAACTGTGCTTTGGAAAAGATTATGGCGTTATTTATTTTCTTATTGTAAGTAAGATATAATCTTATTTCATGTGAGCTCTCCAACAGTTCTTCAAGGATGACATAAAATTTCCAAGTAGCATTATTGCCTTCAGTTTGTACGTGTATGTATTTTATTTACAGGTATACACAACACACAGGTTCCCAAAGGCAAGAAAAAATATTCTTTGAATGTGCCTTTCCAGTTTCTTTGAGGTGAATTAGATAAAGCTGTGCTCATACTTACAACTGCATTAACACTGATTTTATTATTTTTTTTATCTATTCAAACTTGGAGATAACTTGCTTGCCACAGTATTTACCAGTCTGCAAAGTGAATTTAATAGTACGTATATTAATACATATATTTCTGGAGCTTTCCTCATTGGAGATACTCAAAAGCTGCCTGGACATGGTCCTGGGCAACGTGCTTTGGGTGTCCCAGCTTGAGCAGGGGTTGAGTCAGGTGGACACACAGGTTCTTGTCAACTAGTCCATGATTCTGTGATTAATATTCTTTGTCCAACATCGTGCACAGATGGAGAAAATAGGAGTGCATTGATAGATGTATTTGACAACCTCAGAAGGCTCATGTACTTAATGTTATTTTTTTCTTTTGTGTTGGTCTTTACATTGGACCTTCTTCCCAGACTTCTCTGTGTACTGGTGGGGCTTAGAGAGGAAGCAGATCAGCCATCAGCAGGAGAGCACGGGGTTAGAAACTGCTTAGGAAAGTTGAGTTTGTCTACGGCATGATGAAGTTTACCCAACTGTGCTGAAGAAGCTGATAAATAAGATTGAGGCCTCTCAATCATTTCTGAACAATCATGATGCTTGTTAACTAAACAAATGCTAGTATGACATATATGTTTGAAACAGAAGGGAAAGAAGGAGGGTTCGCAGAACTACGGTCAGTCAGCCTTCAATCCATGAGAAGGATTGTGTCATCAAATCCTTTTCCATCCATTTAAAGGACAAAAAGATGATTTGGCAGAAACAACAGAGGGTAAATTTTGCGTTGCCAGCTGATTGCCTTTTATAAGACCAGAAAATGTGTGTGAACAGAGGAATAATGGTGGTTTGTAATATATTTTGAATTTTGGCTTTTGTCACTTTCACATGGCACTTGGAAGCCAGGAAATGTGAGCAGGACAAATGGGCCACGAGATGGAATGAAAATTGGCTGGACTACTTGATGTAATGGGTAGCAATTTAAGGTCATGTGTCTAGTTGGTGGCTAGTAAAGGACAGAGTACAGCAGAGGTCTATGGTAGGACCCAGATTATTCAACATCAGTGACCTGATGATAGAACACGATGTTCACTGCAGTCAACTTGAGTTTAGAAATAGTCTCTCTTAAGAAATGTATCAGGTAGCTTCTTCATTTTCAAAATTATATTTCATTATAGTATTTTGGAAAATAAACCATTTTGCTTGCTTTTTTCCTACCTTAATATCATTCTTACAATGTTTTAATTAAAATATTACACTCAAATTCTTGTACTTGCATATCTTATTTTTGAATTCTCGTAAAGTGCCAAGTTTATTTTTATTTTTTTTTTAAATTTTTTAGGTTATTTCTAAAGTTCATTGAAAGCAATCATAACTGGCAATTGTAGAATGGCTTAGGCTTGAAGAGACCTTAAAGACCATCTAATTCCAACCCCCTGCCATGTGCAGGGTTGCCATCCACCAGACCTGGGTGCCCAGGGCCCCCATCCAACCTAGCCTTAAATACCTCCAGGGATGGAGCATCCATGGCTTCTCTGGGCAAGTGATATTAGACTTTTTACCCTAATGAAGAGCCTTCCAAACAAATTAAGTGGTTAGTATACATTGTGAGCAGTAGGAGTGTTTTCCTTGATTGGGATTGCTTTCTCCAGATGTGTACCAAGAGGGTATTGCAAAGGCAGTAAATAGACACTCCCGTTATGGTTCTTCTGGTGGATATTCCTCCCACCTTGGTCTTCTCCCTTGGGAGGCAAGAGTCAGCTGTTTTTTCTCCATGTTTTTAACTGTATAAATTAAAATAAGTTCAAGACCTGGAAAAGCTGTGATTTTTGTAGAGTTTTTTTTTTATTCTTTATGCCAATGTACTACCTAACCAACTGTAAGAGAGGAACACTGGAATTGAGCGAAAACAAGCAAATTAAATAAAATTAGCCAATATAAAATCTATGCTGCCAATTTCCTCTAAGCATTTTCATTATTCACCTATTACCATAATATATTTTCACATGCACATCTGTTCTTTGCATGTTTGTTATCTCTGCCCTTTTCTCTCTATTTGGTGAAAAGTTGCATCTCTTTTTTTTTTATTCCATCATGCCCGCTTTTCTGTATCTTTTCTCAAATTTTTACCTGTCCTTTTCTGCAAGCATTCTGTTAATTTCCTGTAAATACTTGCCTAGGAAGTGATTCATTTTCTAAACAAATGAAGACCTTGAGAAAAGATCCAGTAGAGTGTATCCTTACTTGCAAGTAACAAGTTTCAAAGCGAGTAACTCATTTGGAAAATACATAAATTAAAAAAAAATATTTAAGACATATCTGAAATTTATAAACTGAAATAAATACAGTGTAATTTATTGAGCTGACATTTTCTTAGTCAACGTTTATTTTTAAGAACTGTCAGAAGCACCTACACATCTATTGCTACTAGTATTAACAATTTTTTTTTTCTATTTTTCTAAAGACTATTCATCCCATTGCCAACTTTTTTTTTTTTTTCCTCCAGCTTGCTTGGGAACACGGGATACCATTTTTTGAAACCAGTGCCAAAGATAACGTGAACATTGAGGATGCATTTTCAGTTTTGACTAAGGAAATACTGGAAAAGGTAGGATGAGAAAAAATTAAAAGGAAGATTTCAGGGGTGGAAGTACAGGATAGCTTTAGTGAAGAACAACTAGTGCTGGTCTTGCAGTGATATTTGGGAGGATCCTGTAGCTGTAGACATACGGGGAGAGACATACAGAGAAAGAATTGTAAGAGAACAGAGGAGAACAGGTACAATATTGCTCAAGGAGAAGATAAAAACTCAGGAAAGCTGCATTTGTGGCTTTTCTTTCCATACTTCATACTAAGGGGTTACAGGATAATTCCATTTCTGTGCCAGCATAATTCCCTTTTTTCTTTAAGTTTTGTCAGAATGTGTGCACTGTTATGAGGCAACATATTCATGAAAGGAGTGGACATTTTATCTTCAACAATTAAATGTTTCATCCAGAAATCATAGCTGTTTGTTTGGTTGATTTACACTAATGCTTTTGAAGTTACTAGAATCTAAAGAGCTGAGTTAATTAGTAGTAGAATCAATACTGTAGCTGTCGCAATCAGCATCTTTAACTACCTAGTTTGTGTTGGTGAAAAAGGTCCTTGCTACTCAGGGTTTCCGTACAAAAAATCTTGTGTGGGACTGAATTACTGTTAATTAGCTATGAAAATGTTTTGCATCACAATTTATTTTTAGACAGTAGAATATTATTTTAGACATTAATGGATGTTCTTCATGCAGTGCATTATCACTGCCATTCATCACCAATATCTGTTATACAAAACTAGCCTTCCATTCTGAATACTCTTGAAGTCATAATAAAGATAAACGAGCAAAATTACTGACAAAGTCACAACTTGCAGTGTTTTCATTAAATAGCCATAGGGGATGGTCAGGATAGTAGCTGCGGGCTGGACTGCTTCTAAATGAGGGTCTTATTCTATCATACAATAACACAAACTTTAGTTTATTGGGTTGTTGTGTTTTGTTTTTGATATATATGATTTTGGTTCCCTTGGCATGAAAATAAACTTGGCAACTTAACTGCCAAATGTTATTTAGATGATGAGGACAATGACAAGTCTTTGAATAGCTGGAAAAAAAATAAAAAATAAGATAACTCTGAGTTTTCTTGTAAATTAAAAAGATATTTTCTACTGTAAATAAATAATATATTTGTAGTATGAAGCATGAAAACTACAAACCAAAAGCTATGATCATAGCTGCTGCAAAGACAAATATCTGTGAAGCTATAATCTCTGCACAGTGCATTTAGTAAGATCTGAGAGAATTGTCTGAAGCATTCAGAAATGGTGTTTGGGCATTTCTCACTCCAAGATTGCTTGCATTCATTTTACTTTAAGTGGAGCGTTAGTATTCCTACTAATCTTCATGAAAATCAATAGGGTTTTAGTGTGGCCATGCAAACAAATTTAGACCATTATACTCCAGCATGGAGTATAATTATTAGAACTGCTTGATAATGCAGTCGTACAGTCTACATGCATGCATTTGTGTTTGGAAAATACGTCCTTGGGAATTTTTGTCTGCAGTAATATTTCACTCCAGAAATATTTGCAATCCATATTGGGGCCTCATTTATGATTACTTTGGTGTATAATTTGCAACTGTTTGTGAAAGGAATGTGTTGATTTAAACAAGAAATTCTTTAGCCCAGTTGGTTCTGCCACTGGCCTGAGAAGGAGTTCAGAGAAAAAAAGAAAAATCCATCATACAGTTTCATCATGGTTATCAGGTTCAACAAAATAATTTGCTTGTTCATAAAACTGTGAAATCTGAATATACCACTTAAATTTTAACTTCCTGTAACTGATGAAATTGTGAAGAAGAAAAAATGTGGTAGGAAGTGTGACTAGTAACTGTGAAAAAATGACACGACAGATGCTAGTCTAGATCACTTCAGTCACACATTCACTCTGCACTAGTCAGATATGTTCATACAGCGTTACACAGCGCTTTGGCACAAGACAGCCCCCGAGCCTGGGGGTGTTCAAGGAAAGGCTGGATGTTGTGTTGAGGGACATGGTTTAGTAGGAGCTATTGGGAATAGGTGAACGGTTGGACTGGGTGATCTTGAAGGTCTTTCCAACCTTGGTGATTCTATGATTCTATGACAGTTATGTCTTTGGTAGCAGGATACTGTATCTCATTTACTTCTGCAGTAGGATCATCTATTCTAGGCTAATGAGATGCTTCAGTGGTGCAAGCTTGTCATTGCTTTACTAGTCCCATAGAGGAAACTTGTTTTAAAGAATTTCTTGGAAATTCAGTGCGGCCTTGCTTTTTGGAGGTAGGTTGAAGTCACTGAGAAGATAGGCAGACAGGCAAGCTGGCAGACAGTAAACCATTTTCAGATGCATTGTATCTACATTAATCTCAGGACATTCTGGATTTTTTATATGCAGCCTTGTTTGCTATCTACCATGGGCATTTTTTTAACTACTTTTAATAGCAAACGTGTAGATGGGGAAAATCAGCATCTGGAGTTATAGAGGTCATACTGAAATAGTGAGTTTCTTGATTCCTTTGAGATTTAGAACAAGTTGTGGTTCAAATGAGTATTCCCTATTGGAACTAAAAGGTAGATTTGTTTTATCATCATTTTGTGCCCTTTTTCTATTTGTAGAATAGATTTAAATCAGTAGAGCATGTTACTTTTATAAGACACTGCTATCTCTACTTTTGAGGCTTTACTTTTATTGGGCTTAAGAGAGGAAGATTACTTCTGTATCTCAGTGATTCAGATAACTGAAGCACTATTTAATTTTTCAGATATTTATAGTCTGTGAAAACCATTCTCTGATGAGCCTCAATGCCACAGCTCTAAATTGCATGGGTAGCCTCATTAAAACAATCAGATGTTATTTGAGAACTTACACTGGTAACAGCTGTGGAGTTATACCAGATTTTGAGAATAGTTAGCTCAGTTTTCAATCATAACAGCTACTAATAACTGTTTTTTTATCTTATTGGAAGTGCTGTAGTGGAAATGAATGTTAATGGCACTTAAAGCCTTTCCTAGAGGTTTTCTTAGACCTGTTGACAAATAACATTTTAATTCATAATTCTTACGAGTCTCAGAGAGGCCTAAACTTGCTTATTAATTGATGACAGCTGTTCCTTAGCAGTGTTTCTTGTTGCCAGTGAACTATTTGTACCTGTGATTCAGTCCTCAAAAAAAACAACCAAACCCCCCAAATTACCACTAAGAATGCAGTTACTATTTGCAGTTTAGTGTGGTTTGGCTTCATGGCTGACAAGCAGTATTCTTCTCAATCAGCTTTTTAAAAAGTCTTGCAAGCCTTTGTATTTCTCTTTGTGGGTGCAGTGGCTGGTATTTTTCTAAACTGGGAGCAGAAGGATGGAAACTATAGTCAACAAAAGGAAAAAAACCAAAACAACCAACTGAAGTTCTTGCTCTCTTCTGAAGACAGCTATAAAACTAACCAAACCTTAAATTCTGTCTACCTCCCAAGAGTGATCAACTGCTAAGATTATTTTAATATTATATTAAATAAATACAGATCTTCAGAGTAGAGTCAAAATTCATTTAAGAACTTTCCAGTACTGTTTAGGTTAACATTTAAAGTTTAACAGTTGGATGTAATTTGAGATGAAATGAAAATAGCAGACCTCAGTTCTGTTTTTCCTTGATCTCTTTAACTTCCCTTCCAAGGCAACAAGATTTTTGAGATAACACAGTATGTCCCAGAATACTCTGCAGATAGAAAGTCTCCAGCATTAGTTCATACTACATTAGACAGAGATAACTACACAGAGACAGAAAATTGCTTCAACCAGCCACTCCAGCTGGAGCTTGCAGCGCAGATACCAAATTTAATGCACTGCAAGACACAAATCCATAGGAAATCAGTATTCATTATTGCCATGGTTCTGGGAATTGTAGTTTGTCCAAAAGATCCCTATCTTAAGCAGTGCGCATTCAGTATTTGTTTATTATCCTTAGTCATGTATGAAGCCCCTGGCTTTATTTGTCCTTTACTTATCTTGTACTGACCACAGAATATTAATTCTTCATAAGGTTTTTCATAATGCTCATAATGCTGTATTTTAGATCTGTTTTAGATTTTTAGCTTCGTAACCTTCCTATTAACACTAAGTAGTACGTTCAGCATTGCACACATGGGAACTGTGGAACAGACATTAAAGCAAAAAGGATAAGTGGTACCAACTCACATAGAGTTGCAACAATGTAGGGCCTAATTTTACTATACAATCTTGTTTAATTCAAAAAAATCTGTTCTGAACATTGAATAGGCCAGACATTGTTCTGGAAACAGTAACATACAATTAGGCCATGTAAATCAAAAGTAAATCATAATGTTTGAGTATGCAGGATGAGATTCTTCTTAGTGTGCAACCTTAGCCAGCAAAAATGACTAGGCTGATGTAGTTGCCTGGAACCACCTACAGTCAATGGAAAGAAACATGTCAGATGATACTCTGTTCTGGAGGTGCCTTTCTCTCTCCACTGATAATAGAGGACTGTATAGCAGCCTTTCTGGTTTTACAAAAGTTAAATAAGTTCAAGACCAAACTAAGTGAACACAGTTGACTTGCTTCTGGCATTGACTGACTCTGAAAGAATCATAGCATGGCCTGGGTTGAGAAGGACCTCAAAGATCGTCTAGTTTCAATCCCCCTGCTATGTGCAGGGTTGCCAGCCACCAGAGCAGGCTGCCCAGATCCACATCCAGCCTGGCCTTGAATGCCTCCAGGGATGGGGCATCCACATCCTCTGTGGGCAACCTGTTTCTGTGCATCACCACCCTCTGTGTGAAAAGCTTCCTCCTAATATCTAAACTAAACCTCCCTTGTCTCAGTTTAAAAACATTCCCCTTGTCCTATCAATATCCACCCTCGTAAACAGCCGTTCTCCCCCCTGTGTATGTGCTCCCTTCAAGTACTAGAAGGCTGCAATGAGGTCTCCCCAGAGCCTTCTCTTCTTTAAGCTAAGCAAGCCCAGCTCTTTCAACCTTGACTTTGATCCTGACTTTAATCAAATGATCAGTAGTGTTGGAGTTTTTTAAAGCATAGTTTTTTTCTTAAGTTTGTAGAAAAACTGCAGTACAATGTTGTCATAGTCACATGTTATTAACAGGAGAGGGAGATAGAGACCCGTGCTTTGTTAGTGGGTTAGATGTCTTAAACATTGTGGAATAGCAGGTTTTGGGAACAAAGACTTCCATTCCTATCTATTGAAGAAGGTGTTTTGCAGCAGTGTTGTCTTCTCTTAATCCTCTCCTACTCCTATCACTGCCCCAGAAGTTATCACCTTCCCTGCTAACAATCTGATACTGCTTGTGCCTTGTTGGGAAAGGACTGGCTTGTATTTTGAACAATTTCAAGCCTAGTATTACAGAATACAGAGAAAGTAGGACGCAAGGAAATTGTAGGAGTGATCTTAATAATTGAGCTGTTGTCTTCTGGCGGTGCAGGTGCGGAAGTCCCTTGATATTCATCACACAAGGTCCTCTGCCAGCTGAACTTTGTCAACCATCACTATTAAATATAAACAGAAAGACTGCAGTCATTAACCACAATAATTTTGTATTTAGAGAGGATACATTCCCCAGAGTTTAGAGAAGTTATAAGAAGTAGTAGCTTCAGTTACAGTCTCTTCTGGTTATTTCTCTAAAACCGGTAGCTTTCCAGCAGGCACTCTGGGTTTGCCTCCACTCTGGGTGGGGCATTTAAATGTATAGAGAAAAATTCTACCAAACCAGTGGTGAACTGTGTCTCCAAAATATATAAAAATACTGAGAACTGGTGCCACAGTAGGTAAATCCAGCTTGGCTTAATACTGCTAATCTGAAAAGATTTCCAGCAAGGACCAGGCTGCTGATCTTAATTGAGCTGTATGAATTTATTACGTTAGAAACCATTCAAAGAACTTCCCTTATTTTCTGATTCTATTTCTCTTTGTATACAAACTTAGCTTTATTCACCTGGTTAAAAAATAATAATTAGAGGGATACCAGTCATCACAGTCTATCTACAAGTTGGGTATCTATTGTAAGATAGTGACACAACTTCTGCCTTAGAGCTGGTGATGAGACCAGATGGCTGTGGGGAGTAGCTGATCCTATCTGATTTTCTCCACTGATTCTGCAGGGAGCTTAGAATGCTTAAACAGATGCCTGTCTATTTGGTGAGACAGTCTGCTGTGCTGAACTAGTATTTTAGCAGTAGATTGCAATGTCTTACTAGAATCACTACTGGGTAGAATAGCATCTATTTCTTCAGCTTTATTTTCAAGATTTCACTTTGTCCATGATGCTGAAGTGAAAAATTGAGCTTCATACCACTTTGGTTCCTTTCACCTTTCTGCTGTTTTGTTTGTTGGATGCCTTGCAAGGGAAGAGTTTCTTAGACTGAGCTGAAATGTGAGCTAGGAGAGAGCCCTGAGCGTGGAATGTTGCCTGCCTTGTTCTCTGAGATGGGCAAAATTTGCATACTTCCCCTCTTTAATTTCATGTGAGGAAAGTGCTGCAGCTCTTCAGGGCTCCTTCACAGCACTATGTGGGATTGCACTCATTGCTTCAGCTCTTCATGCAGGACTCGTAGCATCTCTTCAGGTTGTGATTATGCACTTAAATGTGTGCAAAGCACATCTGCTTAAATGAATCCCAAGCCCTTATCTGCCTGATGAAGAACCTGTACGAAAGGCTAATCAAACTGAAGTGATATTTTAAGTCTTCAACATTTACGTGCCTATTAAAACAAACGATTACCTATTCTTTATTTGTGGAGAGATAGTTCTTGTCTTTCTGTCCCAGGTAATTTGTTGTTAAGTACTAGCAGGTAATGATTTTACAGACAGTATGAACAACTTTGTTGTCAAGTAGGTTTTGCCGTTATTAATCACCTATAGTGCTAAGGATCCTTGCTGTATCTATACAGGAGTGGTTTACTGGCTGCCTAAAAGCACTATTCTGCAGTAAAATATTTGCAAATAAAAATCATAAGCATTCAAGGAATACACAACTTATTGTCCTTTAACTGAAAGCATTAAATGAAAACATTCAAGGCTAGACTGGATGAGGCTTTGAGCAACCTGATCTACAGGGAGGTAGCCCTGCTTATAGCAGGGGGTTGGAACTAGATGATCTTAGAGGTCCCTTCCAACTCAAATCGTTCTATGATTCTTTGAAATTACTTATAACCTGTAACACTTTAAAATTGTCTCTTTCCTTTAAAGTTAAATAAATTCATCATGAATTCAGAAATTGTTTCAGAATTTTTTCTATATTTTTCTGTAACACTCTTACTACTTGAACTGATATTTTTTTTCTTAAGAAAAAGCAGATGTGAAATGCAAGCTCCTCAGCTTATGTCTGCGGTAATCAGCGCTCAGTATTGCTTCTTGGTCTCAACAAAAGTGCATTCTGAATTTCTTTTTGCACCATTATCTTCCGGATTTTTTTTTCCTCAGTGTCTTATCTCTGAACCAGAGTGACGTCACGTTCTTGAAGTGACAAAGGGTTATGTTTGGTTTGATTTTTTTGGAAAGGATATCATGCTTTGTATTTACAGTCACTGCTCAAAGACCATAAAATACTGTCTCCATGTAGCACAAGTTCTAATGGCAGCTACTTGTATTCAAGCGTCTTACAAAGCAGGAAAAAAATGATTTCATGCATCTTCTCCAGAATTTTAGGTCGTGTGAAGAACTGAAGGGGCATAAGACTTACTTTAACATTAGAAAACATTTATTTTCCCCGCATTTAGATTCATCTAAGTAATTTTAGCTGAACCTTTCTGAATATAGTCAGATAATTCTGTGATTCTGTGATTCTGTGTAATTACTGGATTTTAAATAATGACTAGCATTGGACTACATTATGCCACTTTCTTCTTCCCCCCTTTTTTCCCTGCATTTTGGATATCGCAGATTCCAGCTGGGACAGCTGTCCTTTCTGGAAGCTTCTCTGTATTGTGAGAAGTGGTAGTTTATGACTGTTGGGTTTGGGTTGAGAGAGGAATGTGGTGATTCCAGTGGTTGCACTCACTTTTCTGTATATCACTGCATACTTGGTTAACCTACCAAGAGGGATACACAAGAATGGCAAGTAGAGTTCAGACTTTTTTTTTTTCCAAGGCGGGGGACAATGAATCTTTATGTCATTGTGTTTGAGTTCAGGTTTCGATGTTCATATTTTTAGAGTTCAAAGATGCAACATTTACTAGCACTGTATTGCACAACTGGTTTTGATTATTTCTCTGGTCAGCAGCAGTAATTATCTAGTTGTGTTTATTGCCGAAAGGAAGAGTTCTGGTTTTGCTGATTTTAGTTTTTAAATCTGCTTTTGCAATCTGCAAATAAATGTTTTACCAGGACAGAGAGCTGCTATGATAATTCTATTGTGATAAAGACTGAGTTGCTTCCATTTGAGACTATTTATGTTTGTGTTTTTTTGTGTTTTTTTTTTTTTTTTTTGTAATGGATTTAAGAAAATACAGCAACTGTAGTGAATTTCACAAAATGCAATATATTTTTTATCAAGTAATAGTTTATGCCTTTTTCTAATGGGTACTCTTGACCTGTATTTCTCTATTTATTTCAACTAGATCTTTGCATCTCATGCCTAATACTTCAAAGATTAAGGTAATTAATAACAAATCTGTGAAAATTAGTTCAGTCAACAGAAGAACTGGTATATCTTGACCAATTCATATAAGTATTTACATGATGGTTTCTAGTGTCTCCTCAGAAGACATTACATCCTCTGCCACCTTCAGAGTTAGAAGAGATGTTTGAGGCACCTGTAGAATGTAAATACACCAAGCTGTAACTTGTGGGAGCATCAGTCTCCCTTTAATTTATTAGAAAACTCTAATCTCTTATTTAAATATGTAAAGGGAAAGTGTATCTAGTGGCTTCATCAGGTCTTTTACATATTAAAATATGTGAAAATTCAAGTTTTTCAACTACTGCTTTCCAGTTATCTTAATTAAATGTTTGCTTTTATTTGTTTTACAGAAGTCCTGGGTATTATATGACTTAGATGTTGTGGATCTAAATGAAAGTAAGAAGAGAACCTGCTGTGCATTCTGAAATATTGTTTATTATTTCATTTCCTCTTCAGAGAATATTAACTATTACAAGGGAACATAAAAAAAAAATTAAAAGGGAGTCTGTAATCCCAAAGCACAGAATTTAGGCATCCTTTTTATTACAGAAATGTTGCTGGCAAATATTTTGACATGTTTATATTTTTTTATTTTTAATGTGAATTTAAAACAATCATCTGATGTTTGAATCATTTGCATACAAATGGTTGCACAGGTGAAATCTAAATGTACTATTTTTCTCGTATTAAAAACATGTACTTTAACATTTTTTGTGCTATTTGTATTAGATTTTTAATTTTCATGAACATTGGCATCACACAGGCAACCTTTCAATACATGAAATCATTTACACTGTCCACGAGATAACATATGTTTAATCAGCTTATGCTCAGTGTAGTCCTGTAAGATGATTTTCTGCAGATTTTTGGTTTTGTTTCTTTGATATCCATTTCAGAAATGTATGTCTTACTGGAAAACTTTTGAACAGGGAAGTTGCAGAGATGATGGCTGAGATAGAAGAATATACCATACACCACAGTATCTGTGGGTTGCTGAGCCTCCCTTAGAAAGTAGAAAACATAAAACAATAGAGTGCATTCAGTAATAATTACCGTGCTCATATAGCCTTATTGTTCCATACAAACATTCACATTGGGGTTTAGCATCATACCTGCATTTCCAAGAGTTCTTTTTGTCGTAAATGATTACTGTGTTAAAAATGTATGCAGTGTTTATTTGATTTATATTATTTTCTTAGAGTATAAATACATTAGGGATCTGACTCTGCTCATTTGGATCTGTTTTATATTGATACATAATAGCTTTAATTTCAGGGGAGGATATCACATTTTAGTTAAATTTGAATGAGAGCAGAATAAAGATGCAATTTTCTTTTTCTTCAGTTAGAAGCAAGCAGGACACACAGAAAACAAATGCAAGCTGGGAATTGTTGTGGTTATATTGTCTTTTTTGTTTTGACTGGGAGATGTGGTTCTTGATTATTAAATTTAGTCATTCTACCACCATTTGCAGAAGAATAGTAGTACTAATAGTACTGTGCAAGACTGTGTGGTAAGCTATCCAGAATAATGAACTCCATTGGCTTAGTGTTTTGGAATGCCATTATGTGAAGTGGGCCTGCTTCCTTTCTGAAGTCTTTCTTCAGCTTGTCTTTTCAATCATATTTAGTGTTGAGACAGTGACCTCAGCTCTCAGGTACTTTCTGAAGGATGTGGGACCAAATATGCCAGAGCGTTCTTTCAGGTTACTGTGCCACCAGTTATTCAGTGTGCTTGCAAAAGGGGAGTGGAAGACAAGAAGGTTGACTTATTTACAGCTGATCCTGAGACTACTCTCCTAGCCAGTCATTTAAACCAGCATTTAGAGCACAATCTTAAAGAACAAAGGATAATCCCTGCCTTAATTACAGCCATGGCAGATGAAGAAAATAGTGCTGGAAGCGATTTTGAAAGGCTGTCTAGTTCCTCCTCTTATCTTTCTCAGATCAGCTGTCCCTGCTGTATTCCAGGAAGATGTTTAAAGACCTGCGGTGAAGGAGGGGATTTCAATGTCTCCCTGAGTAATGTACAATCCTTACTGAACTGGTTTTGCAGGCAGGAAGTTTCCTAATAACCTCGCCTAACTGCTGTACATGGAAAGCAGGTTTTCTCTTTCCTCTTTATGTACGTACATACCTTTCTGTGTCCTCCTTTTTTTAGGCCAGAGAACTCTTTTTTTGCCATTTTCAGTGCGCTGCTTCTTATTTTTGAGTTGCTTCTCAGCTATCCTGGAGTGTAGAACTGAGAAGTTACCAGACTACTCCAGTTTAAATAACCACAGCTGGTGAGGTTAAACTGATTTTTTTTTCATTATCTTACCGAAGATCTCCCTACTTATGCATTCCAGTATCAGCATAATGTAAGATAGCTTAACGTTTCTAACTGTTTAGCGTGTGTGATGTGTAATCTCTCCTCTAAGTAATTGTTTTCTGTCCTGGCACTTATTTGTGCAGTGGATTATTCCTCTGTGTATGTAGAACTTTCTGTTTCTCCTTATTTAGTGTCATTTCATCTTTTCCAATATGTCAGCATCCTTCTCAATTGTCATGCTGCGCTCCAGCATAGCAGGAACCTTTGCCTGTATATAAAGCCTTTGCATGTGAATAAGTGTATTCTGTTTAGTCATCCAAGATGTTGATGGAAATATCAAATAGCTCTGGATTCAAGACAGATCTCAGTGAAGTCGCAGTCAATACATCCTTTCAACTTGGGAGTACCAAATATTTCAGTATAATTATGCACTAATGCTGTATACTTCTCTAGACCTTATTTTTTCCTTTCAGTTAAGAGCAACTTAAATGCAACCCTATGACCCTCCCTTTTTCCAGCCTATTCACAAAGCCTGTTACCATCTGCTAGAAGTGATCTAGGTTGATCTGGTGTTGGTTGTTACTGACAAACCCATGCTGTTACTTCTCATGTATTTACTTTCAATATGCTTAAAAATGGTTGGATTGCCTGTTCAATTTTTTTTCAAATTTTCTGGGGAAAAGGAGGCTGAGGGGAGACCTTATTGCTCTCTTCCAATATCTGAAAGGTGCTTACAGCAAGAGCAGGGCTGGTCTCTTCTCACTGGTGGCAGGTGACAGGATGAGGGGAAATGGCCTCAAGTTCCACCAGGGTAAGTTTAGGTTGGATATCAGGAAACACTTCTTTACAGAAAGGGTTGCTAAGCACTGGAATAGGCTGCCCAGGGAGGTGGTTAAGTCACCATCCCTGGGTATGTTTAAAAACCGTTTGGATGTGGCTCAGGGACATGATTTAGCAGAGGGTTGTTAGAGTTAGGGTAGTTCTGGTTAGGTTGTGGTTGGACTTGATGATCTTTAATGTCTTTTCCGACCAGAGCAATTCTATGATTCTATGAAACCAGGATTTTTTTAAGAGTAGAAATAAAGAGAATCAGCTTGTAGTGCTTTTTCCTTTCCACATTTTTTCCTTTTCCAGTTTTGTGGAATCTCACTCATTCTGTATTTATCCTTGGTGTTAATCGTTTGCAGCTCTAACACGGCTTGTACCCTCTGGGAATTTCATCATATCCACTCTATCAAAAATCTTTTATTTATACAAGTATTTTCCATGATATTTCTTCATTCTTCTGCTTAAGCTGTTAGTCCTTTGTCAGTGGTGCTAGTAGTAAAATCACATCTGCCTTTAACTGAAGACAAAGGTTTAAGACATTAGGGTGTCTCAGTGTCATCAGTGATTATGTGATAATTAAATAGATGTCTCCCTCTGTAGAATAACAGACCAGTTATTTCCTTGGTCTTCTCACTGCACTTTTTCTTCCAGCTTCCTTGTTATCTTTTAATTCCAGTTGTTTAACATGTTTATTCATAATTCAGTAATTTGACCTGCTTTCTGTTTTCTTTCATGTCATTGAAAAATCTCATGATCCAGCCGAGTTAGTTCACTTCCTTGCCATCTTCTGTACTGACCAAATTCTGCCGTTCTGCCTTCAGCAGTTCTGAACTTTAAGCTGACCTGAACTCACACAAGTTTTGCTACTGGTTCTTGGAGTTTGTGTCTCTATTTGGTTCTTCATCCTCTTCCCAACAATGAATATAAATCAATAAAAGAGGGCCAGGTTGGGCAGTAGGGGTTTTGTTGTTTCTCTGTATAATAGGAATTCCTTCCATACGTCATTTAATTTTACTGGGTTTTCTGTTACATTGGCTTAGGTGCTATCCGGTCACTGGCTCATCTTAGGGAGGTGAAATATTTACGTTCCCAAACAACAACAAATGTATCAGGTTGCTCAAATCTCTTCAGAATACTTTGCATGAGGAAAGATTTTTATCAATAGAGCAGGAATAGCATTCTCTTTCAAAACAAGAGATTCACAGTTGTCAACTATATCAAATGTTGTTCTCTTTGAGCTCCCCGCTCACCTCAGAGAAAGGTTGGCATTTAGCATCTGATTCTGAAATGACCAAAGCATCTCCTATTGTTTTCCACCATACCTGTAAATTCAGCTAATCGGGCCTTTGATAAAGGGGAAAGTCATGAGGGAAGAAGGAATGCCATTTCATAGGTGATGAAAGAAATGCTGACATAAATGGCTTCACACGAATCTTACAGAATGAGGCTTGGAAATCCATTTAGTGTATGCTTTCTACAGTATAAAGCAAGCTAGAAGATTCACGTTAAACTTAGTTTGTTTAATACAGCTCCATTTCCATCGTTTGTGTAGATATGAACTGATGATCACCCTAAATGCTTTAAAAATCATTTTTTTGGCAATTGAATAAATACTGTGTTGTTTGTTTGTTTTTTTTTTTTCTTCCTGGTACATGAATATGTTAAGAAATCAACATGAGATCCAGTCAGTTCAGAATGCTTTGAAGAATAGGTTTTGGAGTTATTGAGTCCCTTTTGCCACTCCATGTGGCTTTGTGGCTACAATTTTCCATACATACATAGAAGAAAAAAAAAGTCTCTGCTGCCTGGAAGGTACATGCACAAAAACTGTGATACAGCATAACTGAGGCCCCAGTCCTGGAGCAGATGTGACAACATTCATTTCTCTAAAGATCTGGCGGCTTTGTTAGTATTTTGCAGCACCAGCAGGAGACTTGGGTAAGAGATCACTGAATGACTGAGGCATTGCTAAACATCAGAGAAATGGTTATATCTGAAGTGTTAATTATGCATAAGGTACAGTTAACACAAGAAAGAGTTGTGAGATTCTATGTTCTAGTGATTTGAATACTTTGTATGCAGTAGTAAAACATACTTCAAGAAGGTTCAGCTGCAGTACAGGTAGGACATATTACAAAGTCAATTTTAGAGCTCCAGTAGAACAGTTAAATAATAATAGGCTTTACAATTTATTTTTGCTTGTAAATAACTAAATTAAATTTAAATGGTATCTCTAAGTTGCATTTAAAAATATGCATCCTGTTCCAGTGGAATGGGTAACAAGAAGTTGGGTTTCTACTGATGGAAGATGACACTGGCATGGCTGTATATGAAGACAGGCTTAATAGATGTATGACACACCTAAAACTGAAGGAGAAAGTAATCTGTAAAGAAAAATTAGCAGTAACCAAGGGGCAACCTATTGTAGGGAACCTGCTTTAGCAGGAGGTTGGACTTCATGATACCCAGAGGTCTCTACGGTTCTGTGATTCTGTGGGAGAAATGTTTCTGCCCAATCAGCAGTGCTGTGTGATGTCTGAGAGAAGCCTGTGAGGTGAGGCTGTGTCTGTCCTGAAATTAACGTAGGTTGCTTTTAAAGCCACTTCTTGACAGACCCGTGCTCCTGGTCTCAGTGAATCCCAGTCTGACCTGATCTGCTTCGCCTCACGCATAAAAACCTTTGCAAAACTAAGCAAGTTAAAACCATACTTTGGCTTTCCATATTTTGACAGCAGTGCTTTTAGCTATTATATCACTTTGCACTTCAATAGCTTAATTCACTGAAGTAGTTCAAAGCGTTCTGCAAACTTCATAAAAAGGAAGCTACTTTGAAAAAAAAATAAAATCCATTGTCTCACATTTGTGAATCTAGCAATTCCAGTAAGTGGAATCTAACATCACCAGGACCGAGTTCAGAGAATGAAGGACTTTCATAGGGGTGGGAAACCCCTACCCAGACCCCTTTAAAGCAAGTTAACTTGAGTTTGTTCACTCCCTCTGGCTTCCATAGTGGTCATTTCATCTTAGAGCATGGACAAGTCTGTCTGCAGCTAAGCAGAACAAGAGCGGATCTGTCTCAGCTCTCCTTGTTCTTGTAGTACTGCTGGCAGCAGCCACATAGCACACAGCTATGGCTGGGCCTGATACAGGACAGGAAGAGCGAGGGGTGTGGGGGCTGCAGGCAGATAAGGAGCTATGGGGGGTAGAAAAACATTTTGTTTTATCAAAAAGTATCCAGAGTTGGGAGGGATCCACATGGATCACTAAGTCCAACCCCTGGTTCCACGCAGAACCACCCAAATCCAAACCCTTTGAGTGTGTTGTGCAGCACTCCTTGAACTCTGGCAGCTCGGTGCCATAGCCCTGGGGAGCCTGTTCCACTGCCTGATCACTCTCTGGTGAAAAACCTTTTCCTAACACCCAGTTTGACCTTGTCGAGATCACACAAGACTTCACTGCATCACAGAATCATTAATGTTGGAAAAGACCACTAATATCACCTAGACCAACCGTCATTCCCACCATGCCCACTAACCACGGCTCTCAGTGCCACGTCCACACAGTTTGTGAACACCTGCAGGGACAGTAACTGCACCACCTGCCTGGGGATCCTATGCCAGTGCTTCAGCACTCTTTTGGAGAAGAAATTTTTCCTGATATCCAGCTTGAACCTCCCCTTGTGCAACTTAAGGCCATCACCTCTTGTCCTATCACTGTTAACCTGGGAGAAGAGGCTGACTCCCAGTTCCCGCAACCTCTTTTCAGGGGGCTATAAGGAGCAATAAGGTTTCCTCTGAGCCTCCTGACTGAGCAGTCCCGGTTCTCTCAGCTGCTCCCCATCACACTTGTGCTCCAGACCCCTCACAGACTCATTACCCTTCTCTGGATGCACTCTGGGGCCTCAGTGTACTTCTTATGAGGGGCTCAAGCACAGAGAGCATTGAGAAAGGAGAACGAGCAGCTGATTTTCAGTTTTGTTACGAGAACTGAATAGGGTACACAATACCTATGCCTGCAGTGACAGCAGTATAAATACACCAGAGATCTTCTTCCAGTGCCTGTGTACTGCTCTCCACTCTTGAAACTCCACTTGTGGTTGATGAGTGAAAAATAAAATAATAAAGTTAGTACATAATTAATTTTGTTTGTTTGTTTGTTTTTTAATGTAGGATGGAACTTCGCTACGCTAAACAGGCGGACTGATAACGAAGCATAAACGCACACGCAGAGCCCCGCGGTCTGGTGTTAGCTCTGTGCCTGACGCGAGCCCCGAACCCGCAGCCTTACCGCCCCACGGCTCTGGGCGGCAGTTCCAGGTGCGGGGTCGCCCAGCGCCCGCGCCCACCTGCAGCCCGAGGCGGCCGCCCCGCCCCTGCACGTCGGGCGAGCGGTCGGAGGGTGGAGTGAGAGGGCCGGGCCGGGCGGCGGCGCGCCCCGCCGGGCGGGCAGCCCGGCACTTTCCTTTTCGGAGCGGGGAGGAGCGGCAGCTGCGCAGGCGTTGCTCGCACCCTGTTGATTAGTCAGTGCTGGGATGGCGCTTCCTGGGCCAGGCGCGGCGGCGGGCGGCCCCAGCCGGTGCCGTGGGGCGGCGGGAGCAGCGTCGGCCGCTCGGCGGGCCTCCCCCTCTGCTTAGCCCAGCATGTCCCGCGGCGGTAGCCGGCGCTGAGCGCGGCGAGCTGCCTCCCCGCTTCCCTCCCTCCCTCTCCCTTTCCCTCCCTTACGCCGCCGTCCCGCCGGGTGGGAGCGACCCCCGCCTGCGCTGCCCGCCCGGTTCCCTTCCCTCCGCGCCGCTGCCCTGCCCGGGCCAGGCGGGAAGATGGACCCCGGCTCCTCGCTGGGCTTCAGCCTGAAGGACGTGAAGTGGAGCGCGGTGGCCGTCCCTCTGGACCTGCTCGTCAGCACCTACCGCCTCCCGCAGATCGCCCGGCTGGACAGCGGTGCGTGGGGCGGGCGGCGGGGCCGCGCGGGGGTCGGGCCGCTCTCAGCCGTGCAGGGGGCGGCCGCGAGGCCCCGGGGCTCCGGTGTCGGCAGTGCCGCGGGGCTCGGGCTCGCGACTGAGCGAAGCGTGACGGGGTGCGGGAGGCTGCTCGCCGCCAGCCCAGGTTAGAGCGGTGTGAGAGGAGAGCCGGTGCGGTGGCGCGATGCTGCAGCAGGGCCGAGGAGGGGGAATATTGCACGGCGGAGCCGGGCTCGTCGCCTGTCACAGCTTGCTAGGAAAGCGGCGGAGCTGTGAGAACCAGGGGTGACGCGAGGTGCCTGCTCCCGGACAACTTCGTACTGCTGTTCCGTTGGGCGCCCACCTGCACCAATCGGTGTGCGTGTGCCTCCAGCCCAGGGGATGAGGAGCCAGCCTGGGTGGCGGCGGTGCCCGCTGAGGAGGCAGCGCTCGGTGCTTGGGCAGCGCAGGGGTTTCTCCGGAGGCTCGCACTGCTGCTTCGCGATGGCGTTGCATCGTGGCTCCCTGAAACCGTCCTGCTTTCCCATCCCTGACGGAATGCAGAGGATAACTCAAAATTTGGAAACGTGTCTGGGCTGTGCGTTTTGTTAGTATATGAAGTGGCCTTGTAGTTGCTTGCTGGAACAGATCGGAGCTCTCACAAAGTTTTCTGTTGGTTTGAAAAGTGAGAAAGGAGCGTGAGTGCTGTGTGCTGTGACTCCCCGTGTGCTAGGCAGGACTGGGACTGGGTTATTGCTTAACTGCAGCTCCCATAACCCTGCAGCAATCCTAGCCAGGGCTTTTTGACTTTGTCCCTTGGTTGTGCGGCACGCTTCCCAGCCTTTGCCCAGAGCTGCCATGCTGGAGCAGGCTGGTGAAAGCTGCTCTGCCATTTTAGCTGCAGCTGGCTGTTCTTCGTGCTGCCAAACCGATGTTGTCCTGCAATAATGGTAAAGCTGCTGTGTGAAGGAGTTCCTCCTGTGGTAGTACCTCCTGTCCCTGAAGCAGCCAAGATGGCCTCCAGTCACTGCACTTAAGGCTGTCAATTCACTTGCAATTCCTGGCAGCGGTTCAGGCTCTAACAGGGCACATGTATTGATGACTTACTGATTTCCTTCTCTGTATGTCAGGCTCCTTCTCAGCCTCTCTGCTCCCTTTAGAATTGCTCCCTCTGGAGGGAGATGAGAGAGCTCTGTGGATGTTCGGAGGTGAGCAATCTTTTCCCCTCCTCCCCTTCTCTGGGTGTTTTCTGGGGGGTGTCTTGTGCCAGACCAGGTGAGAAGAACGTTGCAGAGACAGAAGTACTGATGGCTTTTTTCAAGGGCTGCTTGTCGCCTGCTCACACCTGAAGCACATCACTACGTAGGTGGACGTGGGCAGTCCTGGGCTCTGTGTGACCATGTCCTGGGATGCCCAGACAGAGGCAGCTGCGCAGGGAACAGACAAAGGCTCTCAGGCCTGCCTTCCCTCATCGTGCAGATGTACCTTTTAACTTAAGGGACTGCAGATGGCAGACAGATCAATATTTTATAAAGAACTCAGACGCCGGTCTCAGTGGTACGAAGAGGATGCTTTTCCTATCTTCAAGGGAAGCTGTCTTGCATCAAGAGGAACAAGAGTCATGAATCAGTGCATGGTGTCCTGAGGAGATAAGCAGGGAACATGCAGTGTGTTGACAGGTAACTTGAGCAACTCTTGTCCTGGGAGCTTGCCTTGTGTGCCTGTCTTTGTCCTGCAAAGCTGCCAAGTAGAGCTCTGTCAGAATTTCTTGATGTGGTTCTGAAGGAAGTGCAAAATCTGTTCCAAATGTGTGTAATCCTATGCCACTGCCTAAGGCAGGTTAGGGTAAAGCTCTCATCTCCACGTCTCTGAAGGTACAGCTTGCAGGTAGTCACCAGCACATTGGAGCAGTAATGGTGTGGAAGTGGCCTGTTCTGTTCCTGAAGAGCTGAGCTCCTGTTGAGGTTGGTGGGAGCTGCATGCACTGCACATGGTATTATCTGTCTTCAGGCACCTTCTGACTTGATAGGAAAAGAGGAGGCAGTTTTAAACTAAAAGAGGGGAGAGTTAGATTAGATGTTAGGAGGAAATTCTTTTCTCAGAAGTGGGTGAGGTACTGGCACTGGATGTCCAGAGAAACAGTGCATGCCCCATCCTTGGAGTTGTTCAGGTCAGATTGGATGGGGCCCTGGGCAGCTTGAGCTGGTGGGGGACAGCCCTGCCTATAGCAAAGGGGGTTAGACCAGTATGATCTTTGAGGTCTCTTCCAAACCAAGGCGTTCAGTGATCCTGTGTCTTCATGGCTGGCTGCTCTGTCCTAGCAGCTGATTGTTTTTCAGGCTGGGTATCTGATCATCGTGAAGTGCTGGGATGGAGTTCATTTCTTGTGTAGCACCAGGAGGTAAAGGGGGGCTGAAATGCTGGAGGTATATTTTCTTCACAGGAGACCAGCTTTGCTGCATTGTTTCTGCATTTTTTTAATGGAGGTAGTGCACCATGGGTAATGCTCTTACATTATATGCATACAAGATCTCATGTTTTTCACTGCTGCCTCACCTTCAGGCCTTGTATTTGGAAGGGGGAGAAGGGCTATGATGAATGTGGTTTCATGCTTGGAGTTAAGATGTGCATCTCCTGGAAGAGTGCCCTTAAGTATTTCTGTTTGATTTCTTGACAGGATGAAGTTATGAAATATTGATGTGCACTAAATTCGGTCCTCTGCAAGAAGGGAGGATTTTTCTGGATGGCATGGGATAAAGGAGGGCTGGAAGGAGGTAGTCTCTCGCTGCATCAAGGTGGAGCAGTTAAGCAGCAGTGCCTACCTTATCTATCCTTAAATGATAACTTTGTTAGTATCTAGTTCTCAGGTGAAATTCTAGGACTGTTTGGTTGGGTTCCAGTTATCCTTTTGTATGCCAAGTTAAGTTTTTGAGATGGCCATTTTGAAGAAGGCTAATGCCTGTGTGTTTGCTTTAGTCAGCTTTGTGTTTTAATATTTTCCTGGTGAATACTGTTAACGTTGACTGAACAAGTAGAGCAAATGGTGTTGCTCTGAGAAGAATGCTTTTCCAGCCTGAATGTTTCCAGAGGGCAACTCAAACACAAAGCTACTGAAAGAGTACTTAGCACTGGGAACCTGCAGCAGAAAGGGCTCATGTCTGAGCCTGGCTGTAGCCTTATGGCTAGAGGTGTGCATAGTTGGACTGAGAACATGCAGGCGGATGCACAAAGAGGCTCGGGGTGGCTGTTTTTGGATAAAGAGTAGTGAAGGCAAAAACTGAAAACATGACAGTTTTCTCCTAATTTGTACAGGTACAGTGATGCTGAGTGTGATTATTTCAACACTTTGCTTTCCTGGTGATTGTTTTTCTAGGATAACTTTGGAGGGTAAAAGAGAAGTGCTATTCAGGTTAAGATCTGGAAAATGCTGTTTTGCATAGAGCTGACCTTCAGGCCGAGCATTCCTGTGTAAGCTCACTGCTTGCCCTTGTGCTTGGTGGGACTCCCTTTCACCCTGCTGCTGTGCAGCCAAGAAGCAGGCTGCCAGCTGAGAGCTGTGACCCACAGTTTGGCTGCAAAGAGTTCACAGAAATCCAGGCCTTGTGTATGAAGACTGAAGTTTCTGGGATTAAGAGGGCATGTGATCCTCTGGTGCAACTTCTTTTTTTTTTTTTCCGCAAGGGATGAGCACATTTGTGCGTGCTCTAATAATGTTTTAGGGAAATATGCTGTAGAGATCAGATGTGGCACTTGGCTGGGTTGGGGGAAGTCCTCAGCTGGTGGAGAAGTGATTCCCTGCTGTGTGCTATGTAAAAACAACAGTGATCTTTTTCTGGAGGATCATTACAAGCCATTAAGACTCAGAAGGGTATTCTTTTCTGTAAATGTGTGGTTACTTTAAAGTGAAATGACAGAAATAGTGGCCAGAAAGAAGGAAAGATCTATGTAATAGGCAGCAATCTTTTTATAAAAGTGATTCCTTAGTCCTGGCAGAACTCTAGTGAAGAGCAGCGGTGGGGTGAACAGTGAGTTTGTGCTACTACTGCTCCTGGGGCAAAGATTTTATTTATTGTAAGTATTCAGGTACTCTTTTTCGCTCTCCTTTTTACAGCCTTTCCCTTTGACATCCTTCTGCTCCAGCAGTCTCAGTGGCCTGTTGTTTCCTGCAGCACGTTACTGTGGGGCTTATTCCAGTTGTAAATAAGTTGAAACCGAGCGCCCTTGCAGCTTATCAAAGACTGTCGTACTGGAGAGAACATCTTGGCCGTGTACATAATGACAATTCCATATTGCGTCAGTCCACAAATGCGGGTTGTCTGTGTGGCCAGACAATGCTTGGAAACTACAAAGAATCTTGTTCTTTTTATTCTGGGTGCTGCTGCCCCTGCTTTGATTGTCCTGAATGACCTCTTCCTCTCAAGAAACTGCTGCAGAGCTCCTCTGTAGCCTGCTGTTGGTGTGAGGGGGTGTGAATCACGTGGGGGTGGGACGTGGCTTTCAAGTAGACCAGAAAAGGGACTTCAGATGTGCTGAGGCTTTGAGCAGATGCTGTGATCTGACCTCCCACTCATGGTATGGCTGGCTGCTGTGTGCTGTGTTGGTAGGTTACAGTTGTTGTGCGCTGTGCAGGTAGACTAAAATAAATTTTTTTTTTTTTTTTTTTTTTTTTGTAACCTATCCATCCTGAAATATGTTATAGCCACATGGCTTGATTTCTTCCTTAGGTGCTGAGCAACTTTGAAATACCAGTTGCTTGTTCTGTATGTTCTGCCACTGTAGTAAAATATTAGAAACATCTTGCTTTCTCTTGTTTCCTCCTTTGCCTTATGGTCTGCTGTATTTCCACCAAGATAATCAAATGAAGATACAATTGACAGGTTGCTAACCACTGGTACTGGTTGTTGTCTTTTGTCATTGTTTTTCTTTTTCCCCTGTTGGCAGAGGTGTGTTCCAGGAACGTTTTAGTGAAAAAGCTTTTAATTCATTTAAAATCTGCAGCTACCAAACGGTGTCTGTGAAGATTACAGCGCCCTGCTGGAGATGTAGTCCAGTAGCTTGGCAACACCTGCTCCCAGGAGTACCACTGGCTTCAAATGAGACAAATAACAGTTCAGCAGCGTACCTGCTTTACACCTAAAATCCATTTGTTTTTTTTTTTAGCTACTTTCATATTTTGCAGTGGTTTTGTGTATATTGTGTGTTCTGTGACCTGTGTGCTGTTTGCACTACACTAGAGCCGTGGTAGTGCTGCTATAGGGCAGCTAAGATGCAGGTAATTACCATCCCCTCATTTATTGCACACTTAATAAATGTTCAGATTTCTTGCTACTGTGCAGGATGTAGAAATTCTAGATTGTGGTTCCTGCTTCTAAATTTCTGACTCTGTTAGGCAAAGCTTCTATGTATGTAGCAGAGCAAACTTCCTATGCAGTTCTGTAGTTCAGGTATTAGGTGATGAAACAACATCTGTCTTTTTATAACTGGAATTCAAGATCTGCAATTTTAACCACAGGGGCAGAATCCTAGGGGAATCTTAGTGTCTTGGCTTTTTAAGCTTCAATTATGTGTAGCTTTTAGATATGGCACAAGATGTAGATAAAATCAAAAAAAATTAAGCTGTCCTAAACAATGAAACTCTTGATCTTAGAAGAGAGGTGCAGTGAATCACATGCTCTTGTTGCAAAATGTGGTGTTGAGGAATGAGTGATACATGTGTAAGAAAGAAGGGCTTTGTTTCTTAAGCTTTGTAGGTGCTGTTCTGGGACTAGGTGTTCCTGCTGCAATGACTGCATGGGTTGGTGCTCTCTGTAACAGCACTGTGAAGGCAACCCAAGGGAGCGTGCCAGGAAGCAGTGCAGGAGGAGTTGGACACCGTGGTGTGATGCCCCAGGATTCTGTGCATGTCATGAGCAGTTTGTTCCCATCATTCCTGCAGTGGTTTGTCAGCAGCACAGGGCATGGGTGTTGCTGTGTTTCCTCTTGGCATTAGGAGTAACAAGTCGGCTGGTTTAGGGAAGCTTAAGTTCCTCCCCTATAGGAAAGTATGCATCATATTAGTGTGCATTGCGTATGACTCAAAGAGCAACCTGCCTAAAACTCAGTGAGTCAATACTTTGAATCTGAAATTTGTGCTCTGAGTGGTTTTCTCCTTTGGAATGAATTTCATGTAACGTTTGCGGCCAGTTTTCTTCATGTCATTTGTAGAATGAAAAATCTGTGGGGTGTACTTCACCGTGCCTTCATCTGTGAGGCACATCTGCTGATTTGAGCAACTGACACCGTAACTTAAAGACGTAGCTCAACTTTATATTTCTGTTCTGTGTGAGCACATTGAAGAGTGCATCTGCTGAGAACGGGGCCATGTCTGCCTTGGGGTCTTTGTGTTGGTGTACATCAACGTAAAATTCCTAACACTGGGGCCTTGCCGGTGCACTGGCACAGGAGGCTGAGGCCTAGCACCAGCCTGCAGAGCTACCCTGCCTCAGAGCCTCCGGCATGGCCCCATTGGGACTGGGGCTGAGGGGCCCTGCTGGGGAGGGCTGAGCGTGGAGGCCTGCCATCTCCTGTGCTCTGTCTTGGTGTTTGGTTTGTTTGAAGGAGGAATGAGAAGGCTGACATCTGGTTCCCAGACCAGGTCCCTTGTGTGGAGAGCAGTGAGTCTGAGCCTTGTGAAATGCAAGCAGCCCCTGGTTTGAGCCATGGCACAGGCCTGCACTGAGCCCTAGGACCTGCTGGGGTTGTGGGTTTGGGAGATCTCAGCAAAGGAACCCATGGTGACTTGCCTGTGAAAAACAGCAAGCCTCATTGTGGCAGGTGAGATGGTGCACAAATCGCTGTCAGGAGTTTTGCTGTAGACAAGAGTAAACAAAGACCTGTGCTTTCTGCTCTCCAGGCTTTGCAGTGTGGGAGGATGTGAGTCAATTCCCCTTCTGGCATTGTCTCCCTGTTTTCATCCCCTGCTCCCAAACTGGCACAGGCTACCCGGAGAATCTGTGGATGCTCCATCCCTGGAGGTGTTCATGGCCAGGTTGGATTGGCTCTGGGCAGCCTGAGCTGGTGGGAGATGTCCCTGCCTAGAGCAGGGCACTGAGTGGCTTTTGGTGAAGTGATGGACTGAAAAGCCCCTCTGACAGGGCTGTATGCATCATGCTCTGCTCTGCTTTGTGTCTTTGTGATCATGACAAAACTCCCGTGTGTTCTGGGTGAGAAGGTAACTTGCTGGGCAGCAGTTTTAACAAAGATGACCTGAGTCTGTGGCATGAGCAGCAGTGGCCCATGTGTGGTGCTGTGGAAGGGCATATTGTGCGAGGCCTTGGCTCCTCTCTGTATGTTAGAGCACCTGGGGCAGTTGAAGGAGTATGTAACTGACTGGAGAGCCTAGGGAGCAGTGGCCTTAACCTGTTTATTCACAAGATGTTTTTTGCACTGCTGATATGGAGAGAAAAAAAAAAAAAAAAAAGGAATAAGCTATTTTCTTCTGAAGGATAGCGTAGGGATTTGTTGTGAGGCCTTGAGAATTCGGAGAAGATAAAAGAATGTGTTCTCTCACTCTTGTTTTTGTTTCTTTTCTTGGGTTTTAGGTTGCTGTTTGAGCAGTGCATAATAGGTGCCTCTCAGGGACAGGATATTTGAAGGGTCATCAACCAGAGTGGTTGAAAGAGTTGCCTGCTATCTTCTGGGCAAGTACTGTTAACCACAAGGAGTGACCCGTAACTGTGTAATAGCTCTCATTCTCAAGGGCAGTTCAAGAACATATTCTCAACTCTTACAGGTGGAGAGTGAATAGCTCCTCTGGATTATAAGAGCAGTAAATTAAACTATTCATGTTGTGCAGTCTTGGGTCAGGTGTTTGTGGAGGTGCTGTAGTGTTGCGTGCTGCTGGCCTTTTTACAGGATGATTTCTCCAGAGCGCACTAGAAAGAGACTGAAGAAATGATCAGCTTCTCAGACTCAGAGAATCTTCTCGCAACATGAATTCGCCTTTTAAAAATGTTTGCTTTAAAACTTTATTGCCTCTTTCCTGAAAAGAGACTGCATGTCCAAGATTGACCTGAAAGTACAAGCGGAGAAAGGTAGCTGTGTGTATCTTAGGCAGTCACTTCCAAGCTGTTCCTGCTGGCCTTACTGGGAGTCTGTGCCCTTTGCTCAGCTGTTGAGCCTCCTATTGTGCTGTTGGACCTGAACAGAACACCGGTTATCTAGAGGTATTTCCAGGGGTGTTCGAAGGTAAAACACCCAGGACCACCTAGCAATAGCAGATGGTGCTATCTCCAGGTTTTCTTTTATCCTCCCTTGTGTTGAAATAGTACAGTCCTCCCTTCTGCCTCTTCAGTGTTTCTGGTGCACTGCTGTTGTTTCTGTCCTGTTGCTCCCAGACAGATGATTCTTCTTTCTGCTCTAAGTGAAAAGAACCTCTGGCTATGAGGAAATTGGGGATGGGGATCAAGAACTTGTTTCTTAGACCGGACAGCATGTGGTCTTTGGCAGTATGCGTACCAGGAGTGATAGCTGAATTTGCCACCAAAGGTGAGGAAGCAGGCAGGGACAGCCGTGTTGGACACTGAGACCAGAAATTCTACACGCAGCTAGTTGCTGTGCAATGTAAGCAGGTGTTTTTGGACCCTGATGCAGAGAGGAGGCGTGTATCCATGCAGGTAGCATGGGATCTCTCTCATCCTGTACTCTTTTTCTTATGTTGACATGCTGTTGGTTTAGCTTCGTTGAAGTGGGTTTTGCTGGCAGGACTTGAACATGATTTGGTAGGTTTTTCTTCTAATGCTTCCTCTTAACTGGCACCAGATTCTTGCTTGACTTACAGAGGGTGAGTGAGCTTTTAGTAATCCTTGTTTGGGAGGTTGTCCCAAAGACATCCCACTTGTTATGGAATGTGACTAGCTGGGAGAAGAATTCAGTGTGTGTAAACTGATTTCTGTCTTAGCTGAGAGATTAGTTATTAGAACATTAGATTCATTCATTAGATTCATTCTTTTTCTATCTTAACAGTCCTGTTCAGGCTTCTATTTAGTAAAAAGTCAAAATAGCCCTTTTCCTCTCTAAAGGAAGCTATAAAAATGTGTCTTGGCTAATTTATGTGATCATGTCTGAGATATTTATCATTTTGTTATGGCAGGCTTTTTTTCTACCCTGGTCTCCAGATATGACTCTACATTATATTCATAGGAGAAGAATATAGAAAGCATTGGTGTGCATGTGAATCAGGGAGATATTAGGGTTCTATATGAATAAACAAAATGTGACTTTTTACATGTATGTTTTTGCAATCACTGAACCCAGGATGTGGCTGGAGATGAGTAGCAAAGCTGCTATACCATTGCAACTGAATGTAGGGCAGTCCAGAGATCGGATCATCCCTGTTGTGCGCTTTATGGGTTGTATTGTCAAATATCATTTGTGTTCCTGTCAATATGGAACAAAATATCTTGAGACTGAATAGCCTGTGGGCAAAGATAAATTATTCCTCAAGGGGAAAGTGAAGCATGATGGGTTTTCCTTCACTGTCATTTCTGTATGCTGCTCACTGAAAGCAGCTTTCCCTCTTTGCGGGAGGTACTTTCTTCTTTTTGTGCATTCCTAAGACGATATCAAAGTTTCAAAGGGACATTACCCTCTTATCCCTTATGTGTTGTTTTTTCTTTTAAAACAAAGGTGTTCTTTTTGTACCTTTCAGTTTGTGCAGATTTCCCTGAAACAATGAGAATTAATTGCACTCAGGATTAGGATTGTTCTTGGTCGGGAAGAAACAAGGTGCAGTCCTGCTTGCATTTCTCATGTTGATATTCCCATACTGCTCAGATACTCTTGCTGTACAGAACGTAACCAAATCAAGCATGTGCCTAATTACCCTTGAACACCTACAATTTCTGTGCGTGTATGTGGTCAGCCTGTGTTTGAAGAGGCCTTACCCTGTCATTAGTGGCGCTTGGATTTTACAAGGTGGAACTGGAGAGGTGGCACTGCTGGAGCTGCCATCCAGAGAGCAGCCCCCCAGCATCAATTAGTGCGCATCAATTAGCGCCTGCTCTGCATCTGACAGCGTGGGGAGCCGAGCCAGGCAGCTCGGAGAGCAGCCAGCGGGCATCCTGGCTGGAGAGCAGAGCTGAACTTCTGCTTGCTCCCAGCTGTTTTTATTACGTCCCTACCATGCTGCAGAAATCGCAGGCAAATTAAAGTGCAATGATGAGCTCTTGCAAAGCCAAAGAAAACTATCCTTGAGGAGCTCCTGCATTTTTGGCTACTTTATTTTTAATTGGGAGTTTGTCCAAGATGCCCTAAGTTCAGACGGGGATCACTGCCATGCAGCACAAAGGAGTACAGTGTCTCTTTAGGACTTGGGCAGTATAATGAGAAGGCTGAGCATGCTTGCTTGGCTACTGTTTAAAAAAATCATCTAATTATAAATCATTGACAATAGGCAGCTCCCCAGCTCTCATGCTGTGCCCAGGAAAAGTCTGAATGAATAGGCTGCTTTTCTGTCTGCCAGGGCAATCTAGAATCACGTTCTGGATCTCACAGCTATGGGGTTGGCAGGGTCAAAGGTTTTTTTGTGGGCATCTTGAATCCAGGGAGCAGCAGCCAGACCTTCCTGACCAGACTCCAAACGATGCACCTTGGAAGAAGGGCTCCTTGGAGCAGCTAAAATTTGGCTTGTCAGTTAAAGCAACCATTTTGTTGCTGTGCTTGGAAATAAACAGGAGGCCAATAGAAGCGCACAGTGCAATGCTAACTGCTGACTTCCCACCCTTTAAGTATTAAGCTTGTCCAGCTAGGCAGCTGATGTTAAACAGGTTCTTGGAAATGTATCCTCTGGTGGCCCACATAGTATTTACAGATGCTTCTGAGAAGGAGCTTTCTAGCATAAGGAGTGCTTGCCTCTGGTATGGGGAAACCTCAGCTCTCTTACTGAGGTATATAAAGGAGCTGATTGGGATGGCAGCACGCTGCTCAGAAACCCCATTAATGCTATGGTTTTCTTTTGGTCAGGTAGTTCTGTTATTCCCTTTATCACTACCAAGCAGTTTTTGGTCTTAATTTCTAGGCTTGGTGCTCTGGTTGCAAAGGACAAATAAATGCTTGAACCTTCTTTTCTGTGACTTTGGCAATGAGAATTCAAAATGGAAAACAAACTGAATCTACACATTATTTCCTGTCTCTCTACAGTAGCACTAAAGTAGATTGGAACCTGTGTTGCCTGCAATGAAAAGTTAAGCTTTCTCATTCGTGGTACTCTGGATTTGTAATCATTCTAAGTGTCATTAATGTGAGATTCTTAGTGCTTCGGATCTGTGTTCTTAGGTCACTTCAGAATGGATTTCTTTTCCCTGAGAATCTCAGTTGTTTTTTTTGTTTTTTTTTTTTTTTTTAATTAATGATGATTCTCTGATCAAGTATCTTTTTTTCTCCTTTAAGATACCATGATAGATGAAAAATGATAATGGGCACTGGTTCACATGTTGTAGGGTACTGAAGTAGTTTAAAGAATTGTTGGGTCTTTCTGCAGTGGTTTGTAAGTAACTGGGTTAATGGATTGTCTTGTTGGACCAATCTTACAGCTAAATCTATAAAGTGGATAAATCTGTAGTTACATCTGATAATGTTCAGCATTAATAAGAGTAACTATAACAGTGACAGAAAATCGCTGTGTTTTGGGATGCAAATGTGAAGGTACTGTTGTTTTTTTCCCTGTGTAGGAGTGGAGAGCAGGCTGTGTTGAAAGATGTGCTTTGACTTGCTTGGCTTGAGATCATAAAAAGTAAGGTTTCTCGTTCTGGGTTGTTTGTTTTGAAGGCCTGAAATGAATGCAAACAAAGCTCAGTGAAATCTGAGTTGTTAGCCTTATTCTTTTTTTCCCACCAACTTTCATATGAACACGCATCAAGATGCCAAAGTTGCTGAAGTCAGTGGAGCATTCCCCATTGAAGGCAGTGGCACCATTCGGCACTGACGTAAAATATTTGTGCTCCTCCTTCCTGCAGTGGGTTGAACAGGTTTTCTGAGACTGCTGAGATGATGTCTGTGCATTGGCAGCTAGAGAAAAGCTTGTATTGGAACAAACCGGATTTTTCAGTGGGTTAATCTGTCCCATAGCCTTATAACAAGATTAGGGTTTATGCTGATTTGTTGCAACAGTACTGGTATATCCAGTTGTTCCAATGGCAAAATCTTAATCCTAAAGAAATAAATCTGTGTTCTTCCTGGCAAGCGTAGAAAGAATAGGGGGATGGGAGTTGTTTCTCTTGCTGGGTATTAGCGGATGGTAGCTGGAGTTCAGCATCAGATGTATTGAAGCAATTTGATTGTATCTGGCTTTTGCAGAAGGATTGAAATTGCAGAAGCAAAGGCTTGTCTACTTTCTCTTGATTGTGAAATATTTAGTGGTCACCCAAAGCGGTGTTTGATCACAGTGCTGTGAGGCTGAAGGATTGCAGAGATGAACAAAGCACTGCAAGTAGTGATTCTAGTCTGTGGGTAAGGCTGTCATTGCCCCTTGTTTGCAGATGTGGTCAGTTAAGCAAAATGGAAGTCCTACTATTCAGTCACCACTGAAAACTGTTCCAGTGTGGTCAGGTGTAGACAGCAACAGTTGTTTCATCTGGAGAAAACTTCTTTGAGGGAGCTGGTAAGGGATGTGCTGTAGAAGGGCAGGACTGGTGACCCAGTGTCATGGGCTGGGCTGATCCCATTGCCCTGCCTCTGGAGGACAACAGGCTGAATCTTAGCTTGGAGACAGCACACTTGTACTAATTTTACCTGCTTTCCCCTGCTTGAGTTGCTATTTTTACCTTAATTTTGGCAAAGAAATGAATTTGTTTTAAAAATCAAAACTTTCGTACTGTCTGGTAAGCCTTTCATCTACTGGAAGATGTGGAGTCTATTCAATTGATGGTGCTTCAAATCAATGTCACATTGTATTTCTTCCAAAAAAGGAGCGTTGGGGAGTTTCACTCATGCCAAATACTGGCTCACCCGGGTGATGGGAACCAGCACCAATGGATGTGCTGCTGGAATTAAACAGTTAGAAACATATTTAAAACTACTCAGCAAATGGAGAAGTAAGGCTAGAAAGTGAGATGTGTTGTCAGTAGTCTCAACTGTAACTGTGATTTTTATTCCCAATCTTTGTGTCTATCCACAAGGTTGTGTAGCCGTGGACAAAGTCTTCTACTTCCATCCGCTGTGCTCAGATACAGATAAGACCACCGTTAGGCTTTCAGAATGAGTTGGCTCACTTCAAATTAAAAATTTAGCATACTGTTCTGTATAGCCCAGAGATGATTAAATGTTAATGCTTTTTTTTTTCCCCCACGTTGCTCCTAGAGATTACAGTCTTGACCCTTCTAAGTCACTGGCTGCCTGCATTTAGGTTTCATGTGATCCACCCCTGTGCAAATTGTTTTGCTTTTCTTTAACCAAAGAAATGTTTCTGATCAGCTAGATAATTCTTATGCTGTTTTTTAATGTCTGTATGGAATGACATAGTGAGACTGATAACGTGGGGAGACCTTCAAGGAAGGGCTTTTGTGTGCTTTTCTGGCAGTAGCAGTATTTTCTACAACTCAGTGCTCTTTTTACTTCTCTTCCATTGCACATTTTATGCAACAGTAACTCTTCCAAGCATCTGTTCAGTCTTAGTGACGAAAGACCAACATTTTCAATTACTGTGTATCTGTTTTGTTACTGTAAGTGGGATACTTCACATGTCAAATTAATTGTGAGGTTTTCTTTCATTCATTGGTTAAGAAAAATTGCAGTAGTCTTTTTTCATACAAAACCTTTGCAGCTTCACAATGGAAAATTTGGATGTTGTTCTCATCCTGTTGAACTTCTCTCTGACCTACATTTAGACCAGGGCAATTCTTATTTTTGCTGAAGCAATAGCACTAGCAGGCTGAACAGCTCATTGAGAGTTGACTCAGTAACCAAACACACCACAAAAGGATAAGCAAGCAAATGACCCTAGCAACACTTAGTTTTTGACATTTGCTGAGATATCTCTGTAGGTGTGTACCCAACAGGTACTCTGGAGTATGATGCAGCATGCAGGGGAAAAGAAAAAGGTTTAATTTCTTCTTTCACCCTCCTTCAGAGTTCATATGCAAGTTACTTGCCATGAGGAGGGCTTTGGGCAGGCTTGTATGATCTGATATATAAAAATAAAAAATAAAGTTCGTATTCAGAGTTAACAAGAAGTTTGTGTTTTATTTCCTGAAATGTAAATTCCAGACTCAGTGTTAGAAGAAAGCTTTAACCTGTGGGAGAAGAGGCAGCTGTTCTGCTAGGGTAACACAACAGCAAGTTGGAGATGAAAGACCAGATGGTGTTAGCATTGGGGCAGGTCGTGGGTCTGGTGCATCTGTCCTATGCGCTGGTACAGCTTCAGTCTGTCTGAAACAGAATGACCATGAGGTGATTTTAGGTGAAGCTGATACTTCTGAAGGAAAAAAAAATTGCCCATGTGTTCCCTTCCTGGCCTTGATGACAACTGTCTTTGGACGGCCATGCGTAACAGCACTGCAGGTATTTGATTAACTAGTAGAATGTAATTGAGTTTGAGTTGTCACATACTCACTTCCTTTGCTTCTCCTCCATTGCACATATTAAAACCAGGGAAGATTGTTTAGGAGTGCAGCCTTGTTTCCTGAGTGAAATCATTCATACTGCTCTTAATTTAAACTCCAGTTTAGACTCCAGGTGCTAAGCATTGGAGGTACTAGAAAATGAACTACCTGGAGTTTCATAGTTTAATGATTGTCTTCTTAAAGGCAAAAGGATGCTGTGCTCATCACCTGGCCCTAAGGGCTGCTGATACTTCAGAGGCTGCGTTGGGAAGGCTGCAGCCACCTGTGATGCTCACAGGTCCTCTTTGCCAGGCAAGCTGAAGTCTGTGTGCATAGTGCCAAAGTTAATGGGTGTGCTGGGGACAGTTGGGTGTTTCTGACCTGCCCTTGTCTCTTCAGGTGTGCTGTCTCATCAATGCTGGGCCCCTCTAATTCCCATTTTTATACATGAACCTCTGTGCTTGTGTTACAAGAGGAGCTCCAGCTTATACCTGTGGTGAATCTTCCAGCAAGCTAAAAAAGTACTTCACCCTAGGATGCTACCCCTATAGGAACTATGACTAGCAAATGTTTGTAGAGACATAAGTTAACTTTCTCAAAAAAACAAGACAACTCTTACTAATTGACTAGTGTACAGTGTTACAGATTCTTTCTTTTAATGTGGAAGAGCAGTGTTGGCATTTATTTGTGTTAGCAGTGTGACCTCCCTCTGACCTGAAATGTCTCCCTGCACAGAGCCATGAAGGCCATAACACATAATACTGTCTTTATTAAGAATGGATTATAATTTCATTTCATCCTGGCTGGAGCTGTGCTTACTGTAGGATGATGTTGAGGTGTGTCTTAATGCATGGCTTGTTTGGCCCTTAGCCGGGAAAAGAATCTGCTGCTTGTGCAGCAGATACCACATAAGTAAGGAAGGCTCCCCAGTGCTGTGATATCATGTTGAATAAATAAGAACCTCAATTCTCTCTTCTCCAGTTTTTCTCATCACTCTGCTTTCTGTTAGCTTCTGGTCATTGCAAAGCAAACCTTGTCTGCTAGTCTTCCCTTGTCTTCCCTTTTAAGACCAGCCACGTGTTGACAGGTCTTCCTGCTCCTTCCACAGAGCTCACCTGCCTGGGCAGCTGCCTCTGCTGCTCCTCGAGTTAACCCTTCATTCTTAGCAAGCATTAGTACAAGCTTGAGTGGGAGGAAAGTTGAAGTTACTCATTTGTGTGGGGCTTTTGTAATTACCTGGCTGAGTGTCCACTGAAAGGATTTCTCATGTTGCTGAGGTTTTCCTCTGTAATGATTTGTTATGTGACTTAGAACATTAGGTGGGATAATTAAAGCCCACCACCTGCTTAACTCATCAAGGAAGCCTGGGTGATGCACTTAATTGTACAGCAGCTGTTACCTGGCTGCAGACAGTTCAGACTTGATGAAAACACATGGTATGAAATCTAGATGAATTGTCTCTGGGGTTCAGCAGGCATCTTCTTCACCAGCTATTTTACAGCAGCAGTCTTACTTTTGACATGAGTTTAGTTTTCTGTATTTTCTTTTTGTTCCAGGAAGAACAAATTCTGCTTGCTTGATCTAACGTGCAAGGGACAGCATTTAGTTCTCTTTACAGTCTTCTGTAATGAATGGGATAAGAGGAATGTCTCCCTAACCATCCTCCTGGCAGGAGGAGATGGTATCCAGTTCGTCTAGAATGTGCGAATGGTATCTGTTACGTTGCTGGTACCTTGTGTGGACTTCCTCTTTCTATTCTTATCTCCCTAGACACAAAGCTTAGGCTTTAAGGGAGTGATACAAACTCTTAACCAGGATGACAAAGTGTGTGGCATTTTAAAATGTTTATATTCCTGTAGATGGCTGCTTATTTTTAGCAGTGTAGTTTCTGTGAGTGAATGAGTCATGTTGGTCTACATGTTTTGCAGTAACTTGAACATCAGCTTCTCAAAACTAGAATGAGAATCCTGAAAGTTTGTCTTGTTTGTTTTTTTTCCATTTGTTTCATTATTTTTCTTTAGCGGTTGGTGTTGAAAAGTCACTTCTATCTTTGGCAAATGAGAGTATGTGGAACCATCTTGAATTCTCTTGTATGGGAATGAATGGGCCAAGCTTTAATTGTTGATCTAGGAGGTGAACAGGAGATGGGAGAGCTCAGTGCCTTCAGAACTGGAAGGTCTACAGTTATAACGGGGTCTTTACCTTAGATGTTTGAGAATTGAGAAATGCAAGTACCTTTCTCAGGAAGTGGTAGTGACAGCTCATGGGGATGTCAGTCCTTGCTTCAAGAGAAGTGTGCCTGTGTGCCATGGCTTTGCCGTGGATAAGCTCTGTCCTGGCGCATAGCCAGCCACTATTTTCTCATCTGGTTCTGGAACACAGCAAGTGAGAACAGAAATTCATCTCTGAGCTTGGAAATTGAGGTATCCTGCTCCTGGCCTTGCTGCAGTTTTTAACTGTTCATCTGAAATTGGAATGTGCACAGTGACTGAGCCAAGATTGGATTACAAGTTCTAGGACTAGAAAGAATTGTGAAAGGAGTATCGGCATTTAATGTAGGTGGCATTTAATAAGCATAAGAATCTTGATGAGGCAATTATCTTTTTGTTGTTTTTTAACTACCAACGTTTGAAGAATTTTCCTTTCATTGTCATCATTCTCTCTGCAATTGCTTTTGAACAACAGCGGGCTTTTGTTTGTAGTTCTTAAGAGTTGCATGGATATGAAGTTTTGCCAATCATGTAACTAAAAAATGATGATATCTGATTGAGAAAGAACACATGAGTAGCTGTTAAAGCACTGCTTCAGTGATGGGTGGTGAAGTAGCCTGTGTCTTGGTCACAGTGCTCGCAGGATGACGGCTTGCTTAGGAATACGCTGGCTTTCTTCACCGTGTGGAGGTGTGAGACTTTTACTGTAAGGTAAGGAGGGGTGTCAGTGCTTTATTAGGATTTACGTGCTGTTAGCAAAGCATGGGCTTCTTAGTCTTGGGCATTATTATGAATAAAGTTGACTCAGGCTTTGGAAAAGTGTAATGGACTTAGGGAGGTGTGAGGAAACGTGATAATTCCTTGCTTCTGACTTTTATTTAGGGGAAAGAATGAACTCAAGTATTTACCTGTAGATTCTTTGTAGTGGTATAATTACATTGCAGGCATTTGGGGTGGGGAGGAGAGGGCGAGATACAGCTAATCCATATTTGATCACAAGAGACAAAATTGTTAGTAAAGACGAGTGACCTGTATTCTGTTTTCTCATGGAGTTTGATTTTATGTAAGCAGTAGTGTAGGAGTATGTTGAATAGGTGAGAGCCAAGATGCATAGTTTGTGGATGTGAAGGCTGCTGACTTCTCTCCCACATAGCTAAAATGTGATTAATGAAAGGCTTGCATAACCTGTGTTACTGAGATGGGGGAAAATCAGATTGGATGCATGTGGCTGTGTTGCAAGGTATGGGTTGCTGGGAAAAGTATGAAGGGCTACATCTGGGTGTGCTTGGGCCAGATCCTGAGAAGCGTAGCCTGGTTTGAACGTGTCCCCAGCCTGAAGAGAGGAGGCTGGTCTAAAGGCACTGGACAAGTCAGTGGAAGGAATTAGAAAGAACGTGTATCACCACATGCTGTTCCCGTTCATATTTGATGCTTCCTTGTATTTCCCCATAGTGTGGAGGCTGTTGTTAGCCAGGTTTTTTGCTAATCCATTAATCCCTACGAGGAGCAGCTTCGTCTAAAGCAACCCCAGGAACTCTACTCACCCTAGGCTGCAGAAGCAAAGGACATGCAGGTGCCAGGCCTGCCTGTTGTGTACATCCACCTTTCTGCTCTGCTCCAGCTTCCAGAGAGAAATACGGAATTTGTTTCCAATTTAATCTCTTCCAGGGAATGGTTGTTGTAGCAAGAGTTGTGGTTTCCAAGACTCTGCTTAAAAATTACTACTTCCAGCTGCAGAGTTAATTAGGTAGTCACTGTTGGGCCTGCCTTCATAATACCTTTTTACACTCACCTGTCCCACCCAGTTTTAGGAGTAACCTGTTTAACAGATCGTGGCTTGTGAGCCATGGCTGGAAGCTCCTTTTTGTTATGTGTGTATGTTATTTATTTTTACTGAAAACATCTTTCTCAGACTCCTCAAGAACGATCTATACTGTAATTATTTCCCTGCAAATCCTGGATGTAGAATTCGGGCTTTCTTTAGGTAATGATCTGAAATTATAACTACAAATTGTAAGGCACAGTAGAACGTATCAGCGGTGCTTTGGCTTTTCTTCAAAATCTGTTTGCTATTGTCAATGAAACTAGTAAAATACTAGTTCTTCCCTTAGGTGTCATTGTTTTTATTTTGCTGTGGGATGGAATAATTGCTTGTTGCCATGGGCTATAGAAAGCATGAGGTTAAGACTCTGAACTGAAACTTGAGTTTCAAATAGACCATATATTATCATTATGTTTCCCTCCAGAATTATAACTGTTCACTGGAGTAAGCTGAAAAGAATTTTTGTGCCTATTGTGAGTTGTCTTTTGAGCAGAGAACAGAAGATGCTCGAAGTCAGTGAGTAGGAGCTGGTGCTTAGCAGACTGCCTGCCTGGCTGGACTGCCTTGGTCTTGAAATGCTGTGCCTACTTGAAAGTGTGCCTGCTTGCTGTCAAAATACTTTTTTTAAATGGATTTAATAGCTCATGGGGCAGTAGACCACGTGAGGTCCATCTCTTGGGTTCATCGCAGGGGGTTGGAAGGGACCTCTGGAGATAATCAAGCCCAACCCCTTGCTAAAGCAGGTTCCCTGCTGTAGGTGACATAGGAAAGTGTACAGGTAGGTTTTAAGTATCTTCAGAGGAGACTCCGCAGCCTCTCTGGTCATTCTGACTTGTGTTTGGTGTCTGCTAGGTGTTGCTGATAGTTCATTTGACTGGTTTCAAGACACCTTGAGGAAGGCTGTTTTCTCTGTGTATACAAACAGGACTGTATGAATGTAAGAGCAGCCTGCTGTGAGTGATGATTGTAGTGTATTAACTTTTTCTTCACAAGCAATAGGATTAAGTTTATTTGTACAGGAATAGCTATTTACCTAGTAGCTTGCAAAGGGATAAAAAGAGCTGAAATCTCTGTCTGCAGGTGAAGTACTCAGCTGCTTAATAGTGACAAGCAGAATTTGGCCTTAGGTGGCTTTAGGTTAGTGAAGTGCTGGTCCTTTAACGTATGGAAATATGCTTTTCTGATACCTCCAAAGTGTAATAACCGATTTGTGTGTGGATTTCCTTTATTTAAAGATTAAGAGCTCTCAAGTATGTGTATTAAGAAAGATAGACAGACATAAAGAGGAATGTGAGAAATCTGTTTAAGCAGAAATCTGAAAAAGCAAGCTAAAAGCCACTGCTGAATGATCAACAGCACATCTCTGGTACTTTGTATTCAGACAGTGGGTTGGTTTATGTTTGTGCTCTTTAAGATAAAGTGCTTACCTTGCAAAATGAGTACTGTTTAGAATTGCAACTTAGTTAACTGGATTTCTTAACTTATTTAAATCGGATTTCTGAAAAGTAAATAGTAGTAAGAACACAATGCTTGTTGTGAAGTCTTCCTAATTCTGTAGACAAAAAGTGTAATTTTAAAATCATATGTCTGTTTTTCAGGAGAAACTGTAGAAGGCCTTCGAGAGAGTGATTACCTCCTGATTCATTCGTGTCGGCAGTGGACAACAATTACAGCTCACAGTCTGGAGGAGGGCCACTACGTCATAGGGCCAAAGATAGAAATCCCTGTACATTATGCAGGTAAAGCTGCTGTTAACCTGAAAAACAAATTTCAAGAGAATGAATTGCCTACCACTTAAGTTAATCACTTTAGTGGGTAGAGTGAAACTAAATCTTCAGTATCAGTGACTGTGAATTATCTTTTTAGTAACACTGCAGAGCTCAAGAGATAGTGGTATACACCCAGGGCTATTAAACAGATGTTTCATTGGGCAGCATGTTGACAGAATGCACAGCAATGTAGAAGAATCTCAGTTTTGAGTATAACAAATTGCCAGCCTTTGTCATCTGTGAACATGGTAGGGGAAGTTTGAAAATGCTTTGAAATGATCAATCAGAGATGGAATGAAGTTTGCACTTAATTACATACTCAAGCTGGAGGGAGGTTTTAATGTTTCTGTGTTGAAAGCCCAAGAGCTTTCAGATCAGCAGCGCAGTATTACATTGGTGCTTTTCATTAGTTCTTTGTTGCTGTCTGCCTTTTTGGATAGTGCAGTAGTACCGTTGTTCAAAGTAGGCAGGTATGGTTAGATATATGGCAGATATATAGCTCATCAATGTTTATTTTGTAACTTAAAAAATTAGCTTTACTTTCCAAAGAAAGTATTTTATTCATTTTTATTTTAGTACTGTTTCTCACTGCTTAGTATCCTTATTCACATGCTAAATATAACAGTACTAAATGAATGGGAAGTACCTGCCCTGCTGCAGTTACAATGCACACTTGAGCTTTTAAAATTTTTGTAAGTAAAAGAGCTGGCTATAAAGGAAGTATGTGGGCTTAGTACTCTGCTTTCACTTTGTCTTCTGAATAGCCACTTGTCAGTTGAGTAATCTACATAGCTCTGTTATTGTCTCATTTTAAATCCCGCTGTAAAGAGGTTGGGCTGAATTGTACAAGAGATGACTGAGATGTTTTAATCACAGTGCTGCTACAACAGCACCATATTGCAGTGATGGAACTTAATGTTGTTCCTTTTTTGAGCTGACTTCTGGAAGCTTAATTCTAAGATTCTAAGATTTCAGACCAGTGACATTAACATTTAACTTCTTCAGTATAAGTAGTTTCTAGAGCTTGTTTGTAGTAACAGCGTTTTTTACTTCTCCTGACTCCATAAACTTCAGTGCCATGGGCAGATAAACACTTCACTTCCTTCAGACTGAATGGTGCTTTATAAAATCCTCATTGGCCTGTGGAAGGAGAGCAGCAAATAACCTGGTTGTTGGCATGGAGGAAGATTGGACTCTTAAAAGGTTTCTTAAGCTTTGTTATTAATTTTTAAAGATATCTATACAAATTCAAAACCTGTCCCCTACGATACTGCAAGTACCTTGATGTACTTTTCTTCTTGACTTCTGTTAACACAGGACGAGGGTGTGTATTTAGTTGACAGAATGCATTTTGCTGTCAAACAATCATCTCTAGAAGGTTCTGTGACGTTAAACACCTCACTAATGAGATGAAAATACAGGCAAGTTCACAAATTGCTGTTTAGTGAAGATACTTAGTAAATATCTGATGGACTCTGCTGCCAAGGGAACTTCACAAGACTGATGGGTGCTAACTTGCAGTGTCAGAGCTCGTGAAATAGGTTAGCTGTGAGAAAGGAGAGACTTACATAAGGATGTGAAGGCTTAGCTAGAAAAGTACTTCAAACTAGTGCTTGGATGCTAACATCTAAAAGCATTTTGGGAGATCTTCTGTGTACCAAAAAACAAATTTATGCTGACATGATGCCTGATACAGCTGTGTGAGGTGGCGCAGCGCTGCATTGTGCCTCATGGCATGCTGTTGTAACTCAGAACCCCGTGTGAAGACGACAGTCTTCAGTGTTAGACTTGTACTCCCTGATGCAGTTATACTTCCAGCTCAGGAACTACCTTGGGCATCTGCTGTGCTGTAAGCAGTTTAGAAGTCTGGGCGATGGGAGCGCTCCAGAATCATTAGCTTCTCAGAGGAGGATGTGCTGCTGCCAAAAGGTAGGCTGTTCAGCTGGCCAGGGCCCTAGGAACTTGCTGGCACAGCTCTCCATTTGCATCCAAGAACTTTCCATCTTTGTAGAACACACAAGTAGAACAACTGACAGACTGTATTTATGGAGGTCAGCCCTAAGTTTTTGGTTTTACAGGTAGGATTTTATTTGTAAACGTCATTGCTGTCTGAGGACATATTTACTTATTTACTGACAAGTTTTGGATTGTATTGCTGCTGCTTCTTTTCCAGGTAGTAACTTTAAACTTCTGTCAAGTAAGACAATTTTGTGAACATGTAATTGGCATTGCTTCTGATACTGCTATCCAGAAAGGTCTGCGGAGTTTGAACATAACTGTTCATGAAAATGATTTTTTCAGTTTTAATGAAATAAACTTTTTCTTTTCCCCCCACAGTGAAGTTTTAAAGTAGCAGATTTCAGCATGATTTTGATTGCTCTTGTTGAATAGAAAGGGAATTTGAAACTGATTTTATTCTTCTGAGGTCTGTGTTTACATACTGCAAAGTCATCACTCACATATATGAATACTAGTATAGCATAAATCTGATTTTGCTACTTAATAAAATCAGATTTTGATACACTTATTAAACCTAAATGCAATAAAGCCTAGTTAAAGAAGGAAAAGGCTGTATTTTACATTTATGTGAAATCTCATTACAGCAACCTCTGTTCTGTAGCACTGTTAGCAGGAAGCTACTACCCTGTTTGTTGCTGTTCAGTGGGATGTCTGACATGGTTAATTTTTGCTATTCCTGTCAGATAACACTCATATATGACAGCTGTTAGTCTTAGAGTATTCTCTCTTGAATACTCTTTCCAGTCTGTTTCTCTTTAGCTAAAGTTAATGTAGCATTGAGTTAAATTTTCATGTAATTAAAAACAAGTGGTTAATGTATTTCTGGTTCCTACAGCAGAAGAGGTCATCTTGTACTTAGGATGAAAAGTAGATCAAAGTTATTGTCCTGACAGTGTCCTGTCTTGGTGTAAGAGATTAGATGATCTTAGAGGTCTTTTCCAATCTTAATGATTCTATGATAAGAACGCAGATGTCAAAGGCCTCCCAAGTAAACCATTGCTGCTTACAGGCTCAAGTGTCCTTTCCTTTTGTCAAGGCCTATTTATTGACATTTGATACATCTAACAAATACATCTTACCTGCTCTCAGCTGAGAGAGCTAGCTTTGTGTTTCTGGTACTATTTTCCTAATATCAAATTTCTGTTCTAGAAAAGAGTGAGCATCATCTACACTCTTCAAATGCTGCCATTGGTTTTGATTTAGGCCATGCTGTGAACATTATCTTGATGAGTGTCTCCTTCAATAACCTCTGGAAAATATGGTATGATCTGAATTTGATATCTTGCAGAATTAAACTTCACTGTGCTGCTTCTTGTGGAGGTGATGTCTCATGTTCCTCTGTAGCTGTGTGGAAAGATGCAGGCATTCGTGACCGCTTTTCACATGTATGCTACCGTAACTGAAAGTGATTGAAGCTGCCTTCAGCACAGGGCTTGAACACCATGCCCCTCAGGTGTTTTCTAACCCTTGTGTTACATTCCAGAGTTATAGAGTTTGAAACTGAGAAAAGTGTTTGGGAGGTTTTATCAGCCCAAGCCACAGAGATCTTCTGCTCTGTCCGAAGAGGCTGAGTTCTGGCAGTTGTGTATGTTTGCGCTATGTGACTGACTGCAGCTTGTTCTGGGGGCAGATCAATGCTTTGCAGTGGGATGGAGCTGGCTGTGGTTTCTGAAACTTGCAGTACAGGAAAAGCAGCTCAAAGGGCTGTGCAGCAAGCCAGTGTGCTTTCAATGTTGCCTGTGTAGCACAGCATTTTCTTCCAAAGGCTGTACTGTTGTTTGTGAGCAGAGCAGATGCAGTGATAGAAAAAATGCTTTGGGATGAGTTGGCAGCATTGGAGTTCCTTTGCCCCAGATATTTGCTCCAGTTTTTAATCACTTCGCAACAAGATCTTACTATTGCTTTTAGCACTTTATCTCTGTTTTGCGACTCATAGTTTATTTCCACTCTTGTGTTGTCTGTTGGAGGCTTTTTCCCTCCTAAGAGCAAAGCTGTTCCCTCTAAATGATTGTTATTAGTATTGTTGCTTGTTAGTATTGTCTAAATAAAATTGACACTCTCTCTACTTTTTTTTTTCTAATCAGCTTTGTCCAGGGTTTGGAGGCAAACAGCTCTTGCATCAGTGCTACTGTTGGTATGTTTATGTGAAGCAACTAGTAAAGAAAATCAACTAGTAAAGAAAATACTTCTATTAAGACACTAGAAAGTAACACCCTATTGCAGGGTGTACCCTGTTGTAACATATCTGGGGTGTTGGAAATACTCTTCCTGTGACCTCATGCCTCCCAGCCACAAAGTGAAGGTGTTTGATTACTAATACAGAGCAATCACTTGTGCCCTGTCTGGTTGCTTACCTAAGTATACCAATAGCTTTCTTAATGTCTTTAAAATGAAGAAATATAAGACCTTGTCATGTGAGCCCTCCCCAGGTGGGGCAGCTGGTGAGAATGAGTCAGAAATCTTGTCTCTGCTTTTTAGAACCAGTAAATGAACATCCTACTGAAACCTGTTTCTACTAGTTGGATTTGTTAATCGCAGAGCAGTGCCTGATAGGCCTGTTCCTCGCTGCATCCTGTTAATGAGGAGGAAGATACTCTGCGGGTCTTCTCAAGAGAGAACTTGCCTGTGCAGCTGAGGAGCAGGAGACATTAATAGCATGCAGCAGCAGCAGTTTCCATCTCCTGTCTCTAATACAACTATGCAGTGCTAGCAGTCCCACTGTTGCCTGCTCTGGGATACTCACAAGTTGGACAAACGGAGGAGGGTGCTGAAGTATGGTGCAAGTATGGCATCTCCCATCTGTCTTCAGATGTTGGCAACAGCAGCTGTTGATCGCCCTTGTATCTCTTCCATCTGAGATGTGTAGGAGAGTGGCAATGCAGAACACTGTTAGATGTTTAGCAGTATGTTAGCTTTTTTCAGAGTATGCTTACCTTGTGGCCTTGGAGAGAGGAGCAGACGTTATATGGACAAACAAATGCTCGTTCTCAGTGACTTTATAGTAGCTGTTGCCAACTTACATTACTTTGGAGAAGGGGTACTTTACTTTCTTCTGTTCAGCTTAGTATTTTCATTTCTGTGGGGATAGCTCAGTACCGTCTGCTAGTTAGGGAGGGTAGAGGTAGATGAAGAAGACCCCTTTTGCTGAGTTTTACCTCACTACAAATTAACTATGGTTTTGTGAAGAGCTAAGTTTGCTCTTTTGTGTATGTGAAGGAGCACAGCTCTGGTGGAGGAACTTTAAAGTTCAAAGAAGTGGGTGAGATCTGAAGCAGGGAGGGACGCTGCTTTGGAGCAGAGAGCTTATTTAGGTGAGTCCTCTCTAGCAAACAGGTACACCACTCCCTGATATGAAATGTGTTTTGCATTTTAATTTGTGTTTTGCTTTTAACTTTACCTGGCACCCAACTATCACATAGTTCTCCTAGGGCTTTTGTGCTGTATGACTGCACAAAACAGCCTGAATTCAGTGTTTCTGAAAGACTGCGGGCTGTCATGTGTAGGGGCTGGTAAATGATTAATGAATATATGTCCTCAAAAGAAACCCAAGACAGAAAACAGCCCCCATATTTAGCCCCTGGTACTCTTAATTTTGTTTTTGTTGTGCTTTCTTTAAAAGGTTTTTTTTTTTTAATCTTAAAAGCAGTCAGAGGAGTGAAAGCTTTACCTCATGTGTACTGCTAATAAAAGCGCTGCCACTAGCATATGGCCTTCATAGTTTTCATGCAGAACTACGTTTATAACACTAAACACTTGATTCTGTCAAGTTTCCTGAGAATTGCAAGACTTTTCTCCCCATAAAAAAATGTATCTTCAGTATCAGTTTAGAGGTGTTGTCATGGAACAGTGCCTGGGTGTTACAGGTTCCCTCCATAGTTCAGAAATCTTGAGAATAGTAATGTCCAAAGCAGTTTAAATTGTCCATGGATTGTCATTCCCTGCTTTCTCTGTTGGGGACGTGACCACATCTTAATCTCTATTTATCTACTCATTTTTTGTTAACTCCAGCTGTATCCTGGACTGCATGAAAAGAGAAGTAGCCAGCAGGGAGAGGGTGGTGATTGCTGGTGAAAGGAAGAGGATCATGAAGATGATCAAAGGGCTGAAGCACCTCTCCTGTGAAGAAAGGTTGAGGGAGCTGGGCTTGTTCAGCATAGAGAAGAGGAGGCTCTGGGACAACCTCTTTGCAGCCTTCCAGTACTTTAAGGGAGCTAATAAGCAAGAGAGAGACTAATTTTTACATGGTATCATAGTAGGAGAACAAAGGGGAATGGTTTAAGACTAAAAGAGGGGAGATCTAAAATAGATGCTAGGAAGAAATTCTCTCAGGGGGCAGTGGGGCACTGGCACGGGCTCCCCGGAGAAGGTGGTGATGTCTCATCCTTAGAGATGTTCAAGGCCATGTTGATTGAGGCACAGAGCAGCTGATTCGGTGCTTTGCAACCCTGCTTACAGCAGGGGAGTTGGAACTGAGTGTGCTTTAAGGTCTCATCTAACCCAAGCTATTCTGTGATACTACTTTTTTTCATCTGCTACCACCAGCTGTTTTTCTGTTTGCAGGAATCAAGGCTTTGTCTGGCAACTGTCTTCATATTCCTGGATTTTTAAAACCTGAAAACAGTGGATGGACTACTCTTCCATACATGAACAAATCTCTGTATTCTTAATTTGTGTGGTGCTTTTTCCTTCCATAAACTTACCACCAAGTTTAGCTGATGTCAGACTTCCCATGATTCCCCATGGCCCTATCTGTTATTTCAGTTCCCGTGTCTGTTTAAACTTTGGCAGATGCATCTCTGCTGGCCTACAGCTCAATATCAAATCATAAGATAAAAATGCAGGCACTGGAAATGCTGGCAAAAATTGTTTATTTCTCTTGCACCTTTGGGATCATATTCTTCCTGTTCCTTCATTTTTCCCCTGCCCACCATTGCCGAGTCAGATGATGTAGCAGCATTTTACGTAAGTTTTATTAAATATTCCCCTTTTGTAAGTTCATCTGTATTGGAGAATCTCTTGTACTATTTTTTAACCTATTACGGAATATGTGCATGTGTTCCCATTATTGTTGCTTGCCTGCTGACCGGATTTTCTCCTAGCACCAGTAGTATGTCCTGAGCTCAGGGAGTTTGTTCTGAGTATGTACAGGACTTACTTTCTAGGATTATCTGCTAGTAGCTTCCTAGGATGCAGGCTATGGATCAGGAATACCTTTCTGTATGGGGAGGTGGCTGAAGTCTAGCTAGATTCTGGCAAAAAATAAATGTGCAACTCTTATCAGGTTGAGCCTCTGAGGGTCTTCTCACGTATTTACAGCTTCACAGCTCTTGAGTCAGCCTTTTTTTGTGGTGTCCAGTTTTCTTAAAGTTATCATCCTCATAAAGGAAAATCAGCAAACTGAAAAACAGACTTCTTCATTTGTATATTTTCACGGCCTTAAGTCTAGGAGACATTTTTGGGAGTCTCCTATCTATGGAATTTGCAGATTTTGCTCAACTTTCAGAGGCCAGTGGAAGTATCAGATTTTGTATTCAGTGTTCTGGTGATGCTCCATTCAACCATTCAAGCTCCCCTCTGCATTCAGTCCTGCTGCCTGGTATCTTTCAGTGCTATCTCAGTGATGTACTTGGCAGAAAAATGTATGATTTTAGACACAGTTAATTTTCTCTGTTTTGACTTCCACGTCACTGCAACCTTACCCTTGTTAAAAAGCTTAAGATTTGCTTCAGCACAGAACTTTGTTTTACTGGTGAGAAAGGACAGCAAGTAGGAGGAGAGAGGAAAATTAGTAATTTTTTAGCTGCTGATTTGAAGTATCACATGTTCTTCTCAGACATGGTTCTTGGCTCTTACACCAAGTCTGCAAATACGCAGCCTGCTGAAATTCAGCTGTGACCTTATATGCATTCACTGTAAGGTGTTTTTTTTTCTGTTTGCAAAGAAGCTGATAGCAGTTGCATCAATTAAGATAAGCTCTAGAGGCTCGTACAAAAGAAATTAACTGATGAGGAAGACTTTCAAAAAGATTGTAATTGAAGGAAGGTTGAATAGCAGCCAGAAAATGCTTTCTCAGAAGAGGTGGGCTAAATTATGCAGGATTTGCTCACTGTTGCTTGAATTGTTTTGCCTTAGCTCTTGGCTGGTATGGTGGAGCATTGGGGTGAAGTGCTTGGGAGAAGGCTCTTAAAAGCTGCCTGACATAACTGCTAGGAAGCTCTAGGGATAAGTCTGAGTCACCTTGGGAGCTGCACGTCTATTTAGGGCTACTTTTGAGGTTCCGGTCTGCTCCCACGTTTCTGACCACTTGAGAATGTCCTATCTGTGAGGAAGTGGGGAATATGGCTCCTGTGTTTCCAAGAGGATGATATTCTCTTCTTCCATGAGATGCAACCTAAGGCATTATAAGGGAGGATGTACCTGAATGGTCTGGCACTGAAAGCTTGTGCCAGTGAAGCTAGGGCAGGAATGGGCACTTCTGTACTTGCAGAAGTTTCTAGATAGGACGGCTGGAGATGAAGGCACACCTGTAAAGCAGGACCCTATGTTTTTTGCTTGAGTACCTCCCTTCTGTATCCTGGAAGTGGGATAGGTGGAAGAACAGTCTGGTTTCAGGCATCGTCTGTGGAATAAGGTATGAATTAAGTGTAAAGCTGCTTCATCTTTTCATGCCCTAAAGTAGATTTGTAGGGAGGTAGAAAACAATACTGTTAAAAAGCTTGATGGGTAATTAGGAGCTCAGAGAGGATCTATTAGCCTGTAGTCTGTAATTGCAAGTCTGGAACTCTTTATCTGTTTTTATAAGGGTGTGTGTGCATGTGCATATATATATACTCACCTAATTGTAACAGGTCTAATATGATCATTTGATAGGAAAAGGGGGAAATGGTTTTAAGCTGAGACAGGGGAGGTTTAGGTTAGATGATAGGAGGAAGTTTTCCACTCAGAGGGTGGTGACACACTGGAACAGGTTGCCCAAGGAGGCTGTTGGATGCCTCTGGATGCATTCAAAGCCAGGCTGAATGTGGCACTAGGCAGCCTGGGCTGGTGGCTGGCAACCCTGCACATAGCAGAGGGGTTGAAACTCAATGATCATTGTGGTCCTTTTCAACCCAGGCCATTCTGTGATTCATTCTATGATCCATTTGGCCTCAGAGTTGACTCTTGATGGGAGAAGAGAATGAAGAGAAGTCAGTTGGAAGGGCACAGCAAAACTTACATGCCTTCTCTTCTCTGCAAAACTTGAACTTTCATAAGACTGCTCCAGCTGAAAACTGGTGTGTTTCAAGTTGATAGTTGATAATGGTAATGATTTTCTTTGCTAGCCTGAACTCTGGTGTGTGAAGTAGGGTCTTGTGTTTTTGTATGAACAGTAATAGATGCAGAATGAAAAAAGGGAGCACAAGTGACTGCTATAAAACTCTTGCAAAGAATGGTGTAGTCCCCACTTTGACTGTCTCGTGACTCGTGATCTTACATGGATTGAATGTGATCTGATCTGATCTGAATGTGTGTGTTTGGTGGCCCTGCTAGGCAGGGGGGTTGGAACTACATGATCCTTGAGGTCCCTTCCAACCCGGGTGATTCTGTGATTCTGTGATTGTAGTGTGTGCTAATAGCAGATGAAGATTTTCGGAGAAAAGTTGCAGCTCTGAGTGTTTAGGGGATTTTGGTACGGCTTACTGCATACCCTTAAAAAAAAAAACAAACCAACTTTATTCAGCCGCCTCTAAATCTGCATGGGAATTTGGGAGGGGAAGAAATTGGTATGAGGCTTTTTGATTAGTCTAAGAAATCTCTCAGACTGAGTGTCCTTTTGCTCCTCAGAGTTGGAAGGGTGTCTGTTGTATGAGCTTAGTGGCAAACAAGTAAGGCAGAAATTTCCAGTGTCTTTCGCTTCCCTAAATACACAAACCCAGCTGACAGGAGTCTGCAGCAGGGTTCCATATAGGTTGTGTTTCTCTGTGGGGATAGCCGTGGGGAAGTGTGCTGCATGGGATGATGTCATACTGTGAATTTTTGGATGCCCGAGCAGACATTTTTTCCCTGGAGCTGGTATTTGGTGCGCAAAGCAACTGATGGGAAGTGTGGTAGGAATTCTTGAGGCAGCATCCTCCCCATGGAAACCAGCACACTTCACGTCTGGGAACGAAAGCCAGTCACGTCAGTGCTGCCTATTAAAGCGACTGACATCACAGACATCTTAAGCTTCAGCTGAGCTACTGTACCCATTGGTGCCAACAGGAAAATAAAACCCTGCTATTTAAGCCATGCATAAGTCTGTTTATATAGGGAATGTAATTTGTGCGTTTAATTTAGCCTGTGATCCAATATGGTAGTTTTGCTGTGTCAGTCTGGGGATGGTACTTCTGTGGGCTTTGAAACTTCAGAGTGGAAGAAATGGCTTTTTTTTTTTCTGAATGACTGTGCAGAGACTCCATTCTCGAGTGGAAGGGTTTAATTCATTTCAGTGTGTGTGAGAAAGGGTGGAAGCTATTTAATGGTAATGTGGCCACTTTTACCTGGCTAGAAGAAACTTGGGTATTTTGCTTTAGGTCCTTCAGAATTAGAACAGATGGAAACAGAAGCCTGTGCCTTATTTGCATCAGGTGCAGCCATGAAGTTCTGTTTCTCCTACCTGTTCTCTTCACTGCAGCTGAGACCCAGCTTTCCCTGTGAAGCAGAGTGCCTGGGTTATTCCTGAAGGCAGACAAAGTTGGGACAAAGATACAGAGCATATGTGAATACGCTCATAGTGCTCATGAGTGTCCCCAAACGAGGACTGGCTGCCTGGTGAGCTGCCATACCCTATGTAGAGCAAGACCTTTTAAATCTAGCTGCTAAGAAGGTTTTTCAGAGGAGTTACCTTCACAGCATTCTTTAAATATTTGTCACTGGTTTAACTAATTCTGGTTCACCTCACACAGATTCCATGTTGTGCTAGACTAAGAATAGTTAGCTGGGGTGGCTGTGTATGGGTATCTGGAACAGCTCACACTGGCTGTGTCCATTTGTTGTAGCTTTGGTGCTCACCTGATCCCTCTCCCAGTGTGCCTGGGGACCAGTTCTTTATGTGCAAGGTCCAATTTTTGTCACAGTGACTGCATGTGTGCAGGAGAAAGGAAGAAGAGAATGAGAGGATGCATGATCACACCTGAAGGTTTTTGAAGGTCTTCATCAAAATGATGGAAACCGCATTTGTCATCTTCTGCCAGAAGAAAAATAATAGTTGGTGGTTTTGTTTGTTTGTTGTTTGTGGTGGATCTTTTTCTTTTTTTTTCATTAATAAACTTGTAAACACAAGTGTGAGATGTGTATCTGTAGAGAAAAGGGAGTGCAGGAGGAAGTAGCAACTGGGAAAAGCCATCTGATAAAATACGTCATGGGCCTCTGCAGTGTAAATAAGGGCTGTGTAGGGCAAGGGGGACTCCTTTTGAAGTTGATAGGGAAAATGGCAAGATGGTGCAAAGGATGGCTTGTGTAATCCAGTTTTGTAATTGCTATGTTCCTGTTGATTACTGGGGCTTAAAGGGGAGATATTATGATACTTGCTATACACATGGCATTGACCAAAATAAAATAGTGCTGTGTTTGACCTGAGTGTCTGAGTTGATTGATTCTTGTGAGGGTGACTTGGAAACCCAGAACCAGCTGCTGTGAGGGGTGTGTTTCAAACACAGCAGAGGGCAAGGACTGTGGTGTGACTGCTGTGCAATGAGAAACTCTTGAGTTTGATTTATTATCCCATTGCTCCCACACCCCCCCTTAAGCACTGATGTGGTAGGTGGGTGAGTTGGCCATTTCTTGTGACTGGTGGTGGTATCCAGTCTTTCTGTGAAACGCTTTCAGATCTTCAGGAGGACTGTTGCTATAGAAACAGCATGAATTGAGACAAACTTGCCAACTAAGAACTGATGGAGAACCTGAATTTGACTTCAGACTGTCAATGTCTTAAAACAGGATGTAAATAGAAGAGGCTGACATTTATAATAAGATCTTGTGTGCGTATGTTCCTATCTGGAAAACTACCTTATTCTAAAAAAGAGGCTTAGAGCTGCACTTGAAATCCTAAGATGCGTTTTTTGGTGGTGATGGTTGTGTGTCCATTCTGGCCACAGGCCCTATGGCTGCCTGTATGTTACCTGTGTTTCTCTATTGATGTGGTGCCTATACTGCTGAAGATGCTGTTGTGGGGCTGGAGGTCAACAGGGCTGCTCTGGGTGTAGGGTCAGGAGCAAACATGTTTGTGTTGCTTTCTCAGGCTGAAGTAGCAAGCAGGCATCTCAGTCAGCTTGCCCTCCTGCAGTCGTTGCACTGATTGTGGGAACGAGCAGGAGAAATGCTATGGTGGTGCTGGGGAGGGAGAAGGATGAAAAGGAGGTGATGATGCAGGGTGAGGCAGGAGGCAACAGCAGCATTCTGGGTGGGGAGAACAGGAGGAGGTGATGGGTCTGAGGGTTCTTTCTTGGTACCATTTTAGCAAAGGAGTGGCTTTGCTGATTTGTATTTCTGGTTGAAAGTCTAATGACTAGAATTAGTCTCGTCCAGAAGAAAGAGACATATGGCAAGCAAATGGCCCTTTTTAATGAGCCTCCCACTCAGCAGTTGGCTGCTCATCCAGTTTGTGTGTGGCACAGTGTTAGAGCAACATCTTACTGCCAGGAAAAAAAAATCCTGCAACCTTTTGGTAGGTTTTCTTTGGAGAAATGGGGGGACAGGTCATAATGAAGTGTTGCAGGAAAACAAAGCTTTGCATTACCTTTCTCCACACTTTCTTACCCAAACTATAAGGAAATGTTCCAGAATGTAGTTTAGGGAGCAGGAATGCACCTGTTCTTTTACCTCTTGCTGGTGATTGTTACCATGTGTGCCTTTTCACAGCATCCAGAGTTTTCTAATGATAAATAAGTGACATAATGTCTGACTTCTGAATGTCACATCAGTCCAAAGGCAAGAGTGTGATTGGAGCTGGTGTATAAAATCGTGTTAAAATTAATTCATGGCACATTCAATGGAAAATACTGTTTTCAGTGGACAGTAGTGGGTGTGGAGGATTGAGGGGGGGAGCATTGTTCCTAAGCCGTAGGTACCACTAGTCTGGGAGCATGAGATTTACTGTGACCAGTCTGTGCTGCTGGTGACAGCTGTCTGACTGATCCAAGAGCAGTCCAGTGCCAAGGTGTAGCTGCACAAGGAGTCATGTGAATAACAACATATCCAGTTATTTATGCCCAACTTCCTTCTTAGATGAACTTGTGGCAAGGTCAGGCTGTCCTTCAACACTTAACCTTGCCCAGTGAGGATTACTCAGTGCTGTGGCAATCACATTTGGTACTGGATCTGAGGTTTGTTCTCAAAGTGCAATTTGTATGTAGCAAGTGAGAAGTACTTTCTTGCCACTGTGCTGCTCATCCCAGGTACAGCTGTGCCATTTTTTCCTGCTGTGGTTCCTAGGATTTCTTCCTGCTGTTTAGGGTCTGTGTTCAGAAAGTGAAGTGCTTCGCTACCTCCTGTGTGCAAATACCCAACTCATAGCTGCAGAGAGACTGCTGCTTCTGCAGGCTGCGGCTTTAAGCAGTGCTGCCACACTGAGCGCAGCTGAGCCCTGTGTCACAATAAGGAAGGGCCAGGTTAAGCGTTTCTGCAAGAAAAGAGAAGCATGGTTCAAACCATCAGACATATCTCAGCAGGACTTCTTGCAAGAGGAATGAGAAGTGCTGGAGTTCACTGTCACAGTGCAGCAACAGAGCGCATATAGTGCTTTACCTCGGTGCTGTTTGCTCTATCTCCTGGTGCCATGAATAAAATTCTTTGCTCTTTCAGAAGAGGATGGGAAGCAATTAACAGCAACGATTGTGCACATCAAGCCCTTCTGATAAGATATGAACTAGCTATTGCAGCTTAAAATAACCTCTTTGAGCCCATTCTTATCTAAGCGGAGTGGAAGAGGAGTGGCACAGCTCTGCTTGGATGCTGCCAGGTCTGGTGGCTGGCAGACCAGGCTGAAATCTGAGTACAAGATTTCAGCTGGCCAGCAATGTTTGGATGTTGTTTTTTGTTTTTGTTCTTTTTGGGGCTGTTAATCTGCAGCCCTGCAGGCCTTCTCAGCGCCGTGACTATTGCATGCTGCACAGCTCTCCCTCCCCAACCTGGCCTGGGCATGGGCCAGCTGTGTGTATGCACGCAGCCGTTTCTGTTTCAATGGCTGGTGCCCAATTATAGCCCTGCAGCATGGGGTGAGGGGAGAGATGGCATTTGGCACTCTGTTTGCCAAGTCATGTTACTGTAGTAAGGTGTGAGTAATAGCCACTATATATATTTTGGGGAGAGGGGAGAGGGAAACATAGGTAAATCTGTTCTTAAGGAAGTTTCACTCTTCCTTCATGGACAAGTAACTGAAAAAGCAATACTGATTTTGCCAGTGTAGCTGAGCTGAGCAGTGCTCTTTGCTGGGATGTGTGCAGGGATTACTATTTTTTTTTAAATTATTATAAAACAAAGTTTGTTATTCCACTGTAAGGGGAACTCACACTTTGATAGAAAGGTAAGTTGAATAAGCAGTTGATGCATCCTATTGGCTGTATATCAAGCAGTAGAAAGTAACAATAGTGACTGATTCTTTTCTTTCTGGGAATAAGCTATTCAGGAATCTAGTTTATTTGCACTGTCCTAAATTCATCCATAAAAGGGTAGGATAAATTTAATGCAACATAAAAACAGGCTTTTTAATTTTTGGTGTCTGTGGTTACTCAGACAAAAGACGGTTCTTTTTTATATGCAGCTTTCAAAAAAAAAAACAACTACAGTTCTTTGGACTCCTGGAGTTGAATGCAATCCTGAAATGCATTAATAGCAAAATATTCTAAGTTTTTTGTTTTAAGTTCTTAGAAATAAGTTAACAGCTATGTTTTTGGGAGATTGGCATCATAGAAACCCATGGTCAGTGTTGTGTGTATTGATGGGTAGCACTGATTTATTTATTTATTTATTTATTTATTTATTTATTTATTTAAGTACTTCAATTTAATGGTCCAGTCACAGCAATCTTTAGTCACGTTTATAAAATAATGCGGAGGAGAATGGAGAGGTTATTGATTGCAGTCTTATCTTGAACAGCTGTAATTCTGGCTCTTCAAAATCTGAATTCAAAGTTTCAACTGCTGCATTTGGAAAGGCAGCCCTTGAGTAATACTCGATCACACTCATAGCTCAGTTGGATCAGTTAAAAGCAAACTCTTTTTAAAGGCTGATTTAGATGGCTAAAAAGCTCAAAATTGCGCATGGATAGCTATTTGGAAAACTACAGGGTGGAATCTGATTGGCTAATGTTTGCCCTAGGCTGCAGTATCATTGACTTCAAAAGAAATCAACAATAGAAATGACTTTGGCTGGTTTTGGCAGATGAGTGTTTTGTTTGTTGTTCTCCTTGGTTGGAGGGTTGATCTTGGGAACTAAGAACACTTTGACTAGTGTTGCTATAAATGTTGGTCTCCCATCCAGGAATTCTTTGTACTAAATAAACAAAAATGTTTGTAAAGATGTTTCCTTTTATGTGAGGAATCATTAAAAAGAATATAAACGTGTACTTACATCTTCAAACATTTTCTTTCTGAATTTGGTATAAATAACCTTGTGTAGCGATTTCTTATATTTGAGGTCTGTTCCCTGTATGTAGCTACAGCCCTGCACTGCATGATTGCACATGCTGTACCATGTCACGGCTTCTAGGCCAGACAAGTCTCACAAATGAATTTTGCTTATGGTTAACAAATGCTGCAATTCAGAAATTTGTCTTGAATAATCACTTTTGTAGTTTCAGGACTTTCTAGCTCTCACTGGGGAGTCCTTCACCAACTATAGTTTTCGTGTCAAAAGCTCATTAGTCTTTCATCTTGGTAATTCCTCACTGGAAGAGATTCTTTTCCTTCCGTAGGAGAACGGTCACGCCTCATCCTTCACGTCAGAACTTCTGGGTAATATTGAAGTAAGTGAGGAAACAAGCAGCATCAGGGAGTGATTAGACCAAGCTTTTAACTGGCATTTCGGGTTAGAAGAAAGCTCTCTCTATTCTCTCTCTCTCATAAGTAGTTTCGCAGAAGTATGTAATGTTTCCTGAGCTGAGCCATGGATTTTTTCGTAAGTGTGATAGAAGTACTACTGAACTCCCTGGGAGCAGAGTTAGATTACTGTTAAGGGCTCTTCAGAAGAGTTTACTTTTAATTATTTAAAGATACTTGTGTTCTCTGCCATTCTGCTGCTACTACTGTGGCTCAAAACCTGAGAAACGTAAGTAAGTGATGAGAATGGATGCCTTGTAGCTGTTTGAACTGCCATGGACCTAGGGGCTTGTTGCCATGAGAGCGGGTAGGAGTTATTGAAGTGTGAATCTTTCTCAGTAAGAGTTAAGAAGGTACTGCCTTAAACTGTGCAACTTAAACTGATCTGAAGGCTACAAAAGAATATCTATCCATGCAGAAGTAAATGTCATATAAATGTCATATAAATCAATCTAGTACATAAGGGAGCATGTAGTTAATGCAGGTAAGAAAGTATGCATGCGTTTGTTTAGCTGATTTCATGGTAAATATAGTTCGAATAGAATGGCAACACAATAAAAAATGCCTACCTACAAATTCATTAAAATATACCAAATTACTCATTCCCCACCACCCACAGCCATGGGAGCGCTGCATCTAGATTCCTTACTCACAGCTCTGATGTCTAGGAAACATAGGAGTAAAGAACAATATAAATGTGTTTTCTACTAAAAAGAAGAGGTGCAACAGCAAGTACAAATGACTTCTATTATTTACTAATAGTACTTCATCTTGTAAGGATTGGGCTGCAGAGTAAACCATATCCAATCAAATATTTAGAAACAGATGCACTCGCCTGTTGTTTCTCTATTCTTCCATTCCAGTGGATGCAATTGCAGATATAAAAGCTAGTTGGTAAAGATGAATTCTGTATATCTTTTTACTTCAGGGAAAAAAACCCACAAAACTACACCTGAATTTTTGCTTTACATAGGTAGCTTGCTTTGATGGCCATGTAAATTCATAGAATTTTTCATCATGACTGGAATGTATTTGATATGTAAGTCCTTGAGACAGTAAATATGAAGTCTCACTGAAGGGCTTCAGTAGACTTCTTTCAGTCTGGTGGTAGATCTTTCCATGGAGATTTTGGTATTTTTTTGTTTCACTCGCAAACTTTTCTACATTGGAGTTATTTTTCAGAATTACAGCTTGAGAATACTTAACAGATACAGTACTTGACTATTTTTGTCAATACCAGTATTCTTTTAAGTATTGTAAACAACCGACAGTGATTTACAAACCTATCAGAAATCTGATTGCATCTGGGTTATGATGTAACATCTCTCTTAGAGCTGCAGAGTCAGGGTTATGTTCTCAGAAGACTCTTCTTTTTCCTGTCGTTGTGAGCACATGTGGTATCACCTGAATGTTTTAACTGCACAACAGCCTCATGTTATCTAACACAAAACTAAAGCAAACACATGAAAAATTGCTAAGAGATTGCTATGGTTGTGTAGAAATTGGGTAAAAATCCCCTGAAAGAACTTAACACTTGGAAAAATTACAATAAAAAAGCTTTGCAACTTTTATACTTTCAGATTGAATTCTTTTTTTTTTTTTCCTGTATGTTTTTGCTTCAGGCGTTGGTGACTGACCTGAGTTATATTTTTGGAGTTGATGTCTGTATTGTATTGATTGTGCTATTCCTAAATATAGCAAAGTCACTTTTAAATTGTTCTCTCCTGTTTATTTTGAAATTACTCTGATTGTCCTGCAAATTCAATACTGTAATGTTTACCTTTTAAGAAAACTGTGAAAAGTAATAGTTTAAAAAATATCTTTATGCTTTTATGAATTAGCAGAATTTTTAATGATTTTTTTGAATAGCTGCTAAATCTGAATATTTTTTTGGCCACTTTGAATGCTTCAACGCTTCCCTCTTTCACTGTACAATTAAGAAGACTTGTATGTTATTTAGACTAAGGTCATTATTACTTCCTTAAAAAATTACAGGGATACAGCGTTGAAGGCTGCTTTGAGTTAGAATGAAGCCTGCTCATGTCCAGGGTGTCGGCAGGTTTCCTATGATTTGTTAGCTCTGCGGAGCTTTCCAGGAAGAAGCTTTATGTGGCTGCAGCCATGTGAAGGTAAGGCGGAGTGTTGTTCTTGTTGCAGAGCTCTTGGAACAGGTCCAGGGGAGGGCCACTAAGATGATCAGAGGGCTGGAGCACCTCTCCTGTGAAGAAAGGTTGGGGGAACTGGTCTTGTTTAGCTTGGAGAAGAGAAGGCTCCAGGGAGACCTCACTGTGTGGCCTTCCAGTATTTGAAAGGAGCATATAAACAGGAGGGGGAACAACTGTTTATGAGGGTGGATAGTGACAGAACAAGGGGGAATGGTATTAAGCTGAGACAGGGGAGGTTTAGATCAAATATTAGGAGGAAGTCTTTCACACAGAGAGTGGTGGCACGCTGTAACAGGTTAACCCAAAGAGGCTGTGGATGCCCCATCCCTGGAGGCATTCAAGGCCAGGCTGGATGTGGCTCTGGGCAGCCTGGTCTGGTAGTTGGTGACCCTGCACATAGCAGGGGGTTGAAACTCAACGGTCATTGTGGTCCTTTTCAACCCAGGTGCTTCTATGATTCTGTGATCTGAGTAGAGGGTGATATTTGTGAGATTTGGTGCTGAGTTGCAGAGTGTTAGTGGATGTAGATGCAAAACCATCATGTAGCTGCAGTGGAAAACATTGTCCAGCCACTGACATCTCGCAAGTAGCCATGGCTTTTGGAAGCACTGGATCTGAGCTCCAGCCCTGTGCCCCAGCTGTGCCTCATCTGCACAGCCATCCTGGGCTGGAGCAGCTGGTGCAAGGCACTGCCCTTCTGCTGGCACAGGGACACAGCTGCCAGAGGGCGAGGGCGGAGGACACCTGTCACAGAGCCCTCATGTGCCGTTTCTGTTCAGTAAACGAAACGTAAATCACTGCAGGAAGTAGTAAAAGCAATAATTTATAATCCTAACTTCATGATGTAATCGAGACGCTTACAAGAGGGGATGTTGTAACCGTGTTTCCTGTTTTATTAGTATTATCTTGTGTTGCAAAACTGTTCCTATTACGGCATCTGTTTGTGGATGTGTTTACTCGTAAGGGCTGGAACTTTTCTTTCATCCACAAATTAAACTGTTAATGTCTGGTGTGTTTAAGTTACACCCATTTGCCATTTTTTGAGTTCTTGGAGGATTGCAGTCTGCATTTTAACATTGTCTGCTGACAGTATTGTATCAGAATTGCTTTGAGTCTGGTTTATGACATTTTTCTTTCATCTGGATTATCAGTTTCCTCTAAAAATACTGAATTCTGTACCCTTCCGTTTTCTTCATTCTGCTGGGGCTGGCCAGTGAGAAGCCTTTGATCTGTATATTATTGCTTACACAAAGTGTAGATTTCACATAGGAGTTTGTTACGACATGTCTTATGCCAAACATATTGACAAAGGTTTTAAGCAGTACTAAAATCTAGCTAATGAGAGCTTAAATAATACAGCTGAAGTTTATGAAAGCAAAATTTATTAAGTTGTAGTCATAATTTCTTAGAATCATAGAATTTCTCAGGTTGGAAAAGACCTTAAAGATCATCAAGTTGAACCGCAACCTGATGATACCACCCTGACTCTAACAACCCTCTGCTAAATCATGTCCCTGAGCACCACATCCAAACAGTTTTTAAACACATCCAGGGATGGTGACTCAACCACCTCCCTGGGCAGCCTATTCCAGTGCTTAACAACCCTTTCTGTAAAGAAGTTTGTCCTGATATCCAACCTAAACTTACCCTGGCGCGACTTGAGGCCATTTCCCCTCATCCTGTCACCAGTGAGAAGAGAAAAACCTCGCTTTCTCTGTAAATACCTTTCAGGTGTTTGAAGAGAGCAATAAGGTTTCCTCTCAGCCTCTTCCCCAGGCTAAACAGTCTCAGTTCCTTCAGTCACTCCTCATAGGGCACGTTTTCAAGCCCTTCACAAGCCTTGTTGCCCTTCCTTGGACCTGCTCCAGCACCTCGATGTCCCTTCTGTACTGAGGTGCCCAAAACTGAACACAGTATTCAAGGTGAGGCCTCACCAGTGCTGAGTACAAGGGCAGGATTTCCTCCCTAGTCCTGCTCACTACACCATTCCTGATACAAGCCAGCATGTCATTGGCCTTCTTGGCCACCTGAAAATTATCCTTTTTTAAATATAATAAATAAAAAGATAAATGATCTTAATGATCCTTTTAAAAAGTCAGTTGTGGATTTGCTAGGAAGTTTTTGTTGGCGAGCTTTTTACTTCTTTTTCTTCAACAGAAAATAGAAGGTTTCTTTAACAGGAAGGGTGGTTGGTCCAGATTTTATTCCTTTCAATTTACAAGCTAGTATGCTCAGAAGTTTTTTAAAAAAACAATTCCAGACACTGTTTTTCAGAAACAATGTATGAAAAACTCTAGCCTTGTGCTAAAGATGATTCAGAACACCTAGGGGAAAAAATGGTTATCTAACTTCAGAAACTTCTCACCTATGGCTTAAGACTGGTTGCAGTTTAATTAAAGTATTAAGTGGCAACTTCCGAATTAAAATAATACTTGCACAAGTGGGGGAGGAGATGGAGCTATGAAACCATTTGTAATTGTTTGTATGCCCTCTGTTGCAATGGGTAGAGTCTAGGTTACACATGACCTACTAGGTTTACAAGATATGCTCACATGTGGTAGTGTGCATGCATTCAGTGCTGTCTGTGATCAGTTGGCAGGCTGCAGATCACTATTCTATCAGCTCTCCTTTCTAACAAAAGTGATCACCTGAATGAAATACTTGATCTCAAACTGTGTTTAAGTTGTTTGAATTGGGTAGCTTTGTTGGACAGCTCTAGCATCTTAAGGACCATTTGGTTACATAGGCAAATAATCCTTATGGAGGACCATTATCTAAAGCACCACTCTGATACAGAGGCAAACAGCCCTGGAGGTGGGAAACTTCTACCCTCCCACAGGCACGTGGTAGGCGAGAGGGAGAGGAGATGGCAGCAGAATGTTTAAATTTAGTACATACTCTGGATGCTGCACAGATCTTATTTGAATGGCTATATGATTTGATTTGATTTTTTTTTTTAAGCTGGCAACCTTTTCAACAACTGAGTGATGCTTCCTGCCTCCCTTTCTTGGTAGGGAATCGTGTGTTCTGCCAGAAAGCAGCTGTCATTTGACACAATCTGTTCTGTGCTCCAGCGTAGGCTGGGTGCTCAAAGGGGAGCTCTGTTGATTCTTACACATTAGGAGATTAGGGAGTGACTTCAACCTCCCTCGGTTATTAGGGCTTAACGACCAGCTGCAGAGCGAAATACTTGGAGCCTGTCTCACTAGCTTTCTGCTGCGAAGTGGGTCAGGGATATGTGTTGAAGGAGGGAGGGATATGCTGTTCTGACATCTAGGCGTGCTTTAAGTGTATTGCCGTGGGTGTGGATATGGGAAAATGGGGGGATTTCTATTAAGGAGTTTTTGAAGTGAGATTTTTGGTTGAAAGGTGAGGTCTGTGTTTTTGTTTTTTCTTTAAACGTGCAAATACGTATTTCTATATTTTATATATATACACATATAAAAGTTTGTGCATTTTTATATTTACGACTATGTTTACTAGTAACTGCCATCTTTTAGTGACTCTTAGCAGTTGCAAGTTGTGTGATGCTTCCACTGAGGACCAAATTTTTGTTACGGAGAGCTGTACAATAAGTGTTACAGTACTAAGCTTCCTTGATAATAACAAGTGAAGGAAAGAAGTATTTCTGCAGAATTAAACTTGTTTGGGAGGCACTCACTGCCAGAATAACACACTAAAGCCTAGTTGTAAGTCGCAAGTTACAAAAGACACATATATGAGATTATTTCTTAAAGTAAGCCTCATTTAATAATTGGCAGTATACAGTATTCTTCCATCTACTGGAACTTCTGAGTATGTCTATAATATATCTAAAACAGAACAACTTTGGGAGAGTTATTAGTGCTTATCCTATTTGTACATAATTAGCTAAAGGCTCTGTTTCAGGTTCTCTTTCAGAGACTCTGCAGACTTTCCAGTCTGATATGGAAGTAGCAGCTTTTGGGTGTACTAGCTAAACCTAACTGAAGGGCAGCATGGCTGAACTGATTACCCTTTAACACTTCTTCCATTCCTACAGTTGAATGACAAAATACTACTTGTAAAAAAAAAAATGTAAGTTACCATTACATTTCTGGTAAGCATGGCTTTAAATTAAGGCAAAGTTGTTATGAAGTTGCACCTTTTTTTATGCTTGTCATTTACTTGTCTTTGCAGAGAGGACATAGTTTAAGCCTTCTAGTTAAATTAAGCTGATTTGAGAAATTTATGTGAAAACTCAAATGTTAATTTATATTTGAGGTTCTCTGGTGAAAAGGTGACTGTGTAAAACGTGATCTGTTTTTTTTTTTTTATTAGAAAATCTAATATGGATGGTCAGTATGTGAATGTGTTCCAACTCCAAGAAAGATGGAAAAGTTACCGAAGAATGTAATGACTTAATAAAAGACAAGTGATATCTTCATTGGCAGTCTCACACTTTATATGACAAACTGTGGCACTTCTTTGGCTTCTTTAAAGAGAAAAAAAGTTGAGATAAAACTTAGCTTTGCCTTCATCTCTAGATTGTAAACTTGAAGTTTGTCACAGTAATTCAGAAAACTCGTGAGTTCCACAGACATTGTCTGTGAATGGTTCAGCTGTTCATCTTTGTTAGAGATCACGAGATCAGATCCTTCTTGCCTCTCTCCCGCCCCCTTCTTTCTCCTCTGTCTGTAAAGGCTGTTTTGTTTGTACAGTTTCTTGGAACAAAATCCACTGACAGCAGTCTGTGCAGTAGATTTATTAGGGAAATACAGTAGCTCCTTCTGTAGCTTCCTTTCCTGTACCATGCCTGTGACCCTTGGAGATTTTCCAAGACAACGTCAGTCGTAAGCATGATAGTTGGACACATTAATTATGCTTATGTGGAGAACTAGGTGTCTTAGACTTCACTGATTCCTTGCTACGCTTGACAAATCTTGCCAAGTTAACTGGCTCTGGGAGGTATCAGTTCCAAAGCAGAAAGCTTTTGGGTTACAGCCTATGGGACCCCTTGTTGGTCTGTGTATAACCATCAGCATAGTGACACTGTGCTGCTCCTCATTCCCACAATAAAAGTAAAAGCTGTTACCTCATTGCTTGTAAGTAGCAGCTGTGCTTGCTGTGTTCTACAGGGGCTACCACAAAAGTAATGCCTCCTATTATATTGGCTCACAATGTCAGAGGCACATATTGGCAGCATGGTAGTAGAGATTGAACCTTCCTGCTAGTATTCTGTTACATGTTGCTGTGACATAAGCACAGTGAGGTGGTGGGCGATGTGTTTCAGCAGTGGCAACAGCAGTGTATATAGAACAAGCCACATTTCAGATGGTAATGCAGATTTTTATGATCACAGCATGCACACTCTTGTTCATGGCTGGTGCAGTTGCGCTGCACTAAGAGCGGTGCCTGTGTTGAAAAATGTGTTCTGTAGCTGAGGATTTGCTCTATCAAGTAGTGTTATTGTGCTCTTTGCATCTATTGTAGCTTCTGTGGAAATAAATAGGAGGCATTACTTTTGGAGTGACCTACGTATGTAGTAGTGATATGAAAATGTTCTGTGGTAATTTTCTTCATTCAGCAACTGTCTGTTCTGTGGCATTGCCTGTTTTACTATTTTAAGGCCTTTTTACACTGTTCCCCAATCTAGCTAATCATTTGTTTGAGTTTTTCTGTGTATAATTTTATTCCTATTGGTGGTAATGCCTTTTTGGATGGCCTTTCTTCCCTGCTAAGGAAAGGCATCCTTCGTCACACCTATTGCTGCTACCCAGGAGGCTGTCTTGCTACAGCATATTCGTGTTGGTTGATGTTTGTTGACCCATCTTTTTTTTTTTTTTTTTTTTTTCCAGTGAAGATCCTCCTATTTCTGTGGCCAGTATAGGCCCTAATGACACACAAAAAACCTGTTCTTCAAAATTTAAATGTAATCATGGACTATTGAAAGCCTTGGTTGCATATGGAGCAAACTTGGAAATCTTCCCTTTCCTTTATAACTTGCTTGTGTACTGAACTGTTCGTAACTCCCATCAGGTGTATCTTCTGTAAGCCTCTGCAGGAAGATGTAATGCAGTTGGTAGAAAATTAAATACAAAGCAAAAATTAAGGGTCACCACTGCAGCGATTAAGTCTGCATGAACCAAGTACTTTAGGTGGTGTGGTACTCATCAATTTGTCTGGCAGCTAGTTAAAAGGTATGGATGGAAGGCTTCCTGTTGTATGTGTAAGCTACTTAGCATTAGACAGCCTGAAAATCTTCCCCAGATGCGTCTGTTGATTATATTTTTACTAAGGTGTTATATTGAAGTAAGAAATCAAATGAAAATCAAGTTGAAATAGTGATGGAGATGGAGCATACTTGACAGTAGTAAATACTGTTGTCTGATGAATACTGATGTCTGTCATGTCAAAATATAAAACCTGGCAGAGTAGGAGAAAGGAACCAGGCTTCAGTCACTAAATATGTTGTTTGCTGTCAAGTTCCCCAGTCTCATTCTTCTCTAGCATGAGTAGTATGTAGAGAGTTCACTCTTTTTCAGGTTGCTTTATATGTGAAAACTGTAGCTACTATGCAGACTGAAATGTGCTTACATCAGGAAAAGGAGCACACTAGACTCAGATCGTGAAACTTTTGTTTATGAGTGCTCCTGATTGCATATTGACTCAGTTATGCTCGCTGATTGAGATGACACTATACCATATTTAAGTATTTGTGTATTACTTCCACAGTCATCAAGAATACCTTTAGAATACCAAAGGCTTGATTTTTGTCATCAGTGCTCTGCAGCATAATTTTTTTTTTTTTTTTTTTTTTAGCATGTATTAGTGTTTGCTTAACAAGAATGGAGAAAGGCACATTTCCTATCTCACCTTCATTTCAGTTTTACTTCTGACTCCTGGATTGGCCTTATCACCTTCCAAGGCAGTCTGTGGTAAATCTTGGTTGCTGAAATGAAAATAATTGTTGGAAGCCAGTGAAAATACTGTTTTCTGGTTTGTTTTTTTTCCAGTTGTGATTTTGTTTTTGAGTTCTCTTACTTCACTAAATACTTGCTAAGAGCTTTCCTGGAGATTCAGATGGTGTCTGTAGTCTTGTAAATCATTTTATAAACATGCTTAATTAAATTCTCTTTGAGGACCTAAGGTTTAGAGGTAATTACAATTGTTTTGCCGCAACTAAGAAAGGTGCCTGACAATTTTGCATGGGTGGATAAATGTCAGTATCATTGTTAGAGCATCTGAAATAAGCTAAAATTCACAGATTGTCCTCAGTCTGAACTGAAATGAGCAGCTCATGGCTTACATGGGAAGCAGCAGTTCATGCACTTAGGCTGGAAATCCCATCCAGGTGAGCCAAATCAAGAAATGTGGCCCACAGGGTATATTGTTCAAAGGAAAACTGGCTTTCAATGGGTGCCAGCACCACACTGGAAGAGATGAGGTGGCCTTGTGTGATCACAGGAAAGTCTCTGGCTTTACTTGTAGGACTGTTACTTCCAGTTGGTGACAGATTTCTGTTAATTGACCTAGTTCATGGGTGTCCAACCTTTTGGCTTGCCTGGGCTGTATTGAGTGAAGAGGAATTGTCTCAGGCCACATACAAAATATATAATATAGTAAATGTATGAATCAGAACTACTTCTTTAACATATATTTCCCTACTAAAGCATAAAAGGAAGAGAACAACCAAATGTAAAACAGTTGGGGTATATGGCTCAGCTTGTGTGAAACACATCACTCTGGTTTGGTGGCAGTGGCTGCAGTTCTTAGTGAGTTCTCAAAGTGTTTTTAATCTTCCTGTACTTCATCCTTGAAAGCAATTGTTTGCAAATGTACATACTTGCCAAAAAGCAGTGTCACGAACAAGGCTTGGTTGTGAAGCAAGGGATATTTCTCTCTGCTAAGAGAGAGCTTATTGAAGTCTGGTAAAGAGACATGGTCAGACTTTTGAGTTGAGTGTCTGATTGTAACTCTGTACGTTCCATTTGAAATTTCACAGTTTTTATTTATGTCAGCTGAAAATGAAGTCACAAGTAAACCAAAAGAAAGGATGATTTTAATTTTTTTTTTTTTAAATATTGAAACCTATTCTCGAATTCCTTTATCAAAATGGAATATTTTTCTGTCTGCAGGACTGTGTTTAGCTAATGTATCAAAATGCATAGAATGCCTTCAGTTGGCACTGCTCTGCACCTTCCCTGTGTCCCAGTTTCTGCCCAGGCAGTGCCAATTACACATTGACATTTTGTTGTGAGCACTGGGTGTCCAAACCTGGCTAGCTCCTTCTTCTGAAGGGTCACACGGTGTTTGTGTTGTAGAAATCAGTGTCCATTGTGCTGGCTGTGAAGTCAGGGAGGATGCTGTTCCTCTCTATAAAGCAAAGGCAGTGCTTGGGAGAACATGGGGGCACACACTTCTGAAATCTGAGCCGCTTCCCAACTGAGGCCATCTGAGAGCTGTATCTTCCAGTGCCTGTGCTCAAAATGAGAAAACTAATGCGGGCTGGAGATCTTGGAAATCTCAGTAGGCTGCAGAGCTGATGCTGCACTGCTCTTGGGGGTCTTTCAGTGATCTGAACTTAATGGCTCAGGTGGCCCTATGAGCCCTGTATTTCTGCGGGTGCTACATCTAGCTGATGCCAAATGCCAGGGGGTGCCTGAGGTATCGGCAGGTACAAGGCCTTTGGGTAGCGCTCTCAGCAGTTTGGGTGCTTTCTCTCTAAGTCAGATGACTGACAGCTCTTTGCATAGCAGCCAAAGCCGTGATAAATTTAAAATGTGGATAACCGGGAATGACTTATTTTTTCTTTCTCCGTGGAAAAAGTGAGAAATAAGGAAAAATTCAAGTGCAGCGGGCTGGTAGCTGTAGTGTTCGTATGCCTGTTGTTTCTCTGCAACAATTTACATAGTGAGGCATAATATTTTTGTTAGACCAGTTGGAATTTCAGATATAGTTGGAAAAGGCAGGCAGACTTTTGGGCTTACAGTCATTAGGGAGGAGCAGCTATTTTTGCACTACATGGGTGGGATGAGGCACACAGAGTCCTTGAAAGGAAGAAATGGGAAGATGTGTGTAGTGATGTACAGCAGAAAATGAAGGATGTTGTAGGGTCTGGAACCAGTGGCTGTGGCAGCAAAATGCAATGATTTCTTAGAAATAACCACATTCTTTTTTGCGGTTAGAGATGTTTTTGAAATACTAATTCTGATAGTGGTGGGGTGTTTTGTTTTTTTTTGGGGGGAGGGTCAGTGGGGAAGGAAATAGTGCATCTCTGAACTGCAATCTGTGCCTATCAAACTGGATGTGCTTTATTAAACTAATCTCAGCTTGTCCTGTAGAAAATTGAGGATGGGTTTTTTTTCAGTGTTGTTTTGCACTTTCTGACTGAGAATGGCTGAAAGATGACTTATGTTCTGCAAGGACTTCTCAAAAATATTCACTCACTAGCTGCCACTAAAAGAAGGGTTCAGAGAGCAAACTCATGATCTTATACTGCATATGGTTAATCATTTGTTGATTAATCTGAATTACAGACCACAGTTTAATTTAGGCAGTTTAACCATGTTGAAAGTCCTGTGGGCGTCTTCTAATAGATCTGAAGTCTACTATAAGAAAATTTTAACTCTCTAAATAATGCTTTACTGCTGCTTTCCTTCTGGTTTAATTCAGATGCTGAACACTAGTCACAATAAACATCAGCTGGGAGAGAATAAAATCAAATATGGTACGTTGGATTGTGTATAGATGCCATGCAGGCATATAGAGCTGCTTAATAACCATGTAGTGAAAAGCACAGCAGTGCATCTGTTTCAGTAAAGCAAGTATTTGACCTTTCTAGATTTCTTTCATTAATCTTCACTGGAAAATAGTAGGTTTAGTTAAACTGAATTTTAGACAGCATCCTGAAACATCAGATGAGCCAAAAGCTTCCTAATGATGTTTGGTGTTGATGGATTTCGGGGCAAAAGAAGTTGGGAACAGGGGGTCTAATTGTTTAATTTACAAGAATACTGGCTGTCATTATAAATAATTACATACTTTGATTTAGAAATACATTGTTGCCAGACAAGGCTTGCTGTTGAAATTGGCTAAGTGTTTCTCTTGGTATACTTGGTAAAATAACATTGCTTCTGTGAAGGACTGAAATCTTAAGTAAGGCCATTTCTTTACTCCGGCTGAGCATGGGAGTGCAAAAGGCAAATTGGAAAATGATGTTTGTAGTGGAAAACTGTGTTTGAATGTGGGAAACTAAACCTGAAGGAAAGGCTAAACAATGTTCATTGACAGAAAGTACAACTCACGTCTGTTGCTCTCATGCAAGCCAGTAGCAATGCAAGCCAGTAGCATCTTTCATTATGAATGAGCAAAGTTTTAATGGTATTTACTACCATTACTTTTAAAAGTACTTCCCTACCCTGTTAGATTTAAATGTTGTTATGAAATACTCTGCTTGGAGATACTCAGTAAAGTTTGTCCTAATTAGCCATTGAGAAAACCATCCAAGCCAAGCTGTTTCTTAAGTGATCTACCTTTCTGTGGCCAGGAAACTAGTTCTTTATAATTGCTAATACTTGAAAGCAGCTTTCAAGATGCAAACTGTTCTAAGGATGGCCTCTGCACTCAGTGTACAAAGTACATTAACTTACTTGAACTCCTTCCTGCTACTGTGTCTTGCTGCTTTTAAAAGAGAAAGCCAAGGATTTTGTTTCTTTCCAGAAAGAAGGCCTGGCATAGAGAAACTTCCAGAACTTGTAAGATAAATAAGGAAGGGAAAATACTAACTGTTGTTTGGGAGTTATCACTGAGATGTCCTGTTTTGTAGTTCTTAATTTTCTAGGTTATATCTCCCTTTTACAGTATTACTTCAGTGTTTATAGAAATAAACTTTTATGTATTATTAATGCTTCTTGTGACTTCCGTAGGAGGAATGGGAAAGCATGTTTTCCTGACACCTTTCAGAAGGAGGGTATTAAAAGAAGCTTCTTTGTTTTCTTAGTTTCTTCTATTAATTAAGCTTAAGGAATTCAAGGCCTGAATCAGAACTTTAAGCTGTCTTAGGAGATAACTAGTAGAAAGAAAGTAAGGGCGAGTAAAATCTTCAAGCAGCAGATTGTCACTCACTACCTGGCCATCTGTCCAATTGCATTTAAAAAAAATTAGAAAGTTAAGACTCTCCCATTTAAGTGTGCGTAATATCTCTCCTGGCTATTGCTTTGCATATTTAAAACACTTCTCATAGAATTATAAGGTTGGAGGGAATCTCTGGAGACCATCCAATCTAGGTTCCTTACAGTAGGTTACACAGGAAAGCATCCAGGTGGGTTTTGAATACCCCCAGGGAAGGAGAATCCATAATCTCTCTGAGCAGCCTATTCCAGTGCTCTGTCATCCTCACAGTGAAGACATTTTTATCAAGTTCATATGGAATTTGCTGTGTTTCGGTTTGTACCTATTGCCCCTTGTCCTGTCACTGGGTACCACCAAGAAGAGATTGGTCACACCCTTGTGACACGCACCCTCTAGATATTTCTAAGTATCAATAAGATCTCCTTTGTCTTTCTCCAGTCTGAACTGTCCCAGCTCCCTCAGCCTTTTCTCATAAGGGACCAGACCCCTCATTATCTTTGGGATCCTCCACTGGACTCTCTCTAGAGGTTCCCTGCCTTTCTTGAACTTAGGAGACCAGAACTGGTCACAGTAGTTTAAATGTGGCCTCACCAAGAGCAGTGTGTAGAAAGGGGAAGATCACCTCCTTCGACCTGCTGGCCACGCTCTTGTTAATGCATCCCAGTACCCCATTGGCCTTCTTGGCCACAAGGGCACACTGCTGCCTCATGGTCAACCTGCTGTCCACCAGGACACCCAGGTGCTTCTCCTCAGAGCTCCTTTTCAGCAGATTGGTGCCTAACTTGTACTAAAGCTTGTGGTTATTCCTCCACAGTTTCAGGACTCTGACTTCCTGAGGCTCCTCTCTGCCCTCTCCTCTTACTTTGACTCCCCTTCAGCTCAGTGCACATTTTGCACTGTCCTTGCTGATTTGTATTTCAGCAGTCCATTTGGAAAACTACTGTAGCAGTATTCATCAAGGATGTCATCTATTCCATCAAATGCTCTAAACTGAGCACAGTTCAGAAGTAAATTTTGTAACTATTTAAAACAGAGAAGATGAAGGCAGTTGTTTTTATACATAAAGAAGCTGTCTAAACTAAGGGATGTTTTAGAGTTGCAGTCTGAGTGTTTCCTTGCTGGGATTTTCCCAGACTGTTTTTGTATTGCTACAGAGAAAGAAATCAATGCGTAAAACTGAGCCTTCTGGTTGTTTAACTGAGTGATTATTGCAAGTGATTCTTTCCTAGTTATGGTCCAGTTATCTAAGATGTTCTACCTCGTTGTAACTTCAAAGAATAGGGTAAATAAAGAACATGCTTCTTTTTCTGTTGCACGTTTTCTTTCGGTGTTTTTTGTTTTTGTTCTAGAGTTTCGTAGTTTATCTATGAAAAAAAAAATTCACTTTTTTCATACCGTCTTCGTTGGTTATTGTTTTTTTTTTATGGTATATTTTCCTGAAAATACAGCAGAGACATTGTCCATGCTGAACTGCTATGTTGGAAGGTAGTTGGCAATAACCAAAATGAAAGCCTTTCCTTACACCCGCACAGAGAATTGGCATTCAAGCAAATAGTATTTATGGTCTATATCTACCACTATGTTATGTCTGTATTTATTTAGAAAATGACCTTCTGATATGTCTGAAAATCAGCCATCCCAGTCACTGATGGTTACAGTTGGAAAATTGTTGACAGCTGAAAGCGAATCCACTTTAAAACCAGAGTGTGAAAAAAGGTTGAAAGGGAGGCTTCAAGCACATTGCTGGCAACAGACATCAAAGACCTTATTTTAAGCTGAAAATTTAAGTATGGAAAACAAGTTCTCTAATAGTTTACTTCTGTTTATAAATCTGAACATGAGTCATTAGTGTCACGATGTTGCCTCAAGGAAAGGGGAGGGGTGAAGTGTCTGAGAAAGCTTTTCGTTTGTAGGATGATATCATTCTGCTCTCTTTGCACTTGGTAAGGCATCAGTCAGCTCAGTAGAATCTTCATTGTCTGCATGGAGCCTTAACGTCCAGATCAAAGCAGCAGAAATAATCACAGCATAGGTAATGCAACACTCGAAGGAAACATTGGTTTGCACCTTCTAGAAAAGGAGAAGTAGTTCAGAGGCATCAAGTGTGACAAATGAATTACGCCCTCAGTCTGCTGTGACAAAACAGGGGACTTAAATTCTAGCAAGGCATATGGAAACAAGTTATTCCAACTATTCCAGAAACTTTACCAAATATGAGGATGTGACGTACTGGCAAAAACTGCCTAGGCAGATGGTTTGGATGTTTTTTAGAAGAGGTCCAACATTTGCCAAAATTGGTGCAAAGACAGTAAGTTCTTTACTGGAAGTGAGAAAAGGGAGGGAAGAGAAGGGATTTAAAGAGAAGCTCTGGACATCTGGTTTCTATTGTTTAAGAATAGAATATTGTTTAAGAATAAGCTGTATAAAATGAGTTTATATCTCTTCTTTTTCATCTTTGTGTTTTTAGTATTTTTATGAATGAATTAAACGTCTGGCAAACAGAACATAAGAAGTAAATGAAACCAGGCTACAAATTGATCTGCTGTAAAATGATATTTACTTCAAAGCAGACCAAAATAAAAACTGCATGTCCAGGAACGGAGAAATACAAGTTATGCTTATAGTGGAATGCTATTTTAAGAAACACTAGCTCTGAAAATGTCTGGATTACCCGCTGTGAGATTGTCTGATTTCTGTGGTAAGTGGTCCTAATGCAATCAATGGATGTATAAAACAGAAGCATGTACAAATCTTTTTCTCTTTGTGACTGATGCGACAGCAACCATACAATTTGTGGTTGGTTTTCACTAAAGCAGTTAGTGGTAAAGCAGAGTTTCTAGAATAAGCATAAAAATGATGGGCTCAAAAATAATGCGTTGCTCGCAAACTCCAGGGGTTTGGAAGGGAAGTTAGTTTTATTCATCTGTGGTCTCCGAGAGCTTTACCTTATCAAAATTGTGGAATTAAGCTATGTAATGTAAGAACTGAGCATGCCTGCTAGACCAGGTCATGACAGAGCTAGCAATGAAAGCAAACAAAAAGTTAGCAGTGAATATGAGAAAAAAAAAATGTGAATTTGTGGGTTGAACTTCCTTCCCTGGGAATATTTCAATCAAGATTGAAGTTGGAAATTTTTCTCCCTTTTGGAAAAAGCACAAATCCATAAGCATTAACTCTGTAGTAGGCAATGCAACATAACTCAAAAGAAATAGTTCATTGCAGTCCTATGGCTTCTACTATCAAAGAGATTAGGCTTAGATGATTATGTTGGCTCCTTCTGGTTTCATGATTTATGTTGCAAAATGTTGGGGAAGTTAAATGAGAGATTAGCAGCTCTCATGGGAGTGAAATAAGGGTTTTCCCATGACTGGCATTTTGTAATATCTCTTTGAAAGTGTCTGTTTTGGTCTTTCTGCCTGTTCTTTAAGGTAATTAATCTTATTATCGATTGTGATGTCAGAGGAACATCTTTTAGCTCTTTTGTTCTTGGAGCAAGGAGGGGGTAGCAAGTTACCATCAGGAATTTCTATCAACTCTTACTATTATTTATTTTGTTTGGATAATTGTTTAATTAATTACTTTGCCTAACACTACAGTTTCTGGAGCCAATTCAACTTTATTTCATTCTTATTAAAGAAAAGTGAGAAGATACTATTTGAATGCATCCTGAAAGCTTTAATAATAATAGTAATAAAAAAGAACTAAGGAAGAAAAACTGGAACCAAGCAGTTGGTGGTATGGATATTTCTCATGTTACATATATTGTGACTTATTTTGAGAGTAGAGGAGGCTTGGCTTTTATTTCCAGTATTTGTTAACCCTTTACAGAGAAGACCATGAAACTATCAACACTTAGATATTGAGGGAAGTTGCAACAATATACTGCATAAAGGGAACTAGGTGGTGATGAAAGAGTGACTTCAAGATGATTTTGTTCATAAACTTTGATCCCGAAGTTCTCTGCAAATTTTAGTATGTCTGGAATTGGTGATCCCCTGAGTCCAGCAAGAGGTCGGTGAAATGGTTATGGGGCTTTAGTTGATGATGTATGAGGGAAGCTGGAGGAAATTCAGCCTGGAGAAGGAAAAGGTGGGGAGTGGTCCTCCACCAACCAGATGGAGTAATAGGAAAGGCAGTTCAGGCTCTGGAAGACAAGTCAGAAAGGAAAGCATGCAATATCTGATGGGGAAAACTCTACTTGGATGTAAGGAAAAACTGCATTGCCGTGATGGCGGTTAAGCCCTGAGGCAGATTTTCTAGAGACACAGTGGGTTCTCCATCCTTGGACACATTCAAACTTTGGTGGAACAAGGTAGTGGAATCCACCTTTGAGTTTAGTCCTGCTTTGATCAAAAGTTCAGACATCATGACTTCCAGAGCTCCCTTCCAAATCCAATTGTACAGTTCTTTAAGGACTATGGAAAAATTTCTTCTTAGTGTTAGAATTCCTCTTCTGCTTATGATTAAAAGCTGATCCTGTACTACTGAAACCTTAGTTTTAAAATTGAAAGTTTTATTCCAATTCTTGTGAGAGTTATTTTGTAAGAAGATATTAGGAATTAAACAGCAAGATGAGAAAAGGAATGAACCTTCTCTTATTGTCTACCATACACTGGTGAAGTTTTATTTTGTTTTCCTTTTCCTTGAAAAGGAAGCTGTATGAGATACTTCAAGGTGTCATGTTAAGGATAGAAGTCATTAGGTTTCTCATGTTTCTGTTTCCCTACCTTCTGAATTAGAGAACGAGAGTCATAGAATCCTTGGAGATGGAACAGGCCTTTAAAGGTCATCTAGTCCAACTCCCCTGCAGTGAACACGGACCTCCACTGCTAGATCAGGTTGCTCAGAGCCTGGTCTGGTTTGGCCTTGAATGTCTCCAGGGCCATGGCTTGTTGTCAAATTCATTTTGTTCTCCATTTATGCTAGGAGCTGGGAATTTGTGTGGGAGTTTTTTCTCCCCCTCCCTCTTCTTCCTTGCATCCTTGCTTTCTAAAGTTTACAAATGCTGCCAGAAGATAATTTGGCATTTCCATGTGATTTTACTGTTCACTTATTCCTAACTGATGAGAATATGCTTTCAAAAATACTAAGAATGTTCTCATTTTGTAGTTTGTTGTGAGGTTTATTTTGTATGTAATTTGTGACTAATTGGCTATTGCACATAGTGAAATTATTTTAAATTAGACACTTCAATTTTTAGTGAGTTTTGATGAAGTAAAGGAATTTTTCTCCATTAGCTGTTGGTGTTTCCGGGGCATCCTATTGATGTTTGAGCCTAGTATGGGCAGGTCTTGAGTTCATAGCCTAAGTTCACTTACCAGATGGCCTTCCTTGGCTAACTTGCCTGTTTTCCTCCCCCTCTTTTCCCTTTTCTCTCAAAGGTCTCAGTGCTCATGGCTGTTAACTTGTGAAAACTGGATCCTGCTGGTTCAAGTCCTCAGGCGCCCAAATTGGAAGTAATCGCACACATCTGAGTGGTTGTTCTGGTGTGCATAATTTCTTCCTCGTTCAACCTCTTGTTTTCTCCCATACAGGAAATTTTTGCCACCTGCCTGCTGGTTGCCTCTTAATTTAGTCAAGTATCCACTCAGTTTTTCAAGAGGTAAAAGGAAAAACTAAGCTCTGTAGTCTAAGACTTTGTACGAATTATCACAGATTTTTTGCAGATTTTTCATATCTCCCCCCAAATATCCGTGCCTTCAATCATTCCTGTGGTCTGATGCAGTAATTCTGAGTTTGAGCTACTCGTTTCCTTTGCGGTATGTTCTCTTCTATATTTCCCTTAAGCCAGGTCATAATTTAGTTCTTCGGGAGCAAGTTGGTGAACTGGGGCTTCAGGCAGAAGTGGAATGAGAAGACTTAGTGACTGTCTGGGAGAGATGCCAAATGGCTTCCCCTGAATCCTCACCTCTCTTATAGCCCTGTTTCTTGGGATATGATGGATGCACTGCTGCTGCGGTGTAGACTTGCCTTTTTTCTAGCTAAAGGACCACTATCTCTAAGCTTCACAGTAAGGATTGTAGTTTGTGAATTTAATTCCTTGCTGCATATAACAATATGATTGATCTTGATTTCTTTTTTTCCCCTTTTTTACTTTCTGCAATTTTTGTTATAGTGCTGGTAATAACAGTTGCCAAAAAAATGTTAAAATCTCTGTTAGTGCAGAATTTTCTGCACTTCTGCACATTTTCTGACCCCTGTCCCATAGCTCAGCACAGGTGTTCTTGTGGGAGGGATCACTCATACGTTCTCCTCGGTGGAGTTTGTAGAGTGCCAAGTCTGTACTCTGGCACATTTGGACTCTGCAGCCTGAAGCTCCCAAGTACCACTTCAAGAAGGCAAACTTCTTACATGGAATGTAAGAAGTGGCAAAAATGCAACATTGTGATTTTTTTTTAATTGAGCAATAAGCTCCATTCTGTTTAATCGTCGGAAATCTCGTGCTGATGATGGTCATTGATTGATTGAAATTAAGAGGGGATTTTTTTCTATTTGTTGTACAATAAAAGTGTTATTTTAGTGAGCCAAAAATCTTACAGCTTTATCATTTACCACCTATAGAAGTACTCTGAACTATTTAATATTATCTGAACCATTTTGTTAAAAATTCCCTGAAAACAAATTCAAATACCTAGAAAAGCCATGGGAACACACTTTTTTTTCTTTTTTCTTTTTTCTTTTTTTTTTTCCTGAAAACAAATGTTCTGTTCTCAAACTGTCTGAAACTGGAATAGGTTCAGGTCAGGCAGTGCGTTTTCACTCTTGGAGACTCCTTGGCAATTGTATCTATGGACACTTCCCTTTTCAGCCCACTCCTTTCACTTCTAACTCTGAGAATGAGAATTCCTTCATCATCTGGGAATTGTGCTTGCATTTCTCTTGGCCCTGATGAATACAAGTATGTTAAAACTTTTAGTGGAATACATTTAGTATGTGAATTGGATTCTTGGGTGTTGTGATATGAAAATACCGTCGTCCAACAAAAATGATTTTTGGTGGGAATTTTTTTCTGGAATACCATAGGTGTTTTATATTTCTTTCTGTATTACCAAATTTGTAAGGGGGAATATAAATCTGGGTGAGTCGTGGCAGATCAGCAAGCTTTCATGGGCTGTGATCTGAAATGTCTCTGAACCTTAAAACCTTGTGATGATATGAATGCAACTGGCCCTTAAGCTGCTGTGGGTGCTGATGAGCAGCCTACTTTGTGCCTTTATTGCCAACCTTCACCCAACATCCAACTGTAGGTATGCTCCCTGTGCTAGTAACTGTCTCTCTCCTGAAAAGCTAAGAAATATCCCAAGAGTGGAAAATACCACGTACAGAGTTGCACTGGCCCTTAGCAGGGATGCAGTGTTATATCCTAGTGGGACTAAAACCAGTTATTTGCTTTATTCATTTCAAAATTGTCCTTCTATCGCCTGTATACAACTTGATAGTTCAAGTGGCAGCAGAGGCTTTAGAAGGCTGTATTGTGCTGAACAAAATGAGGGCTGTTCTCCAAAGCCTGTTCCCTGCTACACAGGGTCCATCTATACTGAGCAAAAAAGAATGAGTAACAACAGATTGGTTGTGCAGGGAACCACTAAATACGTTGTCTATATGGAAGATTTGGACCTTTTTTGAACATAGCATTCATCTACTTATGAAAAGATCTCCCTTCCCCCACCACTGTTTGTGACCCCACACCTTTTTTTTCTCTTCATGATGTTTTTTTGTTTGGTTGGTTTTCTTTACGAAGGTTTAATGTGCAGGAGGTGGTTGGATGTTTTTCTTATTAAAATTTATGCTTTGCATAGTTACCAGGTCAGCAAACTGGCTAAACAAAAGCAAGAAGGATTTAGCAGAGTCTGAGCCAGCCATTTACAAATAAATCTCTTGGGGTCTCTAATCACTAATAAATCTAGCAATCATTTTGATTTGAAGGGAGATTAAGGATTATGAATGTTGTATAAATCTATTTTTAGCTTTAGTGCCATTACACAAAAGCAAAGGATTCAGTGCTGCTGCTTTATCCTTTCCTACCTCTTGCCTAGGAAGATTCAGTTTGCAGCTCTGCATGCGTTGGCAGGGGGTGTTTGAGTGCTCTAATGCACATATTGGCAGCAGCCTTCTCTGATGTCTCAAGCTGCTGCTAGCATGCACACTGGTACTCTTGGATGTGCAGACCATCCTGCTGGGATTCAGGTCTGTGGAATACATGTGGAATACACTCAAAGCCAAAAAGTTGGACTAAAAAACTTCCTGTTCTTCTCCCTGTCACCCCCTCAACATTTTGCGGTGATTTTTGTTGTTTTTATTTGTTTATTTATGGAGAAACGACAGCATCAAACATATCTGGTATATAGATCTTAGACAAGTGCAAATGAGTAAGTGTCTATAATTAAGGATAGGAAAAATGTAAAAGTATTTGTATGCTATCCATACCTAGTGCCTAAGAAAACCTTTCAGTGTTGTAGTGTGTAATGCAGTGGTACAGAAGTGAAGAAAACCACAAAATGAGGCTGTGGAAAGAGTTTGCCTGGTAAACTCTTAATTTGTACAAATTCTGAATGGATATTTCAAGCTTTCATGGCTGTTTGTCTTAGGTTTGTATAGCTGTGCTGTGATTCCCACTGAGGAGAGAGCCCACAGACTATTGAAAATCTTTTACTCATCCTTCTGATTTGCTCTCGCACCTGGTAAGATTACATGCTTTGCTCTCATTTGTCATCATTCTTCTAGGCATGAGGCTCTCAAATGACAAGGGAAATTGCAAGGGTGAATTTATGTGGGAAGAATTGAATGATTGTATAAAAGGCATGGATGGATTTGTTTTCCCCTGCTATGTCTGCGCTTGGCCTTTTCCAGAATTTCACATAACCTGTTCCTGAGAATGAGAAACTCTGCAGTGACCCCATGTAACACAGAAGCTTTAAGAATTCACATCAGCATCCTTTAGTTCTTCCTTCTACTCTGTTCCCCTCTGTCTATATTCCTGAGTTGCTGTTTTTTCCCCTGCAGTTGTGACTGCAGTAGGCTTGCTCCCCAAACATTTTTTTTCCTCAACATTTAAAGAATAAAATGTGGTAAATCAATGTAATTCTTGTAAAACATTGCTGATGTGGAGGGAGTGGGGCAGTCAGTCACAGTGATGCACATTTCCCTAAAACTTCCTTAATTTAGTGGTACTTAAATATTTGAAGTAAAATTCTGAAGAGGTACCTAAATGTTACTGAAATTTAGCTGGTGTAAAATTGTTGAGGTTTGCCTACAAATGCCATCTGCATATCTGTCAGTGTAATGTTTGATCTTCGTACTACTCTTCCAGCCCCCTTTAAGCTATTTCAGTGGCTTCTGGCTTTTCCTCTTGATGTACAAATAAATCTTTACTCCGATCCTCCTTTTGATTCTTCCTATCAGTCCTGATGCCAAATGAAACAGAACTCCCATGCACGTAACAGCATAACCACGTCTCTGCTCCTGCAGGGGTAAGTTGCAGCATAGCTCTCACCAGCCTTGACAAAATCTCACAAGAGATTTTGTCAAGAAAGCCAGTAAGCCAAGTCCGAGCTCCTTGAGATCTGTCTCCAAGGCATCAGCTCTGGCACCCAGGGCAAGGAGAAAACCAGGGCAGACAATGAATTGTGGCTTGCCCCTTCCACAGCTTTGTGTAAGGCTTTGAACCTTGCCCTAGGGGCAGGCAGCATGCCCATGCAAGGCAGGGGGTTCTAACAATACCCCCCCTTGTGCTGGCTGCCTTCTCCACAACTGCAAAATCAAGGCTTATCCTGTAAATTGCGTGGTGAGAAGGAACCCCCTTCTGGTATAAGAATGATTTCCTACTCTGCATGGTGAATGCTGAAATAAAGTAGTTTAATTTTTAGAAAATTATCGACCCTGAAAGAATTGAGCTATTATTTTAATTATTGTAATGAGCAAACACTACTTGGAAGTCATTAAAAGAACGTATGCATAGCTCCAGATCCTGCTGCCTGACTTGTATTGATGAAACATTTCTTTAACCAGAGGGATGCAGGTTAATTTTTCTCTGTTACATTGACAGAATTCAGTTTGAAGAGTTTTCTTGGTTTGCTTTTGGTTGGTTGGTTTTTGGTGTTGATATTTTTTGGTTGTTTTTGTTGGTTTTTTGTGTTTTTTTTTTTTTTTTTTTAATTGAAAGACTTCTCAAATCCACAGTGAAAATGGAGAATGGTACCACCCAATAAATGGTGGCTGCAAGCATGTACATCTCTTGCCCTACTGGATTTGAAGTTTGGACTTCCATCTTGCTTCCCATCTTCATGGTTCCCTGGCCATAACATTGTGCAATCAGTTGCTCTGCTACAAGGATTGCTTGGAGCAATTCTTTCTTTATGTATATATGATTTTGACTGGGGCAAAAAGATTGATTCTGTAGCTGGGAGAGACTGGATTTAAATTATCAGCTAAAATGAATCGAATGAAAGAGATGTGTAGTATGAATGCAAGTTGCTTACCAGTTTGTGTACCAGACCTGGGTCTCTATCCATGCATCTTTTCGGTGGATGGAAAGCACTGAGAAGGCGTCTCAGAATAGTTCTGCTGCAGAAAAGAAGTAACTCCCACACTTCTGATCTACACAAGGGGCAGAAAAGTTTAATCAAATTGCTGAACACAGAACTAGTTTGTGCACTCAGCAAAATAGATTTCATAGGAAGTTTAAGATCCTTTGGAAAGGGACTGCTGAAAAAAAGAAAAACCTGACAAGAAAATTGCCAGCGTAAAGTGAAAAGCAGATGAAGTGTGCAGGCTTATGTTCTTCTTCAGAAAATTAATCTGTTGGTGAAATTTGTGTGTGTAAAAAAAAAAAAAAAAAAAAAAAGGATTTTTTTAATCAAATCCCTACTCATGTTGTTCTCCTTAGTGTAGTTGTTCAGCTGATGGCAGCCAGAGTGCTGTGGGCAGCTCCTGAGGATGATGGATGAGCTGATCCAGCAGAAATACCGTCTGTTCTATGTCTTTAAGTTGCATCTGTGCAGTACTTCTACAAGTTTTTCTCAAGGAGACAGCCAAAACTGGTGAGCTCATAATATAGGTTTGGAGGAATTGCTCAATGAGCAATGAGATCCCAACTGTGGACCTTAAAGAAGAAGCTGAAGAAGTACAGTAATGGGGGTAAAAAGAAATGGATTATTATCACCCTAGTCCCTTCATCTGTATGGAAAGAGCTGTCATTCTAACAAGCTGCTACTATGCAGAGATTGAACTCTCAGGTAAAGATGGATCAGGCAACCCAGTACTTGCTTAGTTTCCCTCATGTAATTTCCATCAACACTGCTTGAGTTCAGCTGTGGAGGAGGAATCGGATTTCAAAAGGGAGGTGAAGATGTCATTTTCAAACAGAGTTTGGGTAAAGCGGAAACATGTTAGAAAGCTTGATATTGTGAGCTCTATGTATGCTTTAATTTTTCAGTAGAAAGTGTCATTACATTATTTGGATTTCCTGGATTAGCCCTCATGCTTTCTGCTATAATCTTGTGTGAAGACGTTAATTGTGCGGGTTGTTATTTCTGTTACGTGTAAGCTGCTAATTATAGAGTTTTTCTGTTTTTGAAGGTAGTGTCTGGTTCAGTTTACTTTTGTTGATCATTATGGAGCTATGTGCTATATGGTCACAGACAAAGTTATCCTCTATTATTATTACTCTCAATATAATGCGTGTTAATTTTTATAAAGCTTTTTTAATGCTAGAAGAAAAAAAAATCATTTCTGGTGGCATAGATTTCTTCCCTGTGCATTTTATACTCTACTAGGAAATGTTGGTCATACTGATTTCCAGGTGTGCTATTTCTAGAGAGTCACAGGTGGTATTTTCAACACATTGGTTTGCTTGCTTTTCATTTTCTTCAGAGTAATATAATTCTTTGTGAGGGAGGGGGTCAGCAGTGGTATTGGTGCATCTTGTGATGTTTGACAGGGAAGAAATAATATAAAGGGCAACGCTAAACCTTCAGCTCTGCGAAAAGAGGAGAGTAGGTTTCGCACATCAGCTCTCTGATAAGCTTTAGACTTCGCTCTGGTAAGCCCTGAAAGTGAGACTCTTCAGGTCTGCCCACACAGCACAGTGAATGCTTAAGCTCACAGCATGTACTGACTTGCTGTGACAATAACAGGGAAGCAGCAGTGGCTCAGTGTGTGGCAGCAACCAAGGTTTGCCTGCCTGGAGTCTCTGGAAGGCAGAGTGCAGTGCTGAGGATTAAACCCTGTGCTGCTCTATCTGCATGGCTGCTGTCAGGCTTGTTGGTTGAAGGAGGCAGATGTCTGCGATAATGTATGTGACGCTTGTACGCCTTCAATCTGTTTGGATACACCAGTCATCTTCTCTTCTGTGGAAAGTAGCCACCTTCCTGTCGTATTGCAGATGTTAGTCGCTTTGTGGTGTTGGGATATTGTAAGGCTCATTTAATGTGAATCGGATGGAAAGTGTAGTGTGGTTTCCTGACTCCTGTCCAAGAAAAATCTTGGGTCAGCTGGCATACAGTTTTTTGAAAGTTGGCTCAGCTGCATCTTCTTGGAGCCGGCAGCTGAGCTGTGTGATCAGCCATGAAGTGCCAAGCAGGAGTACCACACCTTGAGTATGATGAAGAATAACCCAAGTTGCTGAATAACCATTCAGGTATTCAGCAACTCGAATAATTCAGGATTGAGAGTCATTGGGAAAGCTTGTGTCAGAGAACAAACAATTGCAAGGAAGAAAGGTGAGGACTCTGAAATTAAGGATTTTGACATCCATCAGAGAGCCTCCTGCTGATAATGTGACATGGGGATCTGACTGTATCTGACTTAGCTGAGCTGATCACTATCTTTCAGGGACTGAACTAAATGTGTTGTGTATCAGTTTAGTTAAATGACCAGTGAAACTGTATGTTGATAAGCCTATTAGCTATAGCTCCATATGTCCAGGCTGTGAAAGCTGTGCCTATGACTACTTTGTGTGAACACAAGTATTATTGACCAAGTTTTCTACGGGAGACTCTTTCAGTGGCAGGGTCTGATCCCCTCAGGGCAACACAGTGTGGTAGACTGCGTCCAGTTCTGAGGCCCTCAGCACATGACATACACAGACCTGATAGATTGGGTCTAGACGACAGCTGCAAGTGCAATCTGGGAACTGTAGTATTTGTCCAGTGAAGACAGGCTGAGAGAGTTGGAGTTGTTCAGCCTGAGGAAGAGAAGGCTTTGGGGGGTAGTTTATTGCAGCCTTTCAGTACTTAAAGGGGACTTTTAAGAAAGACAGAGAGACTTTTACAAGGGCATGTAGCAATAGGACAAGGGGTGACAGGTTTGAGCTAAAAGAGGTAGGTTTAGATTAAGGAACAAGTTCTTCACTGTGGGAATGATGAGGCACGAGAATACGTTGCCCAGAAAAGCTGGGGCTGCCCCATTCTTGGAAGTGTTCAAGATGAGGTTGGACGGAGCCTTGGGCAGTCTAATCCAGTGAGAAGTGTCCCATCCCTGGGTGGTGGGTTGGACTAGATGAACATTAAAGATTCCTTCCCACCCAGACCATTCTGAGATTCCATGAAAGTGTGAGGAAAGTGCTGGGGTATTTCCAGCAAGTGACCCTTCTCCAAGTGTTCTGCAGCATGGTAGTATGCTTTCCTGTACCTGTGGAGAAGGCTCAGTATTTGGGGGGAGGCCGCTTATGCTGATGAGCTTTGCTCTTGCTGGGAATGCAGAGTGTAGTTGAACAAGGAAGAAGAGGACATTTTTTATGAAATTACTGATTCAAGAAGTGCAATTTGTGTCATCTGAAAGTTGTATCTTTTTTGCAGCTTTGCAGCTCTGCTCCCTGTGTTCAAAAAACTCGACTGAAATAGCTGTTTTCTTGATAGGTAACATTAGGCTGGTGAGGAAACTATTGCAGTACTTCGTAGTAACATTACCAGAGACTGATCTTTTGACAATTCTGTATTTTGAGTTTGCTTCCAGCTTGATTTACCAGTCTTTCTGGTGTCTAAGCATAATCTGGTCTCTCTCTCTCTCTCTCACAGCTTCTCTAGTACACCAATTCTAAGTGTTTCAAATGCTGTCTTTTTTGTTGATGTCCCTCCCCATCCCATCCATGGCTTCTTCACCTCCTTAAATCTTTGTGCTCACACAAACTGCCTAGTATTGATTTATTTTCATTATTCTATGAATTACTTTTCTTTTTGATCCAGAGATGTTAGTATTATTTTAGGCTTAGAGGTAGCATTGATATGGCCTTGTTTTAGAGGAAAAGTTTTTCCATGGGAATGTCTTTCAGAGAATTTCTGTAGAGCATTTGCCACTGATAATGTTAGCTTCTGTACTTGAAAATTAGTGTGTATTAACATATCGAGTCTAGCATCTGTGAAAACATGCGTGCATTCAAAGATGAATAGGAGACCAGACACTTTGATAATTACCACTTCACAGCCCTTTCCATGAAAGGCTGCAAAATGGTACAAAAATGGCTTTTAGCCAGAGATGCCCCAAGCCAGTTTTAGAGAAAAGATTTCACTATAAACACAACTAAGGTATTCACTATAATTTCAGGAAGCCTTAGCAATACACAGTATAACTTTTCATTATCACTTACATGGAGAAAACAAAATCACCTGAGTGGTCTTCTAGAAACACAAAAATTAAAGCACAAAATGTGTAGTCTGTATTGTTTACTTTCTGTCAGGCAGTTTTAGGCCAGGCAGACTCTATTAATGGGTTTCATTTACTCTCGGTAAGCTGACAGACTTAACGGGAAAAATTGGCTGGGTGTTCTGTTTCTTTTCACCATTTGGATTCAACTATAACCATCTGAACTGCCAAAGAGGGCTTTAGATGATAACCAACTTAGTCAAGGTACTTTATTGAACCAGATCATGAAACAATGTGTTCGACTGGATGCTAAGGAAGATGTTATCTTGCTTAGATCTGAATTTTAGATTTATTGTCTTTGTTGGTTTTTTAAGGAGAAATGAAAATTAAATGAGGCGATGATGCTGAAGCAGTATGCTCTTATCCACTAACTCTATTCACTCATCTTTCAGCTCGTCTGATTTATTTTTTTTTTTGTGACACTTTCACATATGCTGTGAATGTATGCCAAATTGTTCATTCTTAAAAGCTGCTTTCATTCATTTTGTACTGTTATTGAGAGCTTTCTTGACTATGTAGATAAATTGCACAACCTTGAATCAGCGTTGGGTTGTACTGGAAACCAGATAAATGATTCTGACAGACTTTACGGCTTTATACACAGTGACTGAAAAGATGGCTTACTGCATGCAGAATACAGGTCACAAAACACCTTCTCAGCTGAGGTGATGATGTAAACATGACCGTTGGCTGTAAATAAATGCTAGAAATGTTTGCTGCAAATGACTTTGCAGACTTATTGGATATTCCAGCATTATGGACAACAAAAGTTTGAGGACATAACTTATTACATGTATTTAATTTGTGACTTTTCAGATTGCCTATCATTTAACTTAATTAACTTAAACAATTACAATTGTTTTAAGTTTTTGATAACATAGTTTTAGCTGTAGCTTAAGTAGATTTAACACTTATTCAGCTGAGGTCTCTTGCCAAAGCTGGATCTACTGTGTAAATAAGGAGTTTCTTTGGAAATTGGCTTCATTTCAGTTTGAAATACGTTGTCTAATTTGTTCCAGAAGTAAAGTGAACTTTTTTTCCAGAATTTGCTCATAATTGCTGGTGGTCAGAGCTATAATAAATTGCATTCACACCCAATTTGAACATTTTATAAATACGTAGGCTAAGATACAGCCTGTGCCAGGCTTTTGGGGGGGAGAGAAGGGGGAATGAGGGAGAGGAAAAAATAAGAGCTTTTCCTAACAAAATACTTCTCAGTTGCTTAAAAAAAACCAACAGCCTTTCCATTATATTGTTGATACGCAAGTATTGGGAGCTATTAGAGCAGCAGGACTTCTAATAATTTGCATGAAATATTTCAATAGATTTAAGTTGAGAGGCAGGGTGGGGAAATACAGCACTAGGGACTGTGAACCATGTGTATTCAGTGAGTGAATGAGATACAAGCTATGGAACAATGAGACAGTCTATAATGCACAGACATTCTTTCAGGCTACCAAGCCCAGGCTCTGAAGTCTCTCTCCGCATTGATAAAAATGTCTAACTCTGAATGAAACATGCATTTCATTCTGCCTCGTGTAAAGCCCTGTGAGTTACCAAAAGCTGGAACTGCTGACTCAGTCATTGTTCCTGGTTTTTAAAACTCTTCCCATTCAGTTAATTATAAAACCTGTTCCTGAGCATGAAACAAAAGCACTTTATATACAGTATTGGACTGCATACATTTTAAAGATTTCTGCTCTGTGAATGCTTTTTTTCTTTAGCTTTGTTTATTGCACCGAACGTGCCTGCCAGCAGCAGTGCTGCATGCATGGCAGTCCTTGTCAGCTGGGCTGTTCTACCGCACACCGGCCTACACTCGTACTATGGCCTGCGTAACGGGGAGCGGGGTCAGAACCTGAAGGGCACAAAAGGCTACTCAAGCAGCATGACAGCAATGAATGCAGTTAGAGTCAGGCTGTAGAAATGGAGATTTTAGTGTGGGAGTAGTCAGATGAAAAGGTTCTGTCAGCAAAAGTGCAGAAAGAGGTGGTGGGTTTTTGAGTGCAGGCCTGTCTTTACGGTGGGGCAGGAGCACTCATAGCTTGAGTTTTGGTGAGCATTATGTGTTTTTGAAATAAATAAAAGCTGCTGCTGAGTTAGACAAAGTTAATGATTAAGCTTAGCAGCCATTGCTGTTACTTTAGCAAAACCTTTGGCTTAACAAGATGTAAAAGAATGTGCATGATGTCATTTAGAAAAGTCACTTCAGTTCTATCAAATGATTGTTCTGAAAGATGGCTTCCAAATCCAGCAACTTATAAGATACAAATTCAGAAGTTGCTTGTTTAGAGTCTCTGAAATCCAAAAACGTGCTTCTCCATTTCTGCACACCTTCATTTTCTTCCCGTAGAGGCACTTCTCTCCAAATCAAAATGAAGTGATATGGTTCAGAGCAAGCCTGGCACTGAGACTGGGACCTGGTGGTTTCTAAATTGCAAAAGTTTGCTTTCTTCAATGCAGTAAACTTTTGGTCCACTAAAGTGATTACCTTCTTTCCAAATTCAGTTATTCTTCTAGGAATGATGTCTCTTCCGTCTGTCTGCATAAGATTTCTCCATTGCCATCGGTAGATAGAATTCTTCTTGAATGCCATTTGGTTTTTATTTAACCTCAAATAAACATCCTCATTTTCTTGTGGCCATTAGTAATAAGGATGTATATTGAACTACTGTTTGTAAGTACAATCTGTGTTTAATATACTTTAACTCACTGTCAATATACAATCCCTCTTTACCTTTTCGAACATAGTGAGACACCAAAAGTAGAAGATGACTAATCAAACTGAGCTCGGAATGTGGAATACTGCTGCTCGTAAAAAACACTTCAGTTTTTCATTGGTACTTCAGTTGCACAAGAAACTTAACTCTGTTATACCAACCAAGAGTGAAAAGGAAGAAATGCTTCTTCCTATGTGGATTTCCCATGAGAAGGTGTCTTCTTGAGGGAGGGACTAGGCTGAATTTGGAACTTGGAGTCACATGTTATGAGCTACAACTGCACCATTGCTGGTGGCAACATCAGCCTGAATAGATGTTAATGAGGAAATCCATGATGAAGGCAGAATTTTTTGATGCAGCTGTGATACAAAATCTCTAGGCTGTCTAGTTAATCTGTAACAGGTATTCTAATATGGCCTGTTTGAACCTGCTTGTACCTAGTAGTATTAATTTCAGATGTTAACGAGGGGTTTATTCTGTTACTCTCATCATAACTTTCTTCTGTGCCTTAATTAAATGTTAATCTATTGTAGACAGCCCTGTTCTTGTAATGACTTGAAACTGATGTATACTGATGATCTGAGAGGAGATCACGTAGATAAGAATATGTTTGCAGACCGACTAAGCCTGTACTGCTTCTTAACTTTCAATGTATTTAATGCCATTTGATAAAATAGGAAAATCTGCTTGGGTTAGAACAATTCCAAAAAAATAGAATTTACTTATTACTAAATTAGAATTTTAATTTCAAAAAGCATACACTTATTGATAAGTATTAATACTAGAAATCAACATTCAATTTCCTGGGCTAAATAAGGTAAGGGGCTTGAATGCCGTTCAAGGCAAAGTTTCATCCTGAACTTGGTTTCATATATCTAAACTGAATCACTACTCTTCAGGTCTGATTTTTAACTCTAACTCAGCTTTGATGTATCAAGTGTAAGTGAAAGTGATGTATTTGCTCAGAAAGACAAATGATTTTAAATACAATAAGGACTGTAGTCACATACTTTTTCACATTTGGTTCTATATATTTTTTTTAGCCTTTCATAGGGGGGACAGTTTCTGGAGGAGGCATTTGTTAGGCGGAGGACACATTGGCTTTACCTTCATTTCAAATCATCAGTGGTGACAAGCATTTCCAGCAGAGGGTTCTCATAAGGATGCTGGTTGCCACTGCAGTAATGAGAGTTGTTAGCTCTTAGTGGCTTAACATTTTGTTAACTGAGAGGTAAGTGGCACTCCACTGCAGCTTGAAAAGAATAGCAAGCGCGTAAGGAAAGCTTTTTATCTGACATCTGCTTGTAAACAAAGTCATCTCAACACTATCAGGCAAGTTCTGGATTGTTTTAGCTGGGCTCACTGTAACTTTACTCTTGCTCTTGCTGCCTTGTGCTGCAGTCTGAATTAGCTCTGCTGTTCTCTAGGAGAGCGTGCCATCTTCATGTGTGTTAATGATCTACTGTTCAACAGGAAGCCAGCAATGGCTTTTCTTGGTAGTAATTAGGAAAGTCAGACTGCAGTAGTCACCAGTCTGCTCTGCATGGCCTCTTAAGTGTATGAACTTGAATGCTGACAGAAAACTGCATATGGAGCATTCATGGTGTCTGCTGGTAGCATGTGGGAAAGGAATGAAATGATGTTAATTATGAGTTAGATTGAATGTTAACCCAGTGACTAAGTTGACTCTGGTCAACTTCTTACTAGTCCAGACACTCCAACGTGACCCCATAAAATGAAACCTTTCATTGTGGTAATCTAGCATTTGTGATGATAATAACTTATGCAACAAAGGGTAGAGGTTAGACTTGTTTCCTGTCCGTCATTTTACATAATCAGTAACCTAAATTTCCCTCTCATACATAATCGGTTACTTAAATCTGCTTCAAACTATCATCAGTCACCATTTGAACTGATTTGTCTGCCTAATGCTGCCAGTAGAATCAGATACATTTTTACTCTGTTTAAGAGTCATAACAGTAAGATTTGGAAAATAGAATGCTAGACTGTATCATCTCCATTGCTTTAGCCGCTCGGGATTAGAGGTTTAGATGAGAAGCACAATCACTGTGTTTCTGCGTGGGGAAACTTGGTTGCATTCCCTCCCTTGATCTCTCCACCAGTATGCATATGAGCAGGTGATGCGTCAGCCTGCTGATGCTCTGCTCCAACATGTCTCGCTGGGTTCTGATGCTTGACTCATTCTGCTGTGGTTGAACGGGTATTGTATAGCAGACATAACACGGAGAGGAATAAAGGCATTTAAGGCTTCAAAATCTAGATAATACTTCTGAGAAGTAAAGCTATTCATCTGAAGGGCTCCTTCCCCATGAAACATTGCACAATCTCTGACTGAATGTGCCATTGTGCCTTGCCCTCTGCTTCACAGGGCCATAAGTTTAACTCCAGTACACTTGATGAATTCTGATAGTATTATGTTTACTTAGATATGTCCCTAGTTCATCTTTCATCTGTTGTTTTTTTTTTTTTTAATTCATTCCCAACATTTCCAAATGACTGGGGACAGATGGGGACACGGGAAGTACTCTTCTATCCCTTTCCCCTCAAGGAAGAAGTATAGACAGGCGGCTCTTAAAAAACAGAGACAGTATTTCAAAGCTATTTCATGGTGATTACAGTGTAAGATTCAATTGTAGCTTTTCTAGTTTGTGGGCAGTCTTTACCCTTTGGAAGCTTAGACTCTTGTATTTTCCTGCTGTATTCTCTGCCCTTTTATAACCTCCTGTAGCTTTTAGCAGGGTACAGTACATAATAAATTCTTACAAATAACTCAGAAAAACTTCCATCTTTGCACCCTACCTCTCTGCCTTTTTTATATAGCTCTCAGAAGCTGTTGATGTGACAGATAAGGCTGAATCTGTACCAGGAAGGTTTTCCTTACTCTTTATTTGACGAGGGGATTAACTTTCCACAGAATCATACCCACGTCATTTCGCTGGCAGGTTCCAGTCCAGGATGAAGCCAGTAACTTATTTGATGAGGAATCCTTCTAGATGGAGCAAGGAACTGGCTTTCCTGTCCTTTCCTTTGTCTGTACAAGTTGACTTGAGGTCTGCTGTCTCCCTTAGTTGTTGAAAATAGTGTTCTTAAAAACAGTGTACCATTTGTATTTGCCATTTTCCTCTATAAGTCTTTCCTGCCTCAACTGTCTTCTCTATAGTGGAGACCCAGGAGCACTTCTGCTACTAAACACCTAAATTCCAGGGTAAATATCTAGCTTGTGGAGAGCTGGGAACAAGCTTTGGATTTCCGCAAGCTGGAAAATGACAGAAGCAAAGGAAGACATTAATTTTCTGCTCTCTGTTACTTCTGCATGTCTGCCAAACCATTTGTTATTGATTTAGTGATACATTCTCATGTTCAGAGTGTTCTTTGGTCTTTCTCCGTTCTTTCAGGTCTAGGCATCTTCAACCAGTGTCACACCAGCGCTCTTTGGAACACTAAAATGCCACATGTGGGCTCTATGCAGTGACATTTTGGCAATGTCAATTCAAATTAAAAACTGATTGTTCTTGACTGGCTTTATTATCTGAAAATTAGGAAGGGAAGAACAACTCTTGCATATGACACAGTTGATGGAGTTGAAAAGTGAGGAAATAAACTGACATTCTCCCTAGCATCTAGCAAGCTACCTGTGTTTGCCCTCTTTACTGTTTCTTATTTACTCTTTAGGTTTCTGTTATTCAACTCTGCTCAGTTATATCAAGGATTACCCTTTTGGAGTGGAAGACAAAGTTGTTTCCTATCATCTTGATGCATAGAAAACAGAAAGTCAGAAATAGTCTTTTTCCTAAGTTGTGGTGATCTGGAAGCAGTGAGTCTTTTCTCTTTGATTCTAGTCTGTTATTCTTTGAAATACTGAAGTGCAGTCAGCAGTCAACAAATAATAAGAAACATAAACCTCTGCAGTACTTTGGCTGCCCCGCTGTGCTGTCTGCGTATTCTGAAGAAGCACAAGACTTTGCCTTGTGAGACTTGCTAAGTAATCAAAGCTGCTGAAAGACAATACAACTGCTGCCTCCTTAGGGAAACGTCTAGCAGTGAACGCAATTGAGCAGATGTTTTGGTGATCTTCCATGTTTTCTACTGATGATATACAGCTACTTTTCTCTTGTTATTTACAGAATAGTCCAATTTTTTTTTTTGTTTTGGAGATAAGTCAGAACATTTATAACAGCTGAGGTGTTTGGGTGTGAAGGGGAGATTGCAGCTAAGACCAGCAGACCTTACATTGCAGAAATACTTTAATGAGATGCATTGCAGTTCTGTACCTCCATAAACTTGCAAGAGCCTGAGCAGTGGAAGTAGCAGAAGCAGCCAGAAGGCTGGAACAGAAAGGTCTGGTTAATGACCTAGGGCAGATCCTGCTCGTAAGTGTTTGGCTTCTTGCAAGAGGCAGAATGGACTGATCTTCCTACTCATTTTTAATAAATACCTCCATAAACTGGGGGATGAGCCCTGGTTTAATTCTTTCCCTGCATTTTATCTTTCCAGATTCATTTCCTTTAGTAGTGAATTTATAGTCTTTGCTGTAAGTACTTTCACACAGAAATAAGGCTTCATAATCTGTGTAGATAATATATACTAGAACGAAATTGTTCCAATACTCTGTCTGCCAGAGGCCAGACTGAGAGATAAAGAGATATAAGGCTTGCAGTAGTCGTTCATTACTCCCTTGCATTTGGCTGCAAAGGAGTAACCACACTTGCTCAGTGGACCATGCAAATATAACGAATCTCTGATCTTTCTGAACGTGATTTACTAGAGGAATATTTCATTATTCTTTCTGTAGCAGCACAAGAAAGGGGGATAGTTCTATAAAGGTGTAGCTTTAGGTTTTCTTCATTTTTTTTTTGTCACATTTCTGATTAGCACAGTTAAATTGTACAGTAATGTATTGAAGCTTGCTGTCAGTTTTGTAAAGTCTCTTGATGGAATCTTGTCTATTGTGAATGATAATAAATTCCATTTCAGCTTGTAGTCAAGACTTATGTCCATTTGACTTGTGTTTCAGCTATGCTCTTTTTTTTATGGCAATTTGAGAGACTGGGGAGGAACATAATAAGTAATTGTCTGCTTCCTCTCTGTTAGTTACTTGACATCTGGCTTGTAAGTGTCTTGCAGGCCCCTCTTCTGCCCTTTTTCTCTCCTTCCAATAGAAAAGTCTGCTTTTCTCAATGAAGAAATAAATTCCAAAAAAGTCTATAGAAAATCCAGAGAATATTCCAAAGGAAAAGCATTTTAACATACAGTCCTGACAGCTTCCATGCACAGAATACTTGATTTCGTAACAGGAGAAGATTAATGCTGCCCTTCTATTATGTGCTTTTGGATCTGTATGTACTCCTCTGTAGTCAGCCTCGTCATGAACTGCTGAACATTAGCAGTGAAGGCACAGACAGCTTTGTGTTTGTGCAGCTTAGCTGAAGGGAGGATGACACAGACAGCTACATAGATGGTTCTGAGCATCTCTTTGTACCGAAGCAATACTTCAGCTGATGCTTTTGGTTTTTTTACAAGAACTTGTGCAAGCTTGCAGTAGCTAGCAGATCCTTCTGGTTGCTGACAGCCTGAAGCTTTTATTCTGTGGTGAGGAATTTTGGACTATTTTGTAGACATTTGAGTTGTAATGGATGACTGACTTTTTGTTGCCACCAGACCTACATATTTTAAATACATCACAGTCATAGTAAAATAATGCTAGTACACTTCCAGACAGAGTAACTAAAGGACCTAGAATTAAAGACCTCACTCAAAGTGCTGGGTGAGTCTTGTTTAGATAATGTTATTGTTCAAGATGATGTTCTTCTCCGTTATTCATACGAATTCATACCCTGTCATTGTGCTTAGCTCAATTCCCACTCCTGAGCAAGATTTCCCTATTTATTTCTGAACTAGCAAAATGTTATCTCCGCAATATATCACCGTTTTCAACTATTATGTAGCTTCTGTGCAGTATTGTATTCAACTTCATTCTGTAGGTAAGGGTGTTAAACCCCACTAAGTTTAGCACATCTGTCTGAGGTTTCTAGAACTTGCAGTAATCTTGTTTGTTTATTCCTCTGGGGACTTAAAGTGTAAAATGCTATTATAAATTCTAATCACAGTTTGCCTCAAATAGTGACTGCAGCTGGGAATCTTACAGATCAAACCCCTAGATCCCAAATTGGGCAGTCAAGTAGAGTTGCATCCAGGTGGCTGTGCCATTAGCTGAAGAGGGGCAACTGTGCTCCCTGTAGAGCAACTCCAAAGCAAGCAGGAGTGAGCTACATCCAGTAGTTAACGCATGGGGAACACTGTGACAACTTCTGTCAAATGTAAAAACATCTAATCTCCAGTGACTATATGTGGAATACTGTCGAATACTGTCACTGGTTCTGTGCTCCAGAGTGGTTGTTTCTCTGTGCTATCAGGCTATCACTCCCTGGTGCCGTGCATAATCTCTGCTGCTGTGTGATGTCTTGGCACACATAGGTAAAGGTCTGCCTTCACTTGGTTCGTGCACTCTCCTGAAATTCCTTCATAGGAGATCTGTGTGTCTGGAGGGAGGAGGACCTGCAGATCTGGGAAGAGCGTCTTTCTCCAAGTTAGAAAGTGGCTGACAGGGAAGTCTCACAACCAGAACTACACTGTCTGTGTGTAGCGACTGGGGGATTAAAAAGCCTAGTTGTTTTTCCTTTATCTCTCGCTCTCTGTCCGTTATCAACAACACAACTTCCAGCTTCTCTAGCCAGAGCAAGTTTTATGGAGTTGCATGCTTCCTCCTTGATCGCTTTACATCAAAATGGGCTGCACAGTGCTGATATGTTTCTACTACGTATGTAAGGTGTTCTTTTCAAATACTCATCTGCTGTAGATTTCTTATGGCTACCTGTAGTGTCTGGCAGGCATAGCTTTGCCACTCCTGAAATTTCTCCTCTTAATGTTGAAAGCACTATAAAGCCTGTGGAAGAAGAATGCCAACATTTTTTCAGGTTGGGTGTCTGTTTACGTTAAAACTTTAAGATACCTTGAGGAAACAAATTTATAAGGTAGAAATTTAGAGCTAGTAAGCTAAAACCTTTTCTCCGCTCTGGGCGTCCTTGAGCCTCAGGTTCTGAGGCAGAGCTTTGGTCTGATGTGGTGAAACCACTCTTGCAGTCTATGACAGCAGTGTGATTCACTATAGGGACAACATCACCAGGTCAGACCAAAGGTTTGCCTGTTCCTGCGACAGGAACAGTAGCATTGATCTTTGAAATACTTGGGCTGACTTGGCTGGACTTCAAATGATGGTGTGTCCTGAAGCAGACACAGAGTTAGAAAAACACTGAGAACTGAATTTTGAAGTGCAGTAATTTATTAAACAGTCACAAAACAGCACGTGGGAGATGACAGCATCTTTAGCTATTCCGTACAGGTGAATCCTCTGAACTGTCTGATGGGGGTATGTAGGAGAAACTGTGTGGTGCACAAAAGTGCTGAAGGACTGGGAATATTTCTGTAGGTGGCTGACATGTATTGGATGAATTTTCATGAAGTTGAGCGCTGTGAGCAATAAGCCAGTGCCTGAGTGGATTGCTAATTTTAAAATATGTTTTACAGAAGATGCACAAATCTCAGATTTTAATTGGATTTCTACTCGTTTTCTTGAGTTGCTCCTTACAGGGAGGCTTGCTATGCTGTTCTCTCACTGAGATCATCCTTTAGCCTGGTAGTAGTTAATGTTAGTAGTTAACATTGCTAAATTCGGGGAGATTGCTCTGCTGATTTGTCACACAAACAGCAACATATCTGACTGAGTTTTCATTATGCCTGCATTTATACAACAAACTTCTAAACTTGGTGTTTGTTACGTACAAGAGCAATTAATCCTTGGTGTTGGCCCTTGCTTCTCACAACACTGAAAACATGGGAGAAAGCAACAAATGATTCTTCCTAATGCTTGTCTGAGGCTGACCACCTTCAAAAGGATTTTATATGTGTATGGTTTTGTTTCTTGCAGTGTTGAAGTTCTCAGAGGGCTTAGCTTGTAATTAAGCACTAGATGCTGTTCCACACTGTTCCGCTGTTAGGAAAGCCTGGGGGAAAAGGATTGTAGCCTCACATACTTGCATAGCCTTTTGATGACGCTGAAATATATACTTCAAAAAAAAAGTGTTTACTGTTTGGGGTTTTATAGTGCTGGGTGTGTTTTCTGTCTGTAACACTTCTATTATTAGGGGCCAAACATGTTATCTGTGCAGATACTATTACAGTAAATGAAGTACATAAACACAGAAGCCTCAGTAGTTATTTACTGTTTCTAGACAGCATGTGATAAAAGGATCTTTTAAAATTTGCAGCTCCTGCACATTCTTTTTGTTCTGCCCTAGTGAAACTGTGTGTCCTTCATGGCAGGTTCAGAAGGCTCTTTGCAGTCTTTCATTTTGTATTTTGGCTGCTAAATAACCGGAAAAATTGACCGAGGAAAACAGTGAAGAAGTTGAGCCAGCAGTTGCCACAGTGACAGTTGTCCAATGTAAATATCTTACAACTCTTCTGTTTATCATCTGTTTTCAGGGCAGTTTAAGCTGCTGGAACAAGACCGAGATATTAAGGAGCCAGTGCAGTATTTTAACAGTGTGGAGGAGGTGGCTAAAGCATTTCCTGAACGAGTTTACGTCATGGAGGAAATAACATTCAACGTTAAGGTAGTCCCTGAATAAATATTTATCTCTGTCTCAGTGATTAACTGTTACAACCTTTATATACATGGCAAGCGAGCAACAGCGCTGTGTGGGAAGTGTGATTTTTGAGACAAACGGGTCTTTAGTTCTGCCTTCTGTGGTGGTGCTCTTCAGGATCATTTTTGCAGTGCTAAATCAACACGTCCTAGAAGGGCTCTCCTATCCTATGGCACTTCAGGGAGCAGTACTGATGATGCATCCCATAATTCATCTAATTGGGATGTTGCTGCCAGACTTTAAACAAATGTTGTTTGTTGCCCCCTTTGTCCTCCCACTTCCAGCAGTTTGAATTTTATTTTCTGGTAAGCAGCAGCTGCTCAAATCCCTGTCCAGAAAGCCTCATTAAGAGAGTGTGCAGAGTGAAATGATGGTGTTGCTTCTCTCAAAATTACTACAGAAAGTGTCATTGTGAATAAAAGACAAAAATAGAAAATATGGCCTTGTTCTGTGTGTGTGTATTTGTGCACACACTTCTTGGGCTCATCTTTGGGACAACAATGCCAGAAGAGGGCTTTGCATCACCAAACTGCAGTTCTATGGTATGAAGCAATGGTAATAGAGCATGTTCATTTCCCTTGTCTTACCTGTATTTCCTTTCTTTCCATAGCAGGACACCTATGCATGATAGGTCAGTTCTGGTGAATGAGCACAACAGCATCCTGGAGATGGGATGCAATGGTGTATATTTGCATTGTGTACAGAAAAGACTGGCTGATGCTGCTAGTGCAAAACCAGTATAGTACATTCCCAGGTGTAGTAGTGTGGGTTTTTTTATAACCTATGTATCTTTTAATGGCTTCTTCTCTTTCTTGCACTGCTAGAGTTGGGAGACATCAGCTAGACTCAGTTTTTATAGGTATGAAACAAGATTGCTGAAGACTACTATAAGTGCTCATTAGTTAATTCATTTAGATACACAAACTTTTGCCTTTCAGGACAGTAAGTTGTTTTTTTGTTGTTTTTTTTTTTTAACTTTTGTGCTATTAATTAATTAAGCTGAAACCATGCAACAGAGCCTTTCAGGAATGATAACTACAGGAGAAAAATGAAATGCTTGAATTTTTAGGATATATTTAGCCAAATGAAGGAAGCAAGAAAATTCCATTTCTACCCGAGAAGATCATTATTATCTTAGAACTGCTGTGCCATTGTTTCTCAATGTATCTGTATCCAAATGAAGAGCATGGCACAGTGAAACATGCAGCTATAATTTTTGGAAGAAGAAGGCTTTTCAAAATATAAAACATTATGTCTTGAGTTTAGCACCAGTATTCTCAATCTCTTTGTCATATTTAGCAAACTCAGAATTAAGCATAGCCTACTATTATATATATCAGATACATTTTAAAAGATAATTTAGTCATACTCTATAATGTAAATAACAGTAGTAATAATCCAGGTTTAACCTAGTTAAACATATCTTGGCAGTATTTTTCTTGGCTGTTTCTCACGTTTCATAGAAGACTATTCCAAAGTTGTCATCTTCTGAAAAATGAATTAGCAGGACTTTTAAAAGTGTTTAATGACTATACACAAGGGAATGACGTGTGCTACGATTCTGTAAGAGAGATGGTGTCGAAGTGATTTGAGCAAAGGGAAGAATGCAGTTGATTTCTATCCAAAGCAGTGTGTTTGCTTAAATTAAGATTATCAGAAGTTAGTTAATCTGATACAAAAAGAAGACATGTCTAAAATATCTAATAAAGCACTTAAGATGAGGAGGAATTGTGATGTCTGGGGTTTTTTTCTTATTCTAAAAAATCCACTGCTGTGGATAAGTTTTGAAGAAAGAGCTGGTAGCGTTACAGAATTTCACTGGACTGTTCCTGTATGATTTTGTCTGTGTTGAGATCTGTCTGAGCATGCTGTGTGCCACTGCTGAGGTTGACTCCATGCAAACGTTGTCCTCCAACTAATTCCTTTGCTGCTTAGGCAGTATTTTGCAGCTTAGAGAAGTTTAGAGAACGGCTGCTTTCTCATAATGAAGTGCCATGACATCTTTTCTAAGAGGGAGGTTTTATTTTACTTTGTGTGTTTTCACTTGTTACTATAATTTTACCCTAAGGTAGGCCACGGAGACATCTCCCTTCCCTCCTTACTGTTTCCCAGTTAGGTGGCTTTTCTGGGAAGTGTGCTGAGGCAGAACATTTAGGGCCTGTGTTGTATTTGAAGGAGTGTTGTAAGGCATGCCATCAAAAGCAGAGCTGGGACTAGAAGGTAGAGTCCTGAGTACTTTTCACAGAACAGCAAGCAGGAATTTGAGTTTAAACCAAATTTTTGTAATGATTAGAACTACTTATGTTAATTTCTTCTGATTTGTGCATGTATCTGTGCTTGTATACCTTGTTGGTCACCTCAGTACCTGGTAGCCAGCAGTATCTACAGACACAGTAAATCTGAGTGATCTGAGGATAAGCTGATTGCCTACAGTCAAAATCTAGTCTATTCCTAGTAGAAAATTGTGGGCATTCTGTCTATTCTTCAGTGAACAGATATCTTATAGCCTTTTCCATGTTACTATTCAATTCATAGTGACAGATAATTTTGTTTATATAACAGCATTACATTGCAATGATGAGAATAAGCTTAGCTCTCTATGCTTAGAAGAAAAATCTTAAGAAAGTTTTGCTACTCCAGGGCCCTAGCTTTTGCTGAAGCAGCAATAGGTTTCTGCAGTTGGGTGCTGAGGTTCCACACAGGTAGAAGTCTATGTAAACAAGGAGGCTAAAAGAAAAAATAGTTAAGTTCCTTGAAAAAAAATCATGATTTTTTTCTTCTTACAACCCTTCTGGATACCCTATTTTATATTAAATAAAACTCTTTATCCACTTTCTACACTTTGTGGAAAAAAAAAAATATATGTTCTGGTTGGTCTGTTGGCTTTAATAATAGGATCTGTATGCAGTAACTATGCATCAGAGGCCTCACTGTTTAAAAAAAAAATTCAAAAAGGTTCTAACTATGAATTTGTACTGGCAATGCAATGCTTGCGTTGCTCTAATAAGATCTAGCAGGTATAACAAGTTGTATGAAGCCACAAATCACTTTTATAAGGAGTTCCTACATGCCCAAGTGACTAAGGACTGCTGCCTCTTAACTGTAACAAATTAGAACAATCGGAGCTCGAGACAGGATATTGACTCAGGTGTTATCAGAATCTATTTTTCTGAGTTAACCTTTCCTTAAGCAAAAGAAACAATATGCTACAATATGCTTGAATTTTCCCAAAAGAACATGTTGCCTAAATCATCATTCATCACTTTCCTGATGCCTGTCTTCTGCAGTAGATATAACTGGCTTCTGAATGGTTATTGAATTGCAAGCTGAAAACATGAGAATGCCTTAACCCCCCCCATGTTTGACAAGATGTCTGCAAGCCAGCCGCCTTTCTGGTCAGCAGTCTGGCATCAGTACTGAGCTGTTAGTATGGATCAGTATGTGTGAAGTGTGAAGCAGACTGCTTCTGATTGTGTGGATCTTCTCTCATACTGGGAGATGTTCAGTTTGAACATCTAGCGAGGTTTTTTTTACAGAATGGTGTGGCAAACACTGCTTCTTTCACAGAGCTAGAAGCACTGGTTATTCTCACCTATTATGAGAAAGTGACAGAAGGATGAGGGTGGAATAAAGCTACAGAGTTGATTGTTTTAATGTGTAAAGCAGCACTTTAAGAGAGAACAAACAAGAAGAGAAATGTGTTTGGGGAAGGAGTTACTTCAGGATGCTCCCAAGGCTAATAATTAGATAAAACTTAGTGTTTATCATGGCATTGAGATGTGTGGCAGTTACTGCTGCAGGCTGTTGCACTAAAATTGCCCAGTGTGGAACCTGTGTTTTAAACAGAAGATGTAAAAAGAGAGCATACACAAAATTAAAACAAGTGCACTGTCCCACTGAGGAAAGGTTTGAAGAAAATGTGTTCACCTTCCCTCCTTCCCTCCTCCTCTCCCCATTCCTTCAGCTGCTCTCCCATCCTGCTGCAAGACTGCCTGTTTTTATAGCTGAAGATTCAAAGCAGGCCTGGTAAAGCCATTGAGGAGATGAGAAGAGCATGGTTCCAATATGGGCAGAGCAGGAAGGGAAGACGAGCGGAAAGCGCAGGGCAGGCTGGAGTCACACTGGGATCTGTCAGCCCTCCTGGTGTGCTATACAGCTGAATGAAGGCTTTCTGGTGCCTTTTGTAACTCTACATATTTTCCAGAGTTATGAGGAGATTCCAGCAGTTTGCCGGGAAAACAGACCATATATCTGTCTGCATCCATCTATAGTCTGGGCTACCTTAACTGCCACTCTGAGATAGGGCACTGTTGTCTCTCTTGTACAGGAATTGTATGTTGTGAGATGTGCTGCCAGCAGTTCAAAGTGTCTGAAATAGTCCAGGGTTCTGCTACATCCCTGCAGTGATTTCACAGCAGGCAGTGTATGTTACATGCTTCAGGTGGTAGTATAAAGACATGGCGTGGTGCTTGAAGGTATGGATCCTGTTGGGCTGGTGCTGGAAGCTTGGAAGATAGAGGGCATGGTCTTATCCCTGTCACTGTCATCATTTCATTTGGAAATAATTTGTGATATACTTTTGGAAATAATTTGTGATTTCTCTTAGATCGCTTTGTTTTTAAGCATCTTTTTTGGCGTGAATCAAATCTGTTCCTAGAAACTTTTAACCAGCGGGCATCTGTGTCTGACTGCTTCACTTGCAGAGCAGAGGAGGCTGAGGAAGGCCTCATGGCACTGAGCTCTGCTCTCTGGTAACAGCAACAGAACCCAAGGGAACGGCATAGAGCTGCTTCAGGAGGAGGAGGATCAGATTAGATGTTACAAAAAGGCTCTTCAGCAGAGGGTGGTGGGCATGGAACAGGCTGCCCGTGGCTGTGGTCACAGCCCCAAGTGCCACAGCTCAAGAAGCATTTGGACAGCACACTCGGACATAACGTTTGAATTTGGGCAGTCCTGTGTGGAGCCAGGAGTTGGATTTGATGATCATTGTCAGTCTCTTCCAGCTCAGGATATTCTGTGATTCCCGGACTGGTGGGAGCCCCCTGAGGTTCGTTAGTGAGCACAGAGCCCTGTTCCTGCCGTGGGATTAGCCCTGCAGCAGGCAGACTGTCCAGGAAACAGCTTGCAGAAAAGACCTGGCAGGAAGACTTGGAGGTGTGGAAAGGGCAGACAGCAGCATGTGGGGCTGTAGTAGCAAGAGTAGAGGCAGTGGGTCAAGGTATGTGTTTGTTGCTGATGTTCTGCACCCAAATATTTAACTGCCATGCACTTGTTGTGAATGTTAAGTAGTAGGTAAATAAATAACAGAATTAATCTCATACAAGAGAGGAGTTAGCTACCTGAATTTTAAGAACTTAAAATTTAAAATACACTTGACCTGCTGAGGTGTACCTGCAGCCTTCATGTCCCCAGAGTAAGATTTTGTGAGTAGAAATGAAATCAGTTGTGCAGCCTAAGACTTTTGGTTTCACCATTTCAATTCGTTACCATTTTAGACAGCAACTGGTACCTTACAGATATTTATTCAGAAGGAGGCACACACATCATTTTTCTCAGTTTCAAAATAGAATAGCAGCATAGTTTTTCTTTTGATTCAGCCATGTTTTGTCTATTATTACACTGCTACTGTATTCCAAGAAAAGAAAATAACATTTTCCAATTTTTTTTTTAATTTAAAGTAATTTTGTCTTTAAACGTGACTGTCTGATGTCACAATCCTTGTGCTATTGGTTGAATTCAATGCCACTAATCAGCAACTGCTTTCATAACCATGGCTCACTGTGTCACTGTGCTTGCTCAGTGCCTGCTGTGGTTGCACATCTGAGTGACCATGTTGTCCTTCAGAATGGGCTTTTCACAAATCGCTCAGAAGCTGCAGGTTGTCAAAGCAGCAGCTCCTGCAGTCATGGATTATAACAGCTCCCTCGCTTCTGTCCCCAGTGTGCAGGAGGTAAGAAGAAGCTGTAATAATGCTGTCACACATTTAAATGTCTGACAGTGTTGCCCAAAGAAGTCCTTTATGGGGATTTGCATAGAAACCCACATTCTTATAGGACGTGCCCTTTCGAGAAGAGATGTGATGGACTACATGGGACATGCACAGAGTCCTGTGTCTTCAGCCCCCTTAGCTCCTCTAAGGTCAGGGCCTCACCAGCAGCAATGCAAACGTAGCATTCATTGGTTCTGAAGAGAAAATAGCAATAAGCATCATTCTGGTGTTATCGGCAGAAAAATCTGAGTGCTTTCTTTTCATGTTGCAGCTTTTCATTATATTGTCTGGCCAGCAGCATAAACTGTGACTACTGTGTACAATAAAATCCCAGTGGTTTCCTGGATTAGGCCAATTAGAGTTTGTTTGGATAATTCAGGGCTTGAATGGCTTCCTGTCAGGAAGTGCTGAGCTGAAACACTCTGAAGGCACACCTCTTCTGAGCTGCCTGGCCATTTGCTGAGAGAGGTTTCCAGAAGATAATAATGACTTTACAAACACAAGTGAATTGCAGATCACATCTTACAAGAGGAAGCATTATTTACAGCACTTCTCAATTACTGACTAATTGGAATTACAGCTCTGATTTCATGCAGTGGCTGTCCTGTGACAAAGTCTGAAGGCTGGAATGTGAACTTCACATAGCTAGGTGGAATCTTTAGGAGTCATGTAGATGGGGCAGGGATATATTATTCTTGCTTATTTTTGGCAGGTTTTTTTTTTAATATGTTCAGTATTCCTGAACAAAGTGGTCTGTAGCAGGCCTGCCGTGGTTAGCTGAGGCACCTTCCTTTAAGAATAAGTATCTGCTACTGCGAAGAAGAGCTCATTAAGTTCTGGTTGGTCCCTGAAAAAGGCCTTTCACATTAAGCCATTTAAATAGAAAGCAGAACAGTCTTGTGCGTAAAGAGTTATTCCAGTCTTAAGGAAATAACTTCAGGAATAAATGAGCCTTGGACATCTGTTTTTCTTTTTTTTTCTTTTTTTTTTTTTAAATTCCAGTACAATTTCTATAGTAGAAAAGCACACACATGGCTTTGCATATGTTGTTTAATATCTTAAATTGCAATTATGATCAAAAAATGAGGAAGGAAGTCTGAAGGCAGAGAGGGAGTTGGGCATGTGGGATAGACCAATATTCTTGACTTGTCCTCCAGGGAATAGATGTCATCTGTCATTCACCCTAGCTGTGAAGAGGTTATATCAAAGGGATATGTTTCATTCACAGTGATGAGATCACCTTTTCAGCTCCTCAGGGAGATGAAGCTGGAAGAAGAATGTTTGCTTCCTTTAAGAGCCTGACAAATAAGTTACAGCAAAAACAAGGAGTGAAGAGAAGATATCTGAGCAAATCCAGACAGGCTCTGTCATAGCTGTGTGACACAACTGGTTGTTTGAATTGCTGGGAGTTGTCCTTTATTTTAAAGCTTGTTATATTTGTTCTCGTGTCTTTGTCATTCCCAAGTGGCTGCTTCCCCTCTAATAAGATGAGAGAATACACAGAACAGTAAAAAAATGATTACTTGACTGAGCTTTACATTAAACCTCACGTGTGTCTGACTACTCAGCTGTTCAAATAAAAGTAGTGTTTTTCTCCCAAAGTACCACCTTCAAGTCCAATCTCATTAGGTTTGATATGATTTGTGATGTTGTTTTCAGCGAGGTAAAAACGATTTATTTCATTACTGTTTTGCAGGTAGCTTCAGGTGAATGCAATGAAGACACTGAGGTTTACAACATTACCCTTAGTACTGGGGATGAACTCACTTTAATGGGACAAGCAGAAATCCTTTATGCAAAATCTTCTAAGGAGAAGTCACGACTCAACACCATCTTCAAAAAAATTGGTAAACTTAATTCAATTAGCAAACTTGGCAGAGGCAAAATGCCCTGCCTCATCTGCATGAACCACAGGACCAATGAAAGCATCAGTCTCCCATTCCAGTGTAAGGGCAAGTTTAGCACCCGCAGCCCATTGGAGGTGCAGATGCAAGAAGGTGAGCACACAATTCGTAATATAGTAGAAAAAACCCGGCTGCCTGTTAATGTGACTGTGCCAAGCCCTACGCCGAGAAACCCCTACGACCTGCATTTTATCCGCGAAGGGCACAGATACAAGTTTGTCAACATTCAGACCAAAACTGTGGTGGTTTGTTGCGTGCTTCGTGGCAACAAAATTATTCCCATGCATTTTCCCTTGCACTTGACACTTCCAAAATTTACTCTACCTGACAGTCTTGTGAAGGGGGAGCTGTGGCACGAATCCCTCATCCAGCATTGGTTTAATATATGCCAGGAACAGTTTGACATAGATGAGTATTCCCGGGCCGTGCGCGATGTGAAAACAGACTGGAACGAAGACTGCAAGAGCCCAAAGAAGAGCCGGTGCAGCGGGCACACTCACGTGCCCAACTCCCTCAGCTATGCACGGGACGAACTCACGCAGTCCTTCCACCGGCTGTCGGTGTGTGTTTATGGCAACAATTTGCATGGCAATAGCGAAGTGAACCTCCACGGCTGCAGGGACCTGTGTAACGAGTGGGCACTGTTTTCTCACGATGCGCTTCAGTACCAGGATTCTGGTGACAGTAGCAGTGATTACCTTTTTCCAGAGGTTGGTGAAGAGTCCATGTTTCTGCCTACGAAACCAGAACTTCCTTACGAAGAGCTGTGGTTGGACCAAGGGTCTGGAAAGCCTGGTGAGCAGCCTCTCACTCGCTCGCTAAGTGAGAAGAACAAATGTGACAATTACAGAGGATCCTTCCGATCAAAGTGTGGTAGTACGTCTCTTCCTGTGCCTGGGACAGTCGATGCAGCAACAAAGTCTGCGGATGTTTCCCTACCTCCACCTCCAGTGCCTCCCAAATCAGAAGCAGTAAGTCAGGGTTGCTTATGTTGGTTTGTTTCTTTTTCAGCAGATGAAAAGTTTGCTTGGGAATTCTTTATGGGGAAGACTTTGGAGGGGGTAGAGCACGTGCAGGGAAATAGGGAGAAGAGGTGTGCAACTTCAGCTAACCTCATAGCAACTGTAAGTCACATCCTAAAATTCATCAAAGTGTATTTAATGTAGCTGATCTGGTAGCTTAATCCTGATACTTCAGGTGACATCATCTCTCCACGTGTGGTCTGTTTTCTCATATTTTCAGTGAGAGTGGAGATTATTAGGTTCATCACCTTCAACCAGACTTCACGGAGTGATTATTTAGCTCTGTTTTGGTAGTGCTTATTGAAAGAATTCATGCTTAAATATATACTCTGCAGCAGAGTTTAGAAATGAGCCTTTTAGAAGACTCAGTTTTAAATAGAGTGAATTCTGTCTCAGGGTTAAAAACTCTTGGGAGAAATCACTTTTCCAAACCTGAACTGTTTGAATTGACTTCAGCGACAAAATTACAAACATTTTTCCTACAGGAGCTTATGTGGGTTGGATGGAAAGTCCACCCATTGCATGGTCTCTTGAGGTAGTCCTACACCTTATTTTAAAAACAGGAAAAAAGAAAACTTGCCCAAGGAAGAGTGGCTAGGGAACTTTAGCAAGATTAAGTGATACATAGTTGATTATGTTATTATTTAACAAATCAGTTAATCATTTTTGCTGTTTTTTTAAAATGAAGTTTAATTAAGGAAAATGTCCTTGCAAATTGAGCAGTGTTTTCAAAACCATGGCTGCACAGCAAGCTGGGGCTCATCCGAGACCAAACTGCAGCACATGGTGGTGATCTCTCTGCCATTGCCATCTTCCTGTCTCAGCAGTGTTTCAGGAGCCTTTTCATCATGAGTCAGATCACAGCCTGGTTGACAACTATGATTGATTTCTTTGAGCTGGGTCAGCTTTCAGTAGATTGATGTGCTGCTATGCAGCCACTAGGGAGGTGCTGCGAGGAGAGAGAGAAGGCATAAGCCGGCACAGGTGTGAAAAGCACAACTGCAGCCCTTCAAAACTTTCCCAAAAAGCAGCCACAGCAGCTTCAGCAAAGACAGGAAAGTCAAGACATTACGTCGTCTTAGCAAAAGGAGTGTTTACGTGTTATGTCTGAGTGCTGGAACCCATGAGCACTTCCTTGCTGTCAGGGTCAGGTTTGCACCGACGCTTTGTCCAAAGTGTGTTGGAGAAGTGCCCACTGCACTGTATCGGGATGAGCTGCACAAATGTAAACCGGCATGGGGCTGCTCCCACCCTTCTCCTCTCCCAGCCACGTGGGCTTGGCTTTCCTTTTGTGCTGGCTCTGGCACTCCTGTGCCTGGGCAGGGAGCCAGGTCTGGATGTGGAAAACGATTAGTTTCCTGCTGATTTCTGTGAGCCAGACCGCTTCAGCACAGAGCTGGAGCCGAGGCAGGGGGAGGGCGAGGAGGAAGACTGCTGTCACAGTGGGCCAAGGGGGAAGGGAATGCCGTGTCCTTGAGGCCCACTCGGCCTGGGTGCTGAGAGGAAGGGGCACGCCTCCCCGCTGTGTCATGCCTCGAGGACCTTTGTGGAGTAGAGTCCCTTCTGAGGACAGCAGCATGGCCTCTGGGGGACCTGTGTGTGTTTTGCCTTTTATTATCAGCTTGAAAAGCGTGCATTTTTGTCATGTCCGTCATAGCAGGGCTGAGGTAATGCACCCATGTGCTGTCAGCATTTTCAGCGTGGCTTCCTAACCATGCAGGAGAACTAATTTCTGCTAAAGCTATTAGGTTGCATTTCGAGCTGGGCAGGGTGTAACCTCGTGAAAAATAAAAATAAAAAATTGCCTCTCTGTAGATGGGATAATGATTTAGAATCAGTTTTGTGGCTTCCTGGAACAGCTTTGGAATGAGTCTCAGTGACCGGCCGAGCTCATCAGTGGGCTGAGGCTGGCCGAGATGCTTGCATGCTTTCCATGTAGGGTATTTATAGAATAAGTGGATCTCAGTAGCTGCTGGTGAACATGAGGTTTAGTCATCACATCCCCTGGAATGATATTCCATAGTGTTTCTGTATAAAGGTTGGCAGGCAATTGTGTTTTTGCATGCACTAAATTTAAAGTGTGTGTGTAGGAGCTGGTTGTAGGAGAAAAGGACATTCAGGTGTTTCAGAAGCTCTTCTGTCTTTCTTTTCACCCACAGGGCAAAATGTTCTGATGCAGTGTGTATTTTCTAAATACCTTTCAGAAAATCAAAGTAGCATGAAGGAAAAAGAGAAAGAAAATGACCTCTGAATTAAGTCCTGTAAAACAGAAATTGCTTTGGTCCCAGAACACTAATTTGCATAATATCAGGGGCTGTTTTCCTGATTGATTTACAGCATGCCCAGATGGAGCATGCCGGAGGCTGGTGCTCCTGCAGGCTGCGTTACGCTGGTGGCAGTGCTGGTAGCAGGGGGGTTGGGTTGGCACCACAGCCAGGGCCGCTTGCATGGGTGGTATCACCCCAGGAGAGATGAGTTGCAGCGCATCCTAAAATCCTTGCAGCGCCTCATGCAAGGAAGGGGTCACCGTTACCAGGCTTACCATGGGAAGGAGTGTTTGAGCGTGGGAGGAGATGTCCCGGGGCTCTCATTGCAAGTGCACTTTATCTCTCCCTGGCACGCATGTGGCATCTAGCGCTGCTGGGTGAAAGAGTGTTTCTGTGTAACAGCAGCAAGTCACCAAGGCAGGCGCTGTGTCACACCGCCACTCTTCCCCTCCTCTCCCGCACTGTTTCATTGCTGTTCTCCCCACGAGCGCAGATCTCCTGTGAAGTTTCCCCATGCTGCTGTCGGTTTAATGTGCAAAATCTCCTTTTTGTTCCTCTGCTGTGTTTACCGAGAGCTGTGCCTGGCAGCTGTAATCGCAGTCTTGTGACAGGGACCAACTGGGATTGCAAACTGGTATTATTTACGGCCCACTTCTGATCTGCAATCTAGGTCAGCAGAGGAGCTGGGTGTAGTTAGGTCTGCTAGTACCTTTGAATGCTGTTGTTCTTCCCAGGAAAGAATTTCTTTAACCTCATGACTGTCTGCTGTGCCCTAAGAGCTCCCCTGAATGGTCTCTGACCCCCATGGGTGTGTGTTCCATGGCATGCAGTATTAACTTTGCCTAATCTGACTTGGAAAAAAAAAAAAAATGAAGTCCTTATGCATCCTTGGGGCACAGCACTAAAATGGTTGAAGAGTTTTATGCCTGAATTCAATAACAAACATGAATAAAATTGATTCCTTTTTTTTTCTGAAAGAGCAAATAAGAACCCTTAGAGCAAGATTTATTTCAGTATTTTATGCTGTCAGGCATTTCCTGTAATTTTGTCTTGTTCTGAATTAGGGAAAAATGTACTACAATGTCCCAGTCCCCAGTTTTCCATTTTACTTTAGTACTAAATGGGTTGTTGCATTCTGAATGCACTGAAGTGGATTGCAAAAGGTTCCACATTTATTTTGTTTTTAAATAAATTAAATCACTTTAATTGCTAATTATGTGTTGCAAAACTGCTAAGATAACTTTTAGTTCTGCAGTGTTGGTAAATTTAAAAATAAACTAAGTTTGAAACACAAAGAGAATTTTCCTATTCTGGTGCATCTGAGATGATTTCAAATGAGGACAACATGGAGATCTGCTGCTGCCTTGGGGAAGTGGTGAGTCCTCAAAAGGCTTGCCTGGCAGCCTTGTTCTCAGCAGCCTCACACATCTCTAGTCCCACCAAGTTGCTCTCCCTTGTATGTCTTGATGAGATTAAGGTCTTAGTCCATCATTTTTCTGATGGAGCTTTATCTTGGTACGTTGTTCCTCCCTAGGCAGGACCAAGCTAAATCAATGTAAACAGTGCTACAGTCATGTGTTTTAAGCTGCAAAGTTAGCTGACTGCAGTGAGTAGACCAGTTGGCTTTGTTGTTAGTGTTTAATATCAAAGTCAGCTCTGAGGAAACGTAGGCTAAAGAAGACATGCTGTATTTTTGTAACACAACTCATAAATGGTTTTTGCTTTATGCCCAGATCTATCCTTGTAGTCCCCCACCCATTTCATTTGCGTTACCTTTCTGCTGCTACTCTGATCCTAGAAACAAGATTTGTGTGGCTGGTAACAAGAGGTCTGCTTGGCATTTACATGGATGCATTATCTTAACAGCTTTTTCTGCTCTGCACTTTCTACCTTATACATTTTGTAGTTAACCGTAGCCTGGACTACTTTGACATAAGGACTGAAGCTCCATATTTTAATTCCAGCATTCAGATAGCTAGAGCATTCCAGTCTCCCAGTCTGAACCCAGGTTGTGGTCCATTCATAGTTTGTACACACAGGATGGAGAGAAAAAAAGGAGGGAAGGGGATTTTTTGTTTATAATTTATCTATTGAAAAACACTCCGCATATCTGCCTTATCAAGTCTGGCATTAGAAGTATGTACACCATGAAATATACTGAGGAGAAGGAGCATGGCCAGTGGTGCTGTGGCCTCTGCTGGGTAGCCCCCAGGAAAAGACGGAGCGGTGGCCACCAAGGTCATTTCTGTTCAGTGCTTTCCTGCAGATAGATGTGTCCTGGGTGCATCTGGTAAATCTACAATATGTATACTGTTCCTTGAGGGAGGAAGCGGGGAATTATCCTGGAACTGGATGGTGAGTATCACTGGTGAAGTAAGTCAGGAAACATCGAGATTTGCTGAGATCTTTTCATTACATAAGCTTGGTTTATTACATCTAAATAAACAACACTAATGGAGTTTGATTCTAATGAATTGCTTCTTACAGAATATAAAATATCTGGAACAGTCTGTCTGGTTTTGTTTTCGTTAGGAAGGTTCTTTTATATGGTTTCATTGTTCCTTCTTATAAATGAGTGGATCTCAAACTACTGCAAAGCACCCCTAAAAGATTGGTAGTAGCTCTACTGGTAGTAAAGCATTCTTCTGTCTTTCTTATGACAGCCACATACTGTTACAAATGTATATACTTAGCATCATTTCTCTCTTCCCCTCCCTTTTTAATTATTTCCTTTCACAGAATAAGCCTGAAGCAGATGTGTTTCATCTGTTGGAGAGCACTGTTGCCCGAGTTTTCTGGCTGCTTACTTACATGTCCTTTTTTTAACAGGTAAAAGAGGAATGCAGGCTCCTGAACGCTCCCCCTGTCCCACCACGGAGTTCAAAACCATCTTCCACTAGTCCTTCCATCCCTCCTCGCACAGTCAAACCTGCACGACAGCAGACGCGCTCTCCTAGCCCTACTCTGTCCTACTATTCTTCAGGACTGCACAACATGTATGTTATTATATAGGACATAGCAATTCGTATTAAATACCTACTGCTATAGGTAATCTCACCGTAAGATGGCAGAGACTGTTTGACTGGAAAATCCTGTGCAGTTCTGTATAATTCTTAAATGGCTTGAATCTTCAAACCAGATAATCTCAAAGCTAGTTTTCAAGTGGAATTTCAGTCTCACACGCGTGTAGTGCTACCTGCTCTTGATAACTGGGGGCATAGAAGGGTGTGGTAATCCGGAAATGTTTTGTGCCAACCAAATGTGAACCTACAGGTGAGTATGATGGAAAGCAGTGAAGCTGGAAGACGCCACTGAGCATGAAGTGAGGAAAAGGCAGAATGGATCCAGGCAGCTTGTGGATCAAACCCACTTCAGCACAAACTTAAACCACAGACTGGAAAATCTGTTTAGGCTAGTCAGAAGTTGACATTGGATTTTGAACTTCCTGGCTGCATACCTTTTCTTTGCAATGCAATGTTCTTCCTTTGGCTTTAGAAACTGTGTATGTCGTTTGAAACTTCACCTCCTTTTTTACTTGGATGTCATGATTCTTTTGTACCTCTTCAGCTTTGTTGCTAAGAAAGTTCCAAGGTACTGCCTGGGTATTATGGATTGATCAGAACTGCCGCTGAAATTGGTTCTGTCTAGGTGCAATGGTATAATAATTCCTGGAGTTGCCTTTCTAAGCCATACTGCACATTTTCAGCTAAGTGTTGTGTACCTGGCAATGATCGCTCTAGATCAAGGCTTGTCATTTATTTTTCTGGAAGCCTATTGGATAGATCTATAAAAGTCTACTCTGTAGGAGATTAAGCACAAGACCTCCCAGAATTTGGGGCCCATCAAATGCTGTTTTCTTTCTTGATAGCTAACAACGCATCTGTCTCCCAAGAAAGCAAGAAAACAATGAGTAGTTTCTCATGCAGGTGACTTTTTTGCCTGGAAATTCACATGAAATTAATGTACATCTTGGGTCCATACCGGGTATCTCCAATTTGGTGTCATTGATCTGGAGCTGCTGAGGAAGCAGGTGGAAAGTAGACATCATGTGGAGTAACCAGATTTCTGGTGAAGTTACTTTTCAAGTTTTGACATTTTTATCTTATTTTCTGGATCTTAAAGGGTTGCAACTAGTTTTTCAACAAAAAAGAACAATATGATTTCTCCTTTTTGGCCTATTAAACCCTGTAATTTGGAGGTTTTTCTCGCATCCTCTGGCTCTGAGCCTCGGCAGGTTAATTTTAGTGCAGTATGAGGAAATGGTTTGTGAATATTTTATCAGTTTTTGTTAATTCTGTTAATCTTTTGAACTTCTAAAATGTTAATCTTTTAAATGTTCCTATTTCTAACATTGGATTAGAGAACAGAAGCAGGATCAGTCAGTGTAATTCCTCTGTATGGTCAGTTGTTCATAACAGCTTGTTGACTGTCTACTCTGAATTAGACAGCCCAGTGTCTTGATTTTTGGAAAAATGTTTTTGAGTAAATTGACCAGTTGAAGGTATATCCTTGATGAGAGTGGTATTTTTTGTTTTTGTTGTTGTTTTGTTTTTTTTAAGTGTGGCATTGTTATAATCCAACTGTTTTTACTGGCAGTTTTGTGCAGGGAAAAAAAAAAAAAAAACAAATATTTGGAGATCACTGAGTGGGAGAGCAAGTTGTCAGAGAGGGAAACTGAGGGAACTGTGATTTTTCAGTGATGTAGATTAGAACTGCATTTATGCATCTACTTTTTGCTAAGCAAGTCTAGGTTGGCTTCCTTTTTAACTCGCTGTAAGTACATGGGAAGTAATTTTTTTGTGGCAATCTATTCAGAACTGTGGCCTATTCAGAAGCTGTCTCCCTCCTCAAACAGTTTTCATTGAGCTGCCACAGAATTACTGCCTATTTTCTTTCTTGAGTAATTAGTTTCTAAGAGAGAGGTGAGTAATTAAAACAATTATTTCAACTGTTGGTTTCCCTCTGCTGTATTAGGTAAGGATTTTATAAGTCTGCTAATTGTTTTTGCAGTGTTCTAGCTTAATTGGCCAGAATTCCGAACATCAGCCAAATCCTTCAGACTCTCTTTTAGAAAGTGGCATAAAAGCAGAGAACATTCACTTCTGGTAACAGATTGTATGTATTTGTTAGCATCTCAGTCTTTTGGAAAGGCCTGGATATAAACAGTCAGTTTCCTTGGACAGGCTGAGTTTGATTTACTGCCTGGAAGTAGGTCAGGATAACTTTTCTTTAGGTGCCTTTGAAAAGCAAGGGCTTTATGTCAGAACTTTTTAAAGATATGAATAAGCAGTTTACTGTGGCTTAAGTTTAAAATCTGGTATTTCAATGAATACAGCTCTCTCTACTTACCCTTCCAGGTAAAAATCTTCCTTTGGCAGTAAGCAATAATTTGTTCCATGTTATTGTACTGTACGCTGGTGCAGTGCCATAGCAAATGAAAATACTGGCCCCAAAAGGGCTTTTGATCATCTCTTATGTCTACCAAGGTTGTAACTACTGCAGTGGTGACCTGCCTCTGTTACGAGTTTTTACATACTGTAACACATCTGTGGTGTTTAAAAATAAAAGACAGGATTAGAAAATCCTCTAGTATGCATGAAGCTATTCGTTTACCATGATGATGTTCCTCAGGAATTTAACAGTGAAAATCTGAATATTTGGGAGATGACACAAAACAGAATTGAGACATCTGTTTGTTGTTTTTTTTTTTCTGAGCTTAAAGAAGCAAAACATGAATCTATCTCGTGAGGCTTTGGGGTATATCAGCATCTCATCTGGCTTGTAGAAAAGAACCGTCTACGTTTGTATTGTTAATTGAAATCTGAAACATTCTGACAGCAGAAAAAAAGATTGTTTCCTTACAACAACAACTTTCTGATTTTGTATGATGATTAATGTATTTATTCACGTTTTACTTTGGTGCTAACCAAATCCTTTCTGCTTTGTTCCTTAAGCAGCGTCACAGAGAGTGACAGCACGAACCCAGCTGAGAGCAGCACACCTGTTTCATGCTACCCTTGCACCATGATGAAAACTGAATCCAAAGAGCCTGAGAACACAATGCCTTTTGGAAGCCCCTCAATTGAAGCTCTGCCTTCCAGATTATCTTGGCCGAACCATTTTTCAGGAGCTATGGAAGGCCAGAATAGGAGTGATTTCCTGCTCGATCCAAGCAGGAGCTACAGTTACCCCAGACAGAAGACTCCAGGCACGCCAAAGAGGAACTGCCCAGCACCTTTGACTTTTGACTTCGATGGGTGTGAGCTCTCTGCGGGGTACTCCCAGCTGTCCCCAGCAGAGTTCAACATCTCCAGCTGCCCGAAGTCAGCAAGTTACTCTCTAGGCAGCACTGATGAGAAAACTCTGGGAGACAGCAATGCAAAGCAGAGTCATTCATGTCCTGCCTTACCTCCTCGGGCACCAAAGTCAAGCGAAGAGAAACAAGTTACAGACATGTGTACTTTGCCACTAAAAATAGATGGTGCCGAGGAAGAATCAAAAACGGATTCTCCAGACCTCCTGGAAGATCAATATCTGGTTAAAAAGGGCATGCAAGATACATTCTCTGTGTCTTATCCCTTCTCATCTCCCCTCCACCTTCAGTTAGCGCCAAGGTCTTGTGGGGATGGCTCTCCCTGGCAGCCACCCACAGACCTTTCTGGACTCTCAATAGAGGAAGTGTCTAAATCGCTGAGGTTTATTGGTCTGTCTGAAGATGTCATCTCATTTTTTGTTACAGAGAAGATTGATGGCAATTTACTGGTTCAGCTAACGGAAGAAATCCTGTCAGAAGACTTTAAGCTAAGCAAATTGCAGGTTAAGAAAATACTACAGTTCATTAATGGCTGGCGGCCCAAGATGTGATGCTGACTAGTTTTCAGTGGAACTGTATGAGGTGTGCTAGAGGCACTTCAGCTAATACATCACTTCCTGTTTTTTGCACTAAGAGCCCTTCCTGTAAATAGTAATAGAAAAATTCTTAACTATGCAGATAGAAGTTTTTGAGTGGTGAACGGTGGGGTTTTTTTTTGTATGTCAATAATAATGGTAGAGAATCTGCAGAGGTGTGCCTTGTGCATCCCTGAATGTTCAACAGCTGCTAAAAACTGGACACTAAGGGAACTTTCACTCTGTACTCTATTAAGACTTAGTCATATTTATTACTGAACAATTTGATGCTGAAAGACACACACACACACCAATCCAGTTTACAGTTTTGAGTTAACTGCAAAAAAATGTATTTCTTATGGGAGTATTTCTTCAAATAATATTTGACAACATGCTGTGATTTTTTTTTTCCTTTTCTGCTAACAGTAAGCGTGGTCAGAGATAGAAAAACGTGGTTTTGACACTACATCTGAAAATGTTAAGAATTGCTGTGAAGTGCCACTAATACACTACTCTTGCAGCTTGTTTTTATTAACAGTGTCTTCATGACTACCTATAATTGTGGGTATGTTTTCCACCTCACTTTCAGAGAAAAGAGCTTGCTTAGCTTAGTGCCCAAAGGGAAGGAAGAAGGGGGATTTTCCTACTGAGCCGCTCTGACCTGGCCAACTAAAAGTTTATGACCTGTAGATTTCAAAAGTTGCTTTTGTAGTCAGATAGCTGCAGTCAGTGGCACAAGTTTGGGTCATGCAGCTTTCCTATGTGAAATGCAGCTCCCTACACAAACCCTGTCCTCAGTGGCTCCAGCCCCTCACAGCCACAAGGACAGTCTGAGCAGCCTGGTAGCTCAGCCCTTCCATTTACCTTGCTCTGCCCTGAGGGAAACCCATTACGTTTCCTCTGTTGTTGTTACCATCATCTGAAAATGTGCTGTGCTATTCTTGGAGTCAGATCTGTGTGGGAAGGTGATAGTACAGCAGGATGCCTTTGAAATAAAACATTGGTGAGGTGCAAAGAACCAGGAGCAGTGCCTGCCACGCAGATAAGAAGGGGCCCAGTGAGAGTTTGGGCCATGCCTCAGGAAATGCTTGCAGTGCTTAAGTTCAGCTGTTTCACTTGCAGTGGGCTAGGAAAATGTGAATGTCGAAGTGGAAGGGACAGTAGCTTCATTGAGATGTGCAAACTCAACTGCCTGGTTACAAAAACTTGCGGCAATAGATGCCAGGCAAAAGTAGCAGCCAAAAGTGAGCTCAGAGATGGGAAGGAGGCATAAGGCTGCCCCTGGCCACCTTTTGAATTGAAGTGTGGGAAGTCAGAAGTAGGATTCATTATTGGTAGTCCATTGCTGAGTTCTTGTCATTGGCAGAGCTCTAAAAAATGTCTAAATAACTCCAAGGTCCCGAGGTCCCCCTGCCTTCATAGTCATGAAGGAAGGATTTGTCCTCAGGAAAGCCTGTAGAGCCCATCCTCAATGCTGCGTGTCCAGTACCTTCTGGCAGTCAGAGCCAGAGAATCTGGAGCAGCTTCACCAGCCACAGAGCAGAGCGCTGCATGGAGTGACCATCACAGAATCACACAATGGCCAGAGTTGGAAGGGACCTCAAGGATCTTGAATCTCCAACCCCCAGCCACAGGCAGGGCCACCAACCTCCCCATGTAATACCAGACCAGGCTGCCCAGGGCCCCACCCAATCTGGCCTTGAACACCTCCAGGGACGGGGCATCCACAGCCTCTCTGGGCAGCCTGTTCCAGCACCTCACCACTCTCTGGGTAAAGAATTTCCCCCTGACATCCAACCTAAATCTCCCCTCTTAAAACACTAAAATTTCCCCTTGTCCTGCAGTTGAAAGGGTTGACAACTGCCTCTCTGTCCTTTCTGAAGGACAAAGAGCATCTTTCAAGGCACATCTTGAGAGCAAAAATGGGAGGCTCGTTTTGCCTTTTTTTCCTCAACAAAACAGACTCATTAAAACAAACATATTTGCAAAGGAAGCTTTCTGTTGCCTGGGCAAATTTTAAGTCATGTTTCCATACTGAAGCCAAGACGCATCGTTTGTCCTGCAATAATAGAAACCATCAGTTTCTAACCAGAGAGTAAGGCCCAACTAAATGTGGGTACCAGAAGGCAGTGAGCCAAAACATATCCCTATAGAAAAACCCAAGAATTCATGATCTTACTCTTCTGTGTTAATGTATTGACTTTTAGAACAGATCGGTAACTTCTGAATGCATTTTAATTAGTGTCCTAAAATATTTTAACTGCAGTTAAGACTGGATTAAATTAGAGTAACGGTCAGATACGTGTGCTTGTTGGTAGGCACAAGCAAATTCAAATCAGCTGGTTTTGACCCTCATTATGTCAAAAGAACATTCATTTGTTAAAGGGGCAAATTTTAAATATCCAGTACCTCTCTTTGTTATTGCTTGGCTTGTTAATTGTGGATGAAAAAGTGTGTGGTCTCTCTCTCCTTGGAACTGCAATCTTGAGGTTAAATATTTCTGCAAGTTGCCATCCCTGGGAAAATAGTGTTCTTTGACTACAGATGGATATATACCATGTTTCCGTGCTTACCTGCTTGGAATGTTTTTTGTGTTGTTTTTTTTTTTTTCCTTACAAAATGAGTGTGATGGAATCTGCATTCATAAGTTTGCTGCATTAACATAATGTATGCATAGACCAGAATAGAACTGGCCTGTAGAAAGGTGCAGAAATGTGCAGTGATTTCAGAAGCAGATCTTATGTACAAAAGTACAGCTAAAACCTCTTAATTGCAAACTTGCTACTGATGTCCTGCCAGTTGTCTTATTCTAGCTTAGCACTGCTTACTTATTTTTATGCATAATATGTTAGCATTTGACCTTTACTGTAGCCCAGAGCAGCCCATCACCTTCACTTTCCAAACCTTTTATAGCAATTCATGCATTGCTAACCTTTGTGTAAATAAGAGGACTGCAGGATCGAGCCACTGTGTGCATGCCCAAGCAGAGTAGAAGCGTCTGTGCTGGTGAAATCAGGAGAGCAAATTGCAAATTGTACAGCTGGGGTGTCATGACTTGCTTGGACTTAGATGTAGCAGCCAGCATAGGGCAGTGCTGATGCCCACAGAATCTCATTTCCTCCTGAGCTGGTTGGTCGCCTTGTGTTGTTCGCAGCAGGTATGCTTTGTGTGTTTAAAGGTGTGGTATGATTTAGGAGACATTTAATGACTCATGCACATGTGCATGTTGCTGATGTGTTTTTGAGCTTAAATAGGATGCAGACTAGTGTTAGCCAGATTTGTTGAATACCACTGAGTTTCATGATGGTATTAAAGACTCCAGTTTGTCATTGGCAAGAGGTACTAGCTCCTTTCCTCACCACTCACTGCTTTCTAACTGGCCCCAAGGTCTAACTGTGCATTCACTTACGTCTGTACTGGGAACCTGAGCAGTGCTGGAATCTGGGCCCCTTGAGCTGTGCCCTTGGCCTGGGCACATGTATGGCTCTGGTGCAGGCCTAGCTCTGAGGAAGCAGTGACTGTTCCCAGGAAGCAAGGTGGGTGAAGTCGAGCCATCATCTGGGGGGCAGCAGAGTTGGTCTCTTGGTCTGGACTTTGACCAGGCTGATGTGAGGTGTGCTGGGATCCAAGATTGAATTCTGGTCCATTTTATCTGCTAATAGCAAGGGAGCTATTGAATGCAGAGAATGCATGTCATGTCAGAGGGGGCCTAAAGTAAAACTTTTTGGAGATGCTTTGCTAATATTGGCCAGTCCTAACTTTGGGTTTCCTTTCTCCTGTTATTTAAATTCAAGGCCTCTGATGCTTATTTAGCTAGTGGAGTCTGCAGTAGTGTGCTATCATTGAGGATGTTGTTTGTCTAGGGATTTTGGCAGCAAAAATTCTGGCCTCTCATTATGTATGGAATTGTCTTTTGACTCTGCTCTGGGAAATTAATCCTTTCTATGCAGTATTCATGTGGCAAAGCATTGATGCTGCCTTCAGCTGTGAAAATTTCAGTCTAGCACAGGTGCTTCTCCAGAATGGAAACAGAATTGGCAAGAGGAGGGATTGGAGAAAGCTTGAGAGGAAATGCTTTCCTTTAAACACTCACTGTGCCTAGGATTGAGATTCTTCATCGTAGAATCACAGAACGGATTAGGTTGGAGTGAAACCTTAAAGATCACCTAGTTCCAACCCCGCTGCCATGGGCAGGGCTGCCACCCATCAGCTCAGCTGCCCGGGTCCTCCTTCCAACCTGGCCTTGAGCATCTCAAGGGATGGAGCATCTGCAACCTCTCTGGGCAACGTGTTCCAGTGTCCCTCTGAGTAAAGAATTCTTCCCATCAGCTAGCCTAAATTTCCTGTCTTTTAGTTTAAAGCCATTACCTCTTGTCCTGTCACTGTCAGACCGTGTAAAAATTTGTTCCCTTCCTGCTTGTAAGCACCTGTCAGGTACTGGAAGGCTGCAATGAGGACTCCCTGGAGCCTTCTCTTCTTCAAGCTGAACAAGCCCAACTCTCTCAACCTTTGTTCGTAGGAGAGTTGCTTCAGCCCTCTGATCATCTTGTGGCAATACTCTGGACCCACTGCAACAGTTTTGCATTCTTCTTGTGCTGGAGGCTCTGGGCCTGGACATACTACTTCAGGTGGGGCCTCACAAGGGCAGACAGAGGGAGACAATCCCCTCCTCTCCCTGCTGGCCACCCCTCTTTTGGTGGAGCCCAGGATACCGTTGTTCTGGGCTGCAAGAGCTCACTGCGAGCTCATGTCCAGCTTTTCATCCACCAGGATGCCCAAGCCCTCTGCAGGGCTGAGACCTTCCCCACAGGGCTTCTTTGCAGCTTTGTATTGCTGCCTGGCTGGCTAACCAAAGTTGTATTGAAATCAACTGAAAATGCATATTTGCCTTCTTGTTGTATTGTAAAAATTGCCCACAGCTAGAAATTTGGAGACAGAAAGCATTTGGTCCCTCCAAATTTACAAGGAAAATGTGTTTTGAAGTGTTCTTGCCGCTAGAAGCATGGGTTTGAAGTAAATCTGCATCATGCTTTTTTTTTTTTTTTTTCCCAATACAACAGTTTTATTTGCCACTTTAGCTGACTTCATTCCACAACAGCTTCAAGAAAAAAAAAACAGTGTAAATAGCAATACAGTTTCAAAAACAGCATACTTCCAATCTGTCTGTAAATACTTGAAGTGTTTTCTCCTGTTTTCTTCTTGAACTGACTCCTGGAGTTGCCTCCCTGCTCCATAAAGCGTGCTGGCACCAAGCAGTTGTATGCAGGGGCCAGGGGCCAGACTGCCTCAAAGCAGGTCAGGGTGAGGGCTGAGCACGCTCCCCTGCCTCGTCTCCTCGATGTCCAAAATCTGCAGTGCAACCGTGTGCAGAGTGGAAGGTAGGAATGAAAAGGTAATCCAAGCAATGCTTTTAGTTGCGTTGTTAGGGGCATCGGGGCAGGATGGAAATTCAGGCTCCTTGTTGAGACCTAGCAATAAATGATTCTTTGTTTGTTATGTCTTAAACTCCTGTTCATCCAGGAGTTGCTCAGATTTTACTATTTCTGTGCATAATAACCAAATTTTCAGAGCAAAAATCTACAGAGTGATTCTCTTGACTTGGACAATCTCCTGAAGTATGTTAAAAGTAATGTTAGTTCTTAGCTCTTTAGATTCACTTTGGGTAGGTCAAAAGAAGTAACATTTGGGGAAAAGAAAAAAGAAGAAGAAAAAAGAACTCTCAAACTTCAGCTTAGTGCATTTCCGTTACGAAACGAAGCATGGTTTTGTGGAAACTCTGTGCTCTTCTGGGCGTTTGTGTAAGAGGCTGAAGGCGGATTGTTATTTAAACCAGGTGCAAATAAATTTCCTTTTAATGTATATGAACAAATCTAAACTGCGTATTGTAAGTATATAAACTGTATATTAAAGACACTATTTTCATGATAATTCCAGCGTGTATGGGATTTGTTGTACCAGAGTGGTTGGGTTGCACATGCTCTGTAAAATTGTGGCTTTTCATTCAGTAATTTCATTGACTTAACCCCGTGCTCATCTCAGTGTAAGTCAGAAATAACCACCTCCAAAAGGGGAGAGATGAGAAGAGCCATCAGGCTTCTACCTTTGACCTCTCACCACACAGCGCTGGATTTCTCCATCCTGCAGTTTCACCCGGTGCCCCTTAGCAAGAGCTGTACGTTCCCGAAAGGATTTGTTGCCGGACAGCTTTCCTGATTCCAGCAGGAAAAAAAAGAAACGGTATTTTCCTGAGCCCTCAGCCTCTTATCTCCATTTTAGAGAAATGCATTCAATGGTCATTTGGGTGTATTTTTAAGCACGAGACCACACGTAAGTATTTCTGATTGACAAGAAGTCTCTGAAGAGGGCAGAAAATGGGAGGGAGCAATTTTCTCAGCAAGGCTGCCTGCCTAAGTTTCCTCCAGTGTCAGCAATAGGGGAAAAAGTCACTTTTATAACCATCCACGAGTCATGCAGACAAGATGCTGTTGTGCCAAAGCCTCCTTCAGCACAAGCTCTGCTCACTAATGCTGGGCCAGAAGGAAGTTCTCTCCAGCACAGCGGGAGTTGTGGAAGGGTTTCTGCTGGGACTGTGTTTGTGAGAAACTAAGTGGGGTGGAATTTCTCACAGCAAGTACCACTGGATGTGAGGTGGATGGGGTTTCCTCCAGCTTTCCCATCTGGGGCAGGTGAGCAGCAGGACACTTGGGGTGGGAAGTCAAGAAAAACCCCACTGCTCAGCAGCAAAGCGGTCTAGGACACCTTGAAGAAAGGAAAGGAAACTATTCCATTTATTTAATTGGTTGCAGTTGGTTTGCTCCAGGCTGTGTGAAAGGTTCTGATGGGAAGTGTTCAATGCATGAAGGGGAAAGAGAGTCTCTGTCCACTGCAGAATGCCTCTGCCTCCCCAACAGGAAAGTGCTGTGCTAAGAAGGCACTTCTGATGTATGTGTGTTAGGTTCAGACCTAACACGTCTCCCATCTGCCTGTAGTCACTGTGGCTACATGTAAATATGGATGAGGATTACAGCAGAGGAGCAGCCTGAAAATGCAGCTCCCTTCTTTTTGAGAAGTGCAAGCTCATTGCTTGTCCTCATGCTGCCCTCCTTGCGTAGCTCACTAATTGAGCCTCCTCTGGATCTTCAAATGTCTACATACCTGTTCTGCCTCACTGGGGCTCGCTCCTTGGGGTCAGTAGATGCAGCATTCAGGCTTGAGCTGTTGTACAGATGCAATGACTCACTATCAGAGCGCTGGCTGCAGCTGTGTCAACCCAGGTCACCAGCAGCCTGAGGCACACTTGTTGTGCTCTGCTGCCCTGGTGCAGGTATGCTGGGTATTGGCAGGTGCATATATTGTGCTCAACTGCTTACTCCATGCCACCAAAATCTATAAACCTGGGTGAAGCTCTGCTCTGCTTGCTCCATGCCTGAGCAGATCACAGAATCATTGAACCATGAGGGCTGGAAAAGACCTTCAAGATCATGAAGTTCAACCATCAAGCTGACCTATTGAGACCCACCGCTCAGCCAAATCCCTTAGGGCCATGCCCACATGTCTCTTAAACACCTCCAGGGACAGGGATTCCAATGCTACCCCGGTTTTTAGGGGAGCCCTGGTGTCCTTTGCTAACCCTGCCCCTGTGGTGGGCATTGGAATGCCAACTCTAATGATTGCTGAAAAAAAAAATCAAAGGTAACTGTATTCTGCATATACATTTCTTTCTTGTTTATCCCTGGCCTGTGGTTCTCATGCTCAAACAAGGCAAGTTGGGTTTTTTTGTTGTTTGGTTTTGTTTTTTTAACTATTTATATTTTTATTTGGTTGCCTGGAAGCAGGACAAAGCACTGCAGCCCATTTCCACTCATTGGAGTGAAGTGGCTTTAGCAGAGGGGTGTCTCCTCTTCATTCCTGCCATGAAATGCCAAAGGTGGAAAGCTCAAGCTGGGCAGTCAGGGCACTACATCAGATCAACAGAAATAAGCTTCAAATCTTGATATATTGCTCAACAAGACCTCAACATGACCTTGACTCCTGGGCGGGACAAAAGAAATCTGTTGCCAAACACACTTGAATTAAATGAAAACCATTCCTCAGAGGGAGTGCAAGAGGGGAAGGAAGAAGAACAAAAGAAAAGGGAAACAGGGAGGAAGGACAGGACACATAGAATGTGCCAAGTTCAGAGGTGGCAGGGAGGAGCCGTCCTTGCTTCATGCAGTACTTGGTTGTGCCACACTGGGTCAGGCTGGCACCCAGCTGCTGGCACAGGAGACCTGCGGCAGCGGCTGATGGGGTCAAGAACTCATTGGGACTCACTGCCAGCTCCATAAAGTGCTGCCACAAGAAGCATTTATTTTGACTGTGCTGCTGCCATTCCATTATCCAGCATCAGCAATTACCTCTAGTAAATAAGAGGTCAGTGAGACATGCCATCGGGGCTGGGTTTCAGGTGTTCTTGCAGAATGTGGGAGGAAACTCTAATGAGTCAGCACTGTCAGGAGGGCTGGAAGAGCTCTGGAGAGCTTCATATATCTTGGCTGATCGTATTTGTTTAACTGCAGCTCAGCAAACAGGAGAAGCATCTGACAGCTAGAAATGATCAGAGATGCTGGTGCCAGGCAGTGCCTGCTCTGGGCGGGCAACACAAGGTCTGTCCCTGTTGCTGCCCCTTCTTTCCTCTGGAAGACAATGGATATCCTTATTCCTCAAACAGTTGGGGAAGATGTCCTGGGTTAGTGCCTCTCCCTTTGGTGGGATTGCAGTAGAGATGAGCGCAGCCCTCTGCCTCCATAGATTTCATGGAGGTCTGTGGCTCCTTTGCCTTACTACTGATTTCTTGAATGTTGTTCTGAGAGCCAAGAAGCTTCCAGTTGACGGTTCCAGCTGTTCATGTGAAAATCAACCCATCCCCAAGTCCAGAACACGGCCTGCTATTTCTTCTCCTACTGCCCTGAAAGCAGTTTGCCTTTTCCCCACTCTGGGGAACACTGAGTCAGCCTCAACTACTGTCTGGCTGCATATACCGCTTTGCTTATTTGTGATAGCTAGCAGATGGCATTTGATTTTTGTACCTTGGCCAAATATCTTGTGTTCCTATTTTCTTAAACTGTTGCTTTCACCAAAAAAAAAAAAAAAAAAATCTACCTGAAGTAAAACTATATAGGCGATCCTTGAAAATGAATATCGCTCCTGTTGATAGACCCAGAAGTTGGGTTTTATCCAGAAGCACTAAGCTGAGCTGGACGTGTAAATGACAGATGCATTCAAAGACCCCAGCAGATCACGAGAGTAGCATTAGCATGTTGTGTCTGTACTGTTCATGCAACCTTTTCAAGCATGTTATAGCTTTCTGTAGGTCCTCGCAGAGGATTCATGCAGTAATGTGTGGAGCATGTTCAGTTACAAGATGCTTGATTCTGACTCAAGGGCTGGAAAGGACTGCATAGAGGAGTGATGGAATCCCTGTCCTGTGGGGTATGCAAGAGGTGCGTGGATGAGAGAGATGGGTAAGTGATGGCACTCAGGTTGACAACTGGACTTGGTGATCTTGAAAGTCTTTTCCACCCAGATGATTCTATAATTGGGAACAAAAAAGCGTCCCAGTTCTCAAGAGGAGCACTTTACACCCACTCGTTCATGTGGTTCTAAAGGAAACACCCTGGATACCAAGGAATAGCATATATGTTGCCTTGGACTCCAACCTTCAGCATTTCTCAAGTTCTTTATGAAATCAATCTTACTGCAGGGGTTTCTGCATTTCTTGCTCTGACCAAACTCACCCTGAAATGACATAGGATCTTTTGAAGCCAAAGGGAGTTCCAGCCAAGAATCCAGGACAATGTTCATCAGCAAAATCTGGCCAAAGATATTATTGAGCCTCTTAGACCTATGTTATATATCAGAAAAATTGTTTCCAGACATTTGTTCTCCATCACAGCCACTGTTTTTTGCTCTCAGTTTTGCCACAAGCCAAGTTCATAAGTGCATTTTTAATTGATGGAAAGAATAACTTGGAGTTTTTTTTGAAAAGATGGATTATAATTCCTTCAGTTTTACTGAAATACTATTTCTGAGATAATTTGAAATAGGTTCCTTCAAGAAGGCTTTGCTATTTCTTCATTTTAACCCTCACCAGGAGCCATCTAAGGTGAGAGCTCTTTAACAGTCAGCACGTCAGTATGGCTTGCTGAAAGCCTCTGGCCCTGCTTGGCCAAGAGAGCATTCCAGTGCTGAGTGCAGGTGTGTGTGTGCACCTGGATGTGTGCGTATGCACGTCGCTGAGAAAAATGCCTGGCTGAATAAACCTGCTGCATAATTACCATGCAGCCCTTGTGCCGCTGCAGTACTGAAAACGCATCTTCTTCCCGCAGGTGAGGGCGAAGCAGTGACCCTGCCTGACAAACAGGTAGCAGCACCATCTGTGCCAGGGGACAGCCCGACAGCTCCAGCGCAAGGGAATGGGACAGGGCTGCCCGAACCTCCCTTTCAAGCCTGCTTAATAACAGGCTTCTCTTCTAACAAAATCAAAGACTTTACTCGCACAGGTAAAGGGCTTTTTAATTTGATTGTTTTAACTGAGCGTCTTTATGCAATTTTCCATCTGATTTAATTCTATTTAGTATGATAAATGCTGTTTAATCTGAAATCCTTTTTTTTTTTTTTTTTCCTTTTTGGTTTTTCATTTTCATTTATAAAAAATAGAGATGAAAGATTAGCTCCTGGCGATCTGCATCAAAATATAATTTGGCTGAGGAACTGAATGCACTGGGGTTTAGCTGTATCTCCTAGATAGTTCTGCTGCAACCACAAATCTTCACAGAGTTAAGCTGTCTCTGCTCAGGGAGTGGAGGCACGTGAGGCTGAGCCTGGAGATGCTGGCTGCCTGCGCCTGGCTGTGCTCGCTGCCATCAGATCCTCCGCATGTAAAGCAATTTAGGATTTCAAAGTCAGATTACGGCAGCAGCTTTTCACGGTTTAATTATTTTATATTGGAGGCTGTTGAATGATGCGTTCGCTGAGCTGATTGCTTTTCAGAGAGCATTAAGAGATTTAGTCGCTCCCTGTTTCAGACGTTTGGAACTGGTCGTGTTGGGATTGAAGGAGGCTGTGGAGCAGATCGTGTCTCCCCTCCTACACCAGCGGCTTGCTTCCTTGGTAGCTTGGGCCGTGTGGAAGGAGTTGTGACAAAATGTAATTATTTTGGATTTAAGCTTTGTTGTAGCTCCGTCTGTGTTTTTCCCCTCAGCTGTGTAAAGCAGTGCGTGCTGCTTGGCGGGGTTTTGTTATCTCCCCCTGCTCTGCTGGGGCTGCGGGTCCTGGTGCAGAGCCAACATGCATCCCTACTGGAGGACATTTCTTCACATTTGGGGTCTTCCTGTTCCTTGGGAGCGAGCCACAGCTCAGAGGAGTGCAGCAATGGAAGTCATGATACAGCAACTTAAACATTGTTGTGGGCTGCGTGCTCCCTTCCCTGCCCTGCAGTTGGGTGACTGCCATTGACATCCATCCTTGTTGACCGAAGAATGGAAGTCTCCAGATATCACCAGCCCCGGGAGCAACCAGTTCTTAATGCAATATTGCGAAGACTGTGTGGAAGGCACTTACAGGAAAATTAATTCACTTTGGAAAATATCCAGGAGGATCGTATGCTCAGAAACATCTCCTGGAGTCTGAGTGCCTGTGTCCAAGCAGCCCTTCCCAGGGCTCTGCTGGCTGGCAGCACAGCTGAGCACACCAGCAAAGCAGCTTCCAGCAGGGCCAGCCTGAAATGAACTTGGCATCAAATAGGTGGGATTGGGATTCTTATCTGAACAGTTAGATGCTTGCTAGCTTGACTGCAAGTACTCCTAATTCCATTGTAGCTTTCTCCTGCAATTATTACCAAAACCTCTTAAGAGCTTTTTCTTAAGGACCCACTCAGAAAGACCCCACGTTTTTTGGAGCTTGCTTCCTGCTTGAACGATGATGTGCTGGGTCCTGCTGGGTAAGCGCTGGTCCTGTGAGCAGTGCTCTGCCTGGCCACCCCTCCCCAGGCAGCTCTGCATCCTGCACGCCATCAGAGACCGATGATTCCCCAGAGCCAAAGCTGAGGTCAGCCCTAGCTGCAAAACACATCCTTTGCCAGGATGTATTTGGTTTCACCAAACACAGATAGCCAAGTCTCTAGCATTTAGCAGTAAAGAAGGAATGAAATCCCCAGTGCTATGGAGCTGCACTGCATCACTCCGGTTCTTCCGAATTCTGGGGTTGAAACTTTGTTAAATCCTTTCTTAGTGTGGATTTCACTAGCTAAGCCATAATAGAATGGATAAACCTAATAATTTCTTTCAATTTGATTCCACTTGCACGTTCTCCTTCCTAAGCAGCTTTTGATGTCATGAAAACAATGGTCCGGTTTGTATGTTATAGTTAACCTATTTAATAGTTAATCTCGTGACATTTCTCTTAATCTGAAGGAAAATACCCGGGATAACAATGCTGGCTGATAATATCAAACTGATGAGCAAAGAAACAGCACCCACATTCTCAGCTGATGATGTGGCAAAGATCAAGAAATTCTGCAAAGCTCAAACTAAAGTAAGTTATAAATTGCACTAATACCAGCAAATGGATAATGAGATTCCATTCTAATGTTGGTAATGTGCAATGTAAGTGTTTGCTGTTTTTTAAATAGGATATCTTTGACCATTTAAGCAAGTCTTTAGCACCAAACACTCACGGCCATGAGTATATTAAAAAAGCCATTTTGTGTATTCTACTTCGGGGTAATGAGAAAGTTCTCGACAATGCGACACGCATTAAAAGAGACATCCATATCTTATTATTAGGTAAGAGTGTGTAGAGTTAATAGTGCATTGATAAGTTATTTTATTATCCCCCCTCCTTGTTGTGCCAGCACAGCTCTGTTATGCAATATTAGCAAGAAAATAAAAGCTAAACCAGTACAAAGACTCATTTTGTCTCATACAAGAATGTTTGTTAGTGTCTTAGGATCAATTTATTTTATCCTTGGGCACATTTTTACAATTATTTCTGTTTTGTCCCACACTTCCCTATTTGCTTGACATCTGTTGTGTGTTTCTAACTAGCGCTGGCACGAAGCGCAATAGAGTCCAATCCTGCACTGTTTATTCGGGCGAGACACCCACTGCTTTCATGAAGGGGCTTTAGCTTATCACTCAAGTTGATGGAACTATTCTGCCTCTGTCACTTGTAGGCACATCAGCTCTTCAGTCGTTACTTCATTTCTAAATGCTTTGTTTTCAGCACTCACAATTAAGTTACATTAACCTGACAATGCAGAAATGCTCCTGGAAGAGGTATTGTCTTTCTTGCAGGCATCAAGCTCAGTGAGTCTCTGCAGAGATTCAATCAAATGTTGAGGAGGTACTTTAAAAAGTGACTAATTAAAACAATAATCTTCGGCACACTGGAACAGGCTGCCCAAGGAGGCTGTGGATGCCCCATCCCTGGAGGCATTCAAGGCCAGGCTGGATGTGGCTCTGGGCAGCCTGGTCTGGTGGTTGGAGACCCTGCACATAGCAGGGGGTTTGAAACTAGATGATCATTGTGGTCCTTTTCAACCCAGGCCACCCTGTGATTCTATGATTCTATGATTCTCCTTGCATAAACAGTCTCTCTCTTGCAGAGGACTGCTTGCACCATTACTTGGTTGGCAGCACTGGGACAATGCTTTGTCCACACAGCTCTCCCAGTATTCTAGCCACATCAGTACAGTGGGAGCTGTTGTGATTTGTCATGATCCAAAGTTTTAATTTCATAAGAGCTTGCCCAGCAGCTGAATTACCTCACGGAGTACCCAAATATAGTGCATACAGAGCCAAAAAAAACCTCAGCTTGATCATGTAATGGCTCTCAATGACATGCAGATTCACCAGGATGTGTAACCCAAAGCTCTACCTGTTTAACTTGTTAATGCCAAAAGGTGGTCTGGTAATAAAATGGGAAGCTAAAATGGACATAGGCAATTGTCCTGGTCTAGGGCAAAGACCAGGAGAGCAGCTTGAGGTGCGGGTTGTGTGTGTCCCAGGGGTAGATGTTTTCGTGGGTGATCTGCAGCCTGTACTTGCCGCATACATCCAGGAATGGGATCCCAAAGAAAATAAATAGATAGATAGATAGATAGATAGATAGACAGATAGACAGATAGATAAGAAGAGGGAAAAAGAAGCTTATTCTACAAGGGTCCTGAAGCAAGAACTTGAAGAATATGTAGCTTCAGCATTTCTGTCTGATCAGTGAAACAGCAGGAGTTCAGGGGATGTCTGTGATCTGTAATGTCTGGAGCACTGGTAGGTATATGTAATAACAGTGTAGTAATATGGCTTTTCCTTAAGAAAGCAATTGAGTTTCTTTTATTTATATATAGATAGGCTTTAGAAAAGCAGGCTTCTCTCTTTTCTCAGTTTGAGGCTGAAATGAGTAATTGCAATACTTCTCATACTCCAGTAGTACTGGTGTAACCTTATCACTAGCTAAAGCAAATTAGTAGCTAATTTGTGGTGCAAGATTTTCAAGTTTGTTAAGAACTGGGAGTATTCTAGGGAGGAAATACTGGGAAAACAAACTAAAAATCTAAAGTGCAAAGGATTTCTTACGTGTGTCATTCAGCTTTGGGAGCTTTAAGGCTTAAATTGTGCTAATCTCACAAACCTTTATAATGCCTTTTCTTCCAGTGGCTGAACTTTCTTTTGGAGACCCTGGAAAGTGGCAGGTTCTTGTACCTGCAGTAACAAAAGCTGCTGATTAAATTTGCTCAGTATTTTCTCCTGTTCCAAAGTTGAAAATGATGTCCCATTATATTTGTATGGAAGTTGTGTTTTCAAACAATACAGGAAATAGAATCCTGCAGCCATTATGGGAAGATGGTACTGCAGGGCAACCAGGAGCAGGGCTTTAGCTGAAGAGTGACGGAAGGCCCTGCGTTCCCCTTTAAGAGGTGATCTCTGCATTGCAAAATATCCCCCACATCGCTTCCACTGGCAGCAGGGGGTCTCAGGGAAGGCAGTAAACAGCAGCTGTAACTGCTGATTACAAGACTGACGCTCAGTCTTGCGTTTCCAAAGCCAGCAAACTTTCCATCTCCTGATCCCTGCAGCCCTCCCATGGTGCACGGCTCCACTGACATGTCCAGTGCCACCAGCACCAATCCCTCCCCATAGGGGTGCAGCCTAGGAACAAGTCAGGGTTCCGCAGGGGTGGGTTTGCTGGACCTGCATTGCTGTTTGTGCCCCAAAGGAGGGCAGCATGGATGGACTGCCTCTGCCCGGGACACCGGCCTCGGCTGTCACTCAGATCACTGAGATGCTGTGGGGAGCAAGACAGAAAGCAGAGATGTGAGCAAGTCCATGAGCAGCCATCCTGAGAGAGAGCTGACAGGCCTGAGAAGTGGTTTGTGTGTGTGGGTGCAGAGCGAGGCAGGCGGAGGGCAACACACCGTGCGCTTGGAAAAGCAAGTGGCACCTCCTCAGCTGGGCACTGGGGTATGGCTGTGGCTTAGCTGGGAGCACATGCATGGCTCCACCAGCACAAAGGGATGGGCGACTTGTTAGACCTAGCCCCTGCTCTCGGGTTCAGAGCTGCTTTTGTGCTCATCCCAATCATTTTAGGGAGAAAATGGTAAATCACTCTCCTTTCCTCCCTGCCCCACCATTCAGTTCAGAATCACCACGGAGGTTCCGCGTTCAAAATGAACATGCCTGCAGCTGTTTATATTTCTCAGGAATTCAAATGTGCTCCAGGGTTGAGGATTCGTAGCTTTTCTGCCTTCTGTGGCAGGGCTGTAGCTGGGGCACAGTGCTCGTGTCGGCCAGAACAGCCATGCAAGCAGACAGGGCTGGCCCAAGGAGCCGGGGGGTGGGGGCATGTGAAAGGTGGAGCAGCTGGCTGGGCTCTGGAGCAGCAGAAATTGCTCACGCCTCATGTTCCAACAGCGCACCTGCTGGGGAGAATTGGTCATAGACTGCCATGCAAGGACTCGCAGTCGGGGATTTCTATCTTAATTTTTTTCTCTTTTTTTTCTTTTTTTTTTTTTCTTATAGATCTTGGTCACTTAAGAATAAACAAGTTTCTAATCCAATGGTTTTTCTTTTTTCACTGCTATGAAATCACTGCTGTTAAAGTAAAGGCAAGATCATTGTTCTTTTGGCCAAGGCAAGCCTGCAGTTATCTTAAGTGCCCACAGAGATGATCCCTTCACCAGCTGAGATCATTGATGCTCTCAGCTCCTGCCTCTCTCCTTACCTCCACCTCACCCTGACACATATCTGCCAGGGAAACAGGCATGCAGTAGCAGCATGATTCTTCTGAGTGGCAACACTGACTCCTACCATGGTTAATGAAGTGAAGTCTACTAAATGACTTCATCATTTAATGAACTAATAGCTTACTTAACAAACTAAACCGAAGTCCCAATGGTATTTCATGGAACTCATAACTCAGTGCTCTGAACGAGCCAACATCATTTGCATGAGTGAAAGCTGCCTCCAACCTCAGGTGTCTACAACATGATGAGAAGTATGGGAAAAAAAGCAAAATCGGAGCTGAAGAGGGAGACGTGCTGCTGACAGGATTTGTGTTTTCTGTAGCATGGTCTGCCTCTATCCAGATGGCGGTAAAAGAGAAACGTGAAGGGGAAGTGCACGTGCACAGAGCTCTAGCAGAGCAGGATGGCTGCTTCTAGTTATGTGACAGGAACCTCGCAGCAGAAATGCTGTCATTAAGATGTTAATCTAAATGTTCCATCAAACTGCTCAGAGATAAGATTCACATCTGATAAAAGTGCATAACTGTTTTTTTTCCTGTGAGTATTTCACAGTAGGAGCAGTGATGTTTATGTATTGTATGATTAAGCACTGCGACCTTGGGAAATGATGAAGTTTGGTTTTGTTCTTTTAAGCTCCAGACATTCAAGTTCTACTTCTTTGATGCTATTTCGTCTTCATGGGAGGCAAAGTCAAAGGCGGAGATCAAGCTCTGGATTTTAGAAACAGCAGTTGACTGCTTCTTAGAAAAGGCAGTTTGTTCAGTGGTTGGCTTCTCCTGCTGACACTTGCCTACCTGCACTCACTGCAGTGGCAGATAGACTGAAAATGCAGTCTGAGCACACAGGAGAATTAAGATCGTATTTAAGAAAATAACAAGCATTTTAGCATGGCTTCTGTGCCTTAAGAAAAGTCTCCAAAGAGTGAAAATGGAGAAATGCCACTGCTCTGTTCTGATCTCACAGGCTGTTTGCACAGAAAAAATGGCCCTTCCAGACTCCGTCATGCTGGAACCTGCCCACCTGGGATCAGTTCTCCCTTTGCATTTAGACAATGCCATTTCAGCCAGAGCATTATGATTCAGCTATTTGCTACCTGTGCAAAAGCTAGGATGAGCAAGTTAATCCATCTGTGTGATGCAAATAGCAATGAAATTGGTCTGGTTTGCCTAGAACAGGAGTGGGAGGCTGTGTGTACTGTTTAGCATAGATATGAGGTGGCGTGCCGGAAAGATTTTCTGCAGTATTGAGATTCTTAAAGAAAGACAGAGAAGGAGACAGGATAACCTACTTCTGGGTTTCTTTTGTGTATGTATGCGTGTGTTTTCTTCCCCAAACCTGAGCTGCTGGCTTGAAATTGATTTATTTACCTATTTATCTATTTTTAAGCCCATGCAGTAACTCCCAACAGACTGAGGGATGAGTCATGCACACAGCTCTCAGTGCAGCATGCATTTCCTCTGCTGGCTCCAGCTGCACAGGCAGACTGGAGCCCAGGAAAGGAGGAGCAGAGAAGACCACCATCACTTAAACAGGGGTCACTTCCAGGAGCTCATCAATGGGTATCAGCTGAGTTTCACACTCAGATAAAGGACAGGAGCAAGGTAGTTGAACCGAGGAGTCAATGTTATCAGCTCAAGCCCTTCTTCCACCCATTAATATCCACTTTACACAAATCCTGATGAGTAGAGAGCAGAGTATGCCTGCCTTACATGACTCCAGGGATACAGGCAGAGCAATTCCTTGCACAAATTTTAGTATGACTCATTAAATAGGGTGAAAAGGACGAGAAAAAGAAGTCGAATTTTGTGGTGATTTAATGTGTTTTGTACCATATTAGTATTTATCCATCTAGCATCTGTCATCATCACATTGATTTTGCACAGAGAAGCTTACACTAAAAATTCTGTGAATAAATCTTCTTTAGGAAAAAAAGAGACACCCAGTCTTCCTGTGAAGGACTGCTACCTTGTGTACAGCTCTCAAGCTGACCAACACAGTATCTGATCTGCAGCAAACATCCACATTATCTGTAAATGCGTTATATGTATGTCTCCACACTGAAGTTGTTTAATTAAAAATAGCAAGTACGATGCTAGTAAATGTGTGGGAAAAGTCTTGGTGAAGCACAGAGGGGGGCCTCATGACCTGGGCTGGCGAATCCTCCTTGCTGTTTATACAAGAGGTGACCATTCCTGAGCATTGCAAGGCCAACCAGTTGAATATCAAATGCGAGTAAAGCATTGACTTGTAAAGGAAACTCCAGCTGAACCACTGAATTCCCAAACTGTGTGTGTATTTTAAATATCTCACCTCTTCACAGAAAAATGCCATCGCTGTATTCTGCTACCGCTTTTGTAAGGGACTCTGGTGTTCAGGAACTTGAGCTAGTGGGATAGCTTTTGCGATATGCAATGAAGTGCAATATTTGAATCTGGCACATGACTTCCTGAGACATTCTTCTGCGCTGAAACTTTCCTCTGGCACCTGTCCTTACTTGGGTATTCACAGGCTTATTTATTTTTCACAAAAAATCAGACTGATCAAATCCTTAGGTCAGTTAATGGCACTAGTAAAATCAAGAAGTCCTTTTTGGCTCTACGAAATCTGCGTAGCACTGAAAAGTGAGTTGTTATTTGAACTGTGACAGTTCAGTCTTAAAGTATGCTCTTCACTGGTTCCTGTTTGAAATGAATAAGCAGAAGCTTACAGGCTTTTTCCATGGAAGTTTGCCATTTCAGGATGTACTCTATGGAATTTTTGTCTTATACAATGTGTTATAATGCATTAGACTTCTTTTTTTTCCTAATGAAAGCACAAAGGCATTTACAGTTCAGGTAGTATTTATGCCATTCCATAGAGTCTGTATTTCAAAAAATATAAACAACCTCTGTAGTCACAAATCCAGAACCTCCTATTTGAAATGATCAAATGCTTACTGTTTGTAATGTTAAGTATTTTAGCCAGGGTTGAATTTATGAACAGTCTCATTTGTATCTTCTTAACTCCATGTAAATCTATGTGCATATATTAGTTGAAGGCACATTTGGAGATTTATTTGCATGAAAACTGCTGATGAAGACATGTCAAAATAAGAAAGTTATTTAAAGACAGCTATAGTAGGATATCTCCCTCTCCAGGATGTTTGTTAGCTCTGACAATTGTTAGTTAATTTTGTCTGGCTGTTTTCATGAATCTTTGAGTTCCAACAAAAGCTAATAAAACCAGCTATGAAAGCTTTAAATATAACTACATTTCAGTGAATATTAATCAGAGGAAGACTATATGCGTAATGCCATTACAGAGCCATACACATTTGTTGCTTTGTGTTGTGCACACTGTAAAATGTGATGATCTTCAGCCATGCTGACTGACATCTTCCCTGAAAAGTGTTTTTGGGAAGAAAAGTTAATTCCTCTGACCCTTCTATCTCCAAGCCTGGTCTACAGTTAAAACCTGACCACATTTGTAGCCCTAAGGCTATAGTAAGGATGTACAGTAAGGTACATCAGCAAGAATGCTAGGGGAGTTGCCACCAAACCTAGAAGACCCAAGATGCTGCCTCGTGGCTGCTGTGTCCAGCCAGGAGCAGACCCAGGCCCAGGTGATCACTCCATCCCAGTCGCAGGGGTGCTGCTGCTGCTCTTTGTGCTGGCAGGCCTGGCCTGTAGGAAGGCAGACACATACAGGTCCCAGGTGCAGCTGTCCACACAGACTGCTACGCATGCAGAGCACTGTAGGCAGCAGCTCATGGTTTGCTTAATATCCGTGACTGAACCCTGGGTTCAGTAACCTAAACCACTGTCTCACAGCAAAAGTCTTTCCAGATGTGGTTTTCCTCCTACTCACCAGCTAGTTCAGATTGAAGTTTTCTAACAGATTACTCGTACACACGAACAGAATTAAATTCACTGGGGAAATAAAAACATAGGTTTATCCAGTTGCTTGCACTTAGACTTACCCACAAGTGCCCCAAGATCTCCAGTTCCTGCCAACCTCAACCTAAGGCTGTGATGCCCATGGCATCTCCTCAGGTTGCTTGAACCTCTCGACACACAGTCCAAGTCCCTCTAGTTGCTGGCACACAGACCTCCTGCATTCCCAGCCCTTTACATGATAACATCTAGACCCAGGTGCCGTAAGATCTCTGTGCTTGACTCTTCTGTATGTCGGTCTCTGCAGTTGCTAGCACCATTTTTCTACGCTTGTTTCCCCTCTGATCCATCATGATCAGATGGACCCTTTTTCCTATGGACCCTTTAGCCCTTCTCCTACATGTCCCATAGTAAGTTTTGCATTAACCCACAATTTCCTTCTGATAGCCGATATCCCAAATAGCCTCAAATATCCCATAATTTTTGTGTTGATTGTGTTTCCCTTTCTTATCAACTGCAATTTGTAGTTCAGGTTGACATTCTTCAAAGATATGCCTTAGCAGTTCCTTCATCACCAGCAATCATCAATGGGTCCCCGTTACCATCTCTGTCATGCTTGTGTGTCTGTATGGTTAATTTAGCACTTTCCTCATTACTTGTTATTTATTTTATATTTACTGGATCGAACACTGGAACAGGCTGCCCAGGGAGGTGGTGGAGTCTCCTTCTCTGGAGATGTTCAAGACCTGCCTGGATGCCTACCTGTGCGACCTGCTGTAGGGAACCTGCTTTGGCAGGGGGGTTGGACTCGATGATCTCTGGAGGTCCCTTCCAACCCCTACAATTCTGTGATTCTGTGAACACAAATGACTTAATGAAACAGATGTCCACACACTCTTACTCTACTGACAACTGCTGCAGAATGGTTGGATTCCTCTGAATTAGAGTCCAGTTCTCTTTTATGATGGGCAGCTCCATGTTAAAATGGCAAACCTAGACTTTTCTGTCTTGAATGAATGTCAGGATGCAGTTTTGCACATTTTTTTCATGTTCAGGTAGACTTAAAACACAGGGAAAGTCTGTCAAACAACACATTTCTATCTTTCTCCATTGCACAGCAATACACAACATTGCCAGAAACTTCACTGATGTTAGTACAGTAATTTATTATAAGCCATATTTTCAGAGGGGATGTATTATTTTCTGGACTTTACAAACCTTTATCATGACAGCTGACATAAAAGTATCAGAAAGAATGATGGCATAATTTTGGTTTTCCAGTGATGCTCATTTTATGTCTTTGATGCTTGATTGCATTACCTTCAGAAGTACGTTATATTCTAAACGAGGAAAAAAAAAGAGAAAGAAAAAGAAACCCACATCTTAAAAGAGAAGTGTGGAAAGGAAATACATGTGTAATGTAGAAGCATTACTTTCAAATAAATCAAAATAACATATTGGGAGGACATAAAGTAACAGTGACAGTATCTGTCATTGCGAAGAAGTACTGCACTTCAACAGGTCATCACACAAAGGATATTAGGACCACATTCAAATTGCTCCCTGGAAGGCTATTCCTTTTCAATTAGCTTAGAGAATTTCTCCTGGCCCTTGTGAGTCCCTTTAATCTACGCCATTCTTGCTATTTCCAAGATTAAGACATTGATTGAGACCCTCCAATCTACTTCTTACCGAAGTTGACTACTTACTTTAAAAAGAGGAAATACTTACTTCTTCAGGAGTTAGGTTCTCCACTTTTTCTTTTTTTTTTCCTTCTCCTTTGCTGTGTTTCTTTTTAAGGCATACCACAGTTGTGATAGTGACAATTAGCATAACAACAAATACTGTTATGGCTGAAGAAACAGCTATTACGGTATTTTCTTGAGTTGTGCCTTTCCTTTCACATTTTTCCCCCATGTACCACCAGTTATTTCCTGCTGGACATCTAGAAAGTAAAGGGACATGTGATTAAAAACAAAGGTATGAAAAGGACTCCTCAGAATATTTAATTTCTGATGCTCTATTTCTATCTCCCAAACCATAATGAAGTTATCTCAAAACAGTTGTCTATTTTAGAGTTGCCTTGGGTGGCCCACTCTCCTTACATATCTGGATATACGGTTCCTTTCTTCAGCTTTCCACTTTTTACAGGTTTTCCTATTTCCACTTCTTCCACGTTTTATAGGTTGTCCCTGCTCTGAAAGAAACAAAGGGAGCCATTGCCAGAAAACGTGAGCTCCAGTCTGATTGTTCTGAGTGCTTCAGGTTTGGCCGCAGCTGCTGCTAGGAAATGCTGTTTTGCTACCAGTACACAAGCCCTCTGGGTAACCCAAGTTCACTTGCCTGCTTCCTTTTCCTTTGTGTTTACAGCACTTCAGTTGATAGAAAACTCACTTTCTGCTCCGCAAAACTGACACCTGTCCCAAGGGCCACTATCATGTAATAGTTGCTTCCACTATGCTAATTGCCCTCATATCCTGATGCAAATTTGCCTTTTCACGTGCTCAGCTTTTAAACAAAGCTCTTCTATTCAGTCCGTATTCATTCAGTGCGTTTAAAAAAGCTTTTATAAGAAGGAGTTGAATAAAATCTATGGGGAGCTAGACCAGAAGCTTTATGCTGCTTTTATCCCATCAAGCCACATTTATCACCCTCCAAGAAACTTCACTGTACTGACTCCTCTTGTGTTCTTTGCCTTCTTAATTCTCACCTTTGCAGCAATTTGAACTGGCAAGATAAATAGAGCGGAGAGCACAGGGCAGACCCTCAAGGCATCAGTGATCTGATCATACCTGAACCATACTAGGACAGACATAGCTGAAGATGCTTCCATCACACTGCATTTTCCACGCTCAGGAATTCTCTGTTAGTAGCTGTGGTAAATTCTGAACAGACATTCTCATTTCCAGAAGGGGTTTGTTTTCAAATTTTAAGAACTTGTGTGAGCAGTCTCTGCCTTCCCCCAAAAGAAGGCTGGAGTATCATTCTGGAAACCTTCTGGTTGTGCACTAAACACAACCTCCAAGCCCTGATTCCTTCACCTTATTCAGAGTTACTACTAGCTCAAACAATTTATGAATGATCTAACTGAAAAAAAAACATCTATGGGCAACACTGCTGAGTTCACATCTGCACCTCTCTCTCAATACCTTTGTCATTCCTTATGTTACTGTTTTTATAGTTTCTGTCTAAATCATTTGTTCGGAACTCTATGTTTGGCCCTGAAAATGAATCCATTGAAGTGCACTGCAAGGCTGTTTAGGGATTTAATGTGATCAAGCTTAAATGGATTTATGTATCACATCCTCCCTGGTTTTCCAATAGAAAATCAGAGCAGAAACTGACTGCTGGTTACACACTTCTCCTGGATAAAAAGTAGGCCACATCTACAAATAGTCTGGAGATGTCAGAAAATAAATCTTTTCATAATTCCAAAATCAAGCATAACATTCAGCATGACTCTTTTATTTCCATCTTCTTGGAACAGCTTCTTGACATTTTCTGATATTTGTGACCTGTCTCTGACGTGCTGCACAAGCCCCTTTGCAGAACTGTTTTCTAAAAGGTTTCTAAATGGGGAGATAGAACAGTCAGTGAGTCATACATGGCTCTCATTGCTCTTGGCCTTTGGACATTTACCATCCCTGCTCTACCTGCCTTGGCACAGCTTCATAGCACATTGTTACTATCTTCAGCCTCAGAGTTTGTTTGAGAGCTGGAACAATGCTAATCAGCCAGGTGGGCTGCATAAATGAATCAACAGAGGAATAAATTGAAGTTGTTACATATTTTCCTGCAGGGTAAACAGTCGCTTTGGTCCTCAGCCTTCATCACTGGTTTCAAAGACAAGCGACTGTACTTTGTTAATTCATGATCATGATTTGCAATACTCTATGCTTCTATATACGATTTTAAAACAAAGTTATCCTACATACACTGCCTGGGAACTCTTGATATATTTTCTTCTGATATCAGAACTCTGTTTCAGCTACATTCATATTTAACTATTTTGCTATAGAGACATCTGTGGAGATGCACAGCCCATTTTATCACATTGGACTAATATATTACTGAAAATAGGAAGTATATTTATATATAATTTACATATAACTTACAGGTAAGTCAGCGTACTCCAAGTATTGCGGATAGGAATTTCTTTTTGTCCTAGCTGATCTTATGTCACTTGCAGTAAGTGGCTGGAAATATTTGCCTCAATTAGTTATAGTCCCTTCCTTTTGTTAGAAACAAATAGTTATTCTACTAGAAGCTTTCATCACTCCAGTTAAAATTGGATTTGAGAGTGAATAAATACAGTTACCTGCACACTGCTTCTCTGTCTACGATAATGCAGACACCATCATTTTCACAAGGGTTGTCTGGACAGGCCTCCGGTGCATCCGTCTCTGGCTCTTCAGTCAGGGTCACAGGGGGTGTTGTGATGGGTGTTTTGGTAGCAGTAGGACTATCTGTGGGCCTGGTGGTGACAGTGGGCTTGGTGGTGATGGGCTTGGTGGTAGTGGTGGGCCTGGTGGAGGTGGTGGGCTCAGTGGTAGTGGTGGTGGCAGTAGAGGTAGATCTGACAGTAGAAGTGTCTGCAGTAATGGTGGGTGACACGCTTGGCTGAGCTGATACTAGATGTGATACATCTGCATGAGAAGAAAAAAGGCTTTTGCTTTATCTCTCCTTTTTGATCTTAGATTCTAATGATAAGTTCTAATAGTAAAGATCAGAGAATTTTTGAACTGTTTTACATTCCTCTGCTATAATGAATAGTCTTTTCTTTTACCTTTCAGGAACATTATGTATCTTGGAAGGGTCCTTGTAATTTTAAAAAAATTTAAACAGACAATTTTATTCAAAGTACTCTAGTCAAAGTAATTTCCACAGGAGTAGCATCATTTTATACATTTAAATTTTAACCTACCTATGAGATAATGGATTTAAAAAAGAATGTATCTACCCTCACATCTATTTAAATACATAATTTGACTTTAGATATATGAGTAGTACCTGAATTGCTCATAATGTAAAGTACATAATGTGTATTTATATCCACAGAATCAGTGACTTACTATGTGACACTATGTACTTTCCTGTATTATAAAGAATATTAGCTATCATCAGTGTTTACATACCTTCCATTGTTAAAAGAATATAAGCACCACCTTCTTTAATAAAGTCACGGCTTCTAAGTCTCTGATGAGTTAAGAATGCATTTGTTCCACGTCCTGGACCTCTCATGAATGTAGTTCCATTTGGGAAAGAAGCTGTTGATCCCACTTTATCTGGCCTATCCCAAAAATAATTTGATGAGGAATCTGAAAAAAATGAACTGAATGTGAGTGTGGGATTACTCTAGATTTTTTTTCTCAATAGAGCTCCTTCATTCTCTAATTTTTGCTGCAAAGTAATACTAGGCACTCTCTCCATAAGCAAGACAGATTGTGTTCCAACCTTGCCTGTTTCTGCTCGTGGAAATAATGGAGATGGAAATAAATTACCTGAAACTCAAGGAGCAGAAACAGTGCTGAACCTGCCTAAAATAGATTTATTTATTTATTTATTTATTTATTTATTTATTTGACAGAGATTCCACACTAATGGGACACAAGACAAAGAAGATCTGTGTGAGTTCGTCTGAGGTACTGAGCATCTGCTGATAGGGATGCAGGACAGAGAGCACCTGAACAACCCAATTGGTCACAGGCTATTATTATCCCTTCCATCAAATCCTGTCATAAATCTCAGAGTTGAGCCTGACTTTGTATTGAAAGATGTGACTGGGAGAAGAAACTGCTTGCTCCAACATCTCGGCTGGTCAGAGAAAGATGTAGTTACAAGGCTTATCTTGGGAATCTGAGGCTACAAGCAAAACATGAACAAGGGAGAAGTGGCTGAGCACAAACAGACTGCAAGTCCTCAGCATCACAGAAGGAAACAAGTTGAGTGCTGTGGCCATAACAGTAGAGAGCGTAAATGCCAACCATGGGGAAATTGCCATAATCATCCTTCAAATACAGAGTTGGTCTTTCTAGATTACTACTTTTTTTATTTTTTTCATGTAGAAAACATCGTTAAAAAATGAATGTATGAGGACTGTTCTGTAAGTAATTGTTGGTGGTATGGTAGTAGAGATTGAACCTTTCCACCAATATTTCATTACATTTTGCTGCCATGTGACAGCAGCAGAGGGGCAGTCTGGCAGAATGGTGTCTGACGTGAAAGTGCATATCAAGCAAAGGTGTGGAACTGAATTCCTCCATGCAGAAAAAATTGCATACATTGACATTCATTGATGCTTTATGAATGTTCATGGAGATCAAACAGTGGATGTGAGCACAGTGAAGTAGTGGTTGGTGCTTTTCAGCAGTGTCAACAGTGACATGTTGACAATCCATGTCCTATAGTTCAGATATGGTACCTTCCGGCTTCATCTCTTCAGGCTGATGAAAGATGGAGTGCATGGGGAACATTTTCCTAGCAATTATGTCGTCATAGCAGCTGCAAAACAGTGGGTCACCTCTACTGGAACAAATTTCTAAGAGCATGGCATGCAGGCTCTTGTTCATTGCTGGTGCATGGCTAATGGTGGTGACTATGTTGAAAAATAGTGTTTTGTAGCTGAGAATTTGCTCAATCTATAGTGTGACTGTGCTCTTTGTATCTGTTGTAGTTTCCATGGAAATAAATAGGAGGCACTACTTTTGGAGCAACCTATGTAAATCAAGGTTTTTTTAAAAATATATCAAGAAATAGACATTTTAGTGCCTTTGTTCCTGCATTAATGTTATAGCCTGAAAGCCCACAAAACTAATTCAGTAGTGGAGGTTGTTTCTTTTGGCAAAATCCTTTGATGCAGAAAGTTATTTTGGCTTAATTCAATCTTTATCAAATGGTGAATATGGGATTTTATTTTAATATTTTTTACTAAGATTCCTACCATTTCTCAGAGTTACACGTTCACCTAAATTGCCTCCTTTCCCAGGTACTGTGGACAATTGCTCCTTATCTTGTCACACCTTGAACAAGGATAGATTATGTAACACAAATCAGTACTTTGTCCATCTGGTGATTTGCGCTGACACCACAGTTCATTTTGCAAGAAAGGAGGCTATGTATTTAATAGCTGCACTTTCAGTTGGTATCAACTGCTTAATTTAGTATTTTTTGTTTGTTTGTTTGTTTCAAGCTTTCTGGAAGGCTTTCATTCACATTAAAGCAGATATAAATGCATCTTCACAATCCTGTGGAAGAAATGCTAGGCATGAATGATCCACCTGTTTCTCATGCATATCACCTTTGAAATCAAAGGTTCCAGTTTAACTTGCTTATATATTCAAATCTCTCTTGTCTGATCAATTATACTGCTGCTGCAAGGAAATCATCCATTCTAGAAGTTAAAAAAAAAGCTGCACTAATTTATACAATGAGAAAATTTGCCTCTTTTTCTTATGTTTGCTTTTGTTTGATTGTTTTTAAGCATACTGGATAGTACATCTGCTTTTAACTAACCTGATAATTCCAGAGGGTCTGTTGTTACACTTCTTTGGTTTGACATCCGTTGACGAATATCAGCATGCTGGTCAAGCAGAATCATGGTAACTTGCTGCCATGGGCAGGGCCACTGCAGCTGATCATCGTTTGCTCCGGAAATCAAGTACAAGTATATTGCTAAATTAAGTGGGTTATCAGCAGTACCATTTATATACAAGCCAACCTGAAAAGCGTATCCTTTACTAGAGTAAAAGGGTGGACTGTATATTTTTCCTTCTGTCCCTGCAGGACTTGTGTCTAGGAGATCCGTGAAGTTTCTGATGTGCCAGACATGGTGAGGACATTGTGTTTCTGACAAGTTGATGTCATCAATAGAGAGACCTCCATTTGATAAGCCAGTTCCTCTCACACCTTGAAACACAACCCGGAATTTACTCGTGACATTCAAGGAAACGTGATGGAGCTGCCAGTAATTCACAGGTGAACCTGGAAACATTGGTAGGGATTTCTAAGTAAGCAGTACAATCAAACACTGTACACATCCACAGTGTCTATTCCAATGCTATGAAAGAATTTCTCAGCTCCACCAGCACTGAGATGATGGAACATTTCTCTTGTAGACGTTGCTTTTTCAGTGCGTGATCATATTTTTCCAGTTCAATTTTTCTACAGATTACAGATACGCATAGAAGCTCCTTAATTAGAGTGAAAACAGTGTTAATGTTTCTAAGACTGCTTTTGCTTTTATGTTTTAAAGAACACTGCATTAAAATAGTTGAAAAGTTGTGATAATTAAATGCACAAAGGCGGCTGTCACCTGTGATATAAAAAAACCGTTGGCACCAAGTATCTATAACTGAATAACAACATATCTCAAAGGGAAGAAAAAAAAAGAAAGAAAAAAAAACATGCAGAGAATTCTGGGATCCTAGCACTGTGGAAGTTTGCTTCCACAGAAGCACTATTCACCCATCAAATGGCTGCTAAGTTAAAATTAAAGCCAGAGATTTGCAAGACCTACTACATGTGACCAAATCCCAGTGCAAGGCTGATGCCGCCTCTAGACATGCCTGACTAGTAAATCCCACTTGACTCCAAGAGCAGTTTGCACAAAAACAAAGAATTCTGCACAAAGGCCTTTTAAGTCAAGTGAAAGTAGGACATTCTTTGTTAACAGTACATGCAGCAAAACAATTCTTTTAGCTGTCTGGCTTATGTTCCCCTGAATGAAAGGCCAGACTTTCAGCTGTATTTCTGGACTAGGAAGTGCCAAATCCAAGCACAGAATTCACTTTCCTAACTGTTCTAAAAACAGCACAATGGATTTCAGATAAGAATCATAATTTCTTGCTGTTTTTCATTATTGTTATAATTGAGAGGGGAAAAACAAATTCAGAAACAAGAACACCCCACTATCTTATTAAACTGACTTTTGCATTAACTAATGTCTATTTGAGCTGCAAACATAGTACACAAGACTGGCATTTCTGACTCATGTTCAGTGAGATGATGAAAGAATCAAAGTGAAGTAATGAGTGGAAAAAAGAAAAGAAAAACAGTCATGAGAAGCAGTTGAGCCTTAATGAGCAAAAAAAAGGTAAAAGAAGCAGACTTTATATCTATTATGCAAAAGAACTTTCTCAGACTACTTCATTCAATGGACTGAATTATTTGTAGCTGTAATTGAGATCAACAAATAGTTAAATATTTGAGAATATAGTTTAATCTTAAGTGACTTCAGCAATTCTAGTTTAACTCCATCAGCAGACCTCTGTTGCTCATTTTGTGGGCTCCCAAAGGCACAAAAACTGATTTTTTTTTCAAAGTACGATGCAAATTGTGTTCTGCTGCCCATGTATTTCAGTTCAGCCACTCCAAACGTGACTTAAAAATTAAGTCGAATTTTGTTCATCTTTTTTTTTTTTTTTTTTAATTGATATTTGGGGTATTCCAGGGCACTTATATTTTCCATTTCTTTATTCATCTTTATTCTTATTTATTTATTATTTATTCTTATTTATTTATTGTTTTTCATTCTTATTTATTGTAATTTATTCTAATGACCAACTTCATCTGTTGCTGTTGATACCAGCAATTCTACAACACTTAAAATGACTGTTCATGGAATTTTACCTATTTTGGTACGAGAACTATCTTGATAGTGCAAGAGTTTAATTTGTTGTAATTTAGCATATTATAGGAAAATGGCTGACCGAGGATTCATCAAGTGTAGTACCACCAGCAGAAATTCAATTATTTTGTTAGAGAAGAAGATAAAGAATAAAACTAGGAGATGAGTCACTTTGCTACAGCGTTTTCCCTCAGTACATTGAAAAGCATTATGAGATTAAACCAAAATGCAGCTTTATTTATTCCATACCTTTTATCTCTTCAATTAGTCTCAAAGTACCATTTGGATGGGCATCAGAATACTCCCTGACCAAGACATAGAGCTGGTCACTTTCACTTCCACTATTATAGAAATAGAATTGCAAGCATTGGAAGTCTCTTTTGGGATATAGAATTCTGCTCTCCAGAATAGCTGTGCTTCCTTCTGATACAGCACTGGTGTCGAAATGCATGAAATAGCCAGAATCTGTCAAAAGTAAAAGAGAAGCAAGTGGTAAAACATGTATTCTTAACATCATATTGTAACAGTGCTAGAAGATACAGTCGAGTTCACAAGGGTCACAGCAAACTAGATCCTGTACAAATCTTCAGACTGAGGGCTGTTACCTGTCTGCATTCTTCAGAGGAAGACTTGCTGTTCTCCTTGGACATTTTTTCCTCCTTCGCTTGTCTCTAGCAATTTACACACAATGGGTGCTCTCTTGAAACTGTTCATGCAGTGCTGGTAATTCACATTTGACATTCTCTTCGGAGGACTGGTGTAAGCTCCTGAACTCACAAGTTTCTTTAACAGCTTCGTAAATAATTAGCTACATTCTATTCAGCCCAGAGCAGAGGATCTGAGGGGAGGCCTCATGGCAGCCTACTGTTCCTCACAAGGGGAGTGAAGAGGCAGCAGTGATTTGTGCTCTCTAATGACAGCAACAGGGCCCAAGGGAACAGCATGGAGCTGTGTCAGGGAGGGGCAGCTGGGGGTTAAGGAAAGGGTCTGCACCAGAGGGCGGTGGGCATGGAACAGGCTGCCCAGGGCTGTGGGCACAGCCCCAAGCTGTCACAGTTCAGGGAGCATTTGGACAATGCTCTCAGACACAGTGCTTGAATTTGACTGGTCCTGTGTGGAGCCAGAAGCTAGACTTGGTGATCCTTGTGGGTCCCTTCCAACTCAGGATACATCATGGTTCTATGATTCTCAACAAATTGTTCATCTGAGCTCTGGGAATAGATGAAATTTCTAAATGCCAGTCTTTTCTGAAGTATTACTGTGCAATTATTCAGAAAATCAGCACTATCTCTGACGTGCCTGATATTTCTGATGCGTAGTTTAGAACATTTTGCATAATTCTCTTGTGAGGATGTGACATTAAGGCTAGAGAAGATCAAAAGGGATAAGAACATTCAATCTTCTCAAGTAAGCAGAAAACAGAATGTGTCACTTGGTTTTCCCAAGCATGCAGTTTTATATTGCTTAGTTCAAAAGTTAACTGTGGTTCTTCAACAGATAAACATAGAACAAGGCCAAGAGCAAAGTCAGTTGACTTGCCTTTGCATAAAATATTTCCCAAAGAGATAAGGAGAATGTTTTCCCGTACCTTCACATTCTCCCATGTTAGTGTGATCAGTATTTGGCCCAGCAGAAATGTGAGACAAATGTTGCCAATCACTGTTATCATCTGGACTTTGAATCATGCCACAGATATTTTCAAGTTCAAAACTGCACGTGTCCATGAAACTTAGGGAGGAGGCTACAAGATTAAAAAAAAAAAAAAAAAGAAAGAAAAAAAAGTTCTGAATCTCTGTTACAAAGCGCGTGTTTAATACAAAATACAAAATAAGTCAAGAGCAGAGACACTAAGAAATGCAAACACAGAACAATCAGTGACATCAAACACCATCAACTTTTATATCTGTAACATTCAGGAACTCAAAGCATTTGGAAATTAACACTGACTAGTAAGACATCATCAGGGCAGCAGCTCTGTGCACTTAACAAGCACAAGGAGGGAGGCCTCCAGCACAAGAAAGATGCAAAATGACTAGAGTGGGTCCAGAGGAGGCTACAAAGATGATCAGAGGACTGGAGTACCTCTCCTATGAAGAAAAGTAAGGGAAGTTGGGCTTGCTTAGTCTCAAGGAGAAAAGGCTCTGGGAAAACATCATTGCAGCCAGAGCTTACAAGCAGGAGGAAGACCAAATTTTTACATGGTCTGATTGTGACAGGACAAGGGCAAATAGCATTTGCTAAAAGTCAGGAGATCTAGGTTAGATGTTGGAAAGAAATTCTATACTCAGAGGGTAGTGAGACACTGATACAGTTGCCCAGAGAAGCTGTGGGTGCTAAATCCCTGGAGGTGCTCAAGGCCAGGTAGGATGGGGCTCTGAGCAGCTGAGCTGGTGGGGAACAGCCCTGCCCATGGCAAGGGGGAACTAGAACCAAATAGTCTTTAAGGTCCCTTCCAACACAAACCATTCGATGGTTCTATTATATTTTGTTTACAAAAGGAGCACTGACACCAGCCCTGACCTACCAAACTTCACACAACCAAAAGGTCTGAGGATTCCTCTGCTTTCTTTAGGCTTACTTCACACATAGTCAGAGCTTTTGAAAGAAGTTTCACCAGACCATCTACCGGAGCACCAACTTCAAAATACAGCACAGCAGCAGCTATTTGACTGCAGTATTTGCTCATTCTGCTTGATTTTCAAAATGCTGAATTGAAAACACATTTGGCAAAGATACATTTGAAACCAGTGGTTATCTCACCTCATACAGACTCTGAAGATCTGGTTTTCATATTAACAAGTCAGAAGTTAACAAAAGAAGTAATAAACCCAGGCTTATGCCTATTTTTGGATTTGTTTCCTGTTATACTAGATCTGAGCTCTCTGCAACACCAGCCATTATTTGAAAACAACTGTTAATAAAACGCTTTGTGATTATTGCTTCTCAACCTATGTATAAAATATTGTGACAGTTTTAAAGGTTACATTGCACTAATAATAGGAACCTTGAGTATCACAAAAATCAACCTCAGTAGCATGCTAAATGCTTCAGTGAGCCTAGCTCAGGGAAGTGTTGTATAATTGATACCTTTTAAGAGATGTTTTTGGTATGATGTCGCAAAAAAACAAGAAAAGAAAGATTTTCACAGTAGTTGTTCTATTGACAGTTAGAGAAAATTAAAAAAAAAAATAGGATGTTAGCAAAAAAGTAAGGAAAAAAAGGGGATGATGAAAGAACTCCTTGAAATCAAAGCATAAAGCGAGATATGAAATCAGTTTGTCCGAACAGGAAAGCTGTAAAAAAGTGATGGCATATAAAACTGAAGGACAAGAAGAGAGAGAAGCAAGACCCAATAGCATACAATCTATTTCTTAGATTAAATACTGAGACAAGAGTAGGGGGCTTTGAATTCCATCTGCACCAAATGCCAGTAAGTTTCTCACTGCTTAGTGAGAGGCTGGCAGTATGAGGAGCATGACTGCTGAATCCTAACTTTCAATGAATGAGGAAACTCATGGCCAGTCATATATAAATATTTTGAAGCTTCCAATTTTAATCATCAATTTCTAACCCCGCAGATTTTCAGCAGGAATTCAGGTTAAAGCCTTTCATAAGTTCTGCTCAGCAATAAAAGCAGTTTTTTGATACATCTGTGAGGACATCTGCAACCTAAAGCATGTTTGTCATTCTTGGTCCTTCCTCTAACCTGGAAGGGTCATTCAGCAGCTGAGAGCTGGGACCTGTGAAGCACCTCTTCTCCCTGGCACAGGAGCCTCTTGGGCAAACAGTGAATCGTCTGAAGACCACTTATGGCTCTGCAAATATCATACACCCCTGCTATGCCGAGAGACAGAGCAGGGAGTAGGGGAAATTCTGGTTGCCCTGAAAGCGATGGGAGTTTCATCACTTATTTCACCATGACTGGGGCTTATTTTGCTGAGCAAACGTGTCTGTTGGATAAGAATAAAGTTATGAAGTCAAGAAGTATTTATATACTGCGTGAGAATGATGGAAAGTATATAAGATAATGGAGATGAAGAAGAACCCTATCTGCTGTTAAAGACATCCTTAGCTTTAAGCACTTACGTAAGAGCTAATTGACTGTGTGTCAAATGCTACAATGCCTAAAACTGCATGTGTGTTCATTTTAGACCCACGTGAAGATAAGTACCTTTATCAGAATCGTATACTCATTAAAAGACACTGTTCCAATAAATGTGTTTGATTACTATTTAAAGTATACTTACAGTGAGGTTTAAAACGTGATGTAAGATCTTACACTCTACTTGGTATACTGAGGCAGTGAAGTAAAAGTATCTTCTGAGTGCCAGGACACTTCTGATAGTCACAATTACATAATTATGTTCCCCAGACCCCTATTTTCACTCAACTTTCTAGAATGAATTCCATATGAGCAAAGCAACAGTTTCAATCACTTTGCTAATAGGCTGAGTTTGAAATGGAAACCAAAAATTTTAAAGGCTCACTTTTTCTTCATAACAGCATCCGTCTCTTGTTTGCATGAACAAGCTCTGTCTGACAGACTGTATGAGTGCAGAGCAGGTATGAGAGCCACAGCAAAGACACTCAGTTCTGTAGAGCAGCAGCTGTGCAATAATGCAGGGGGAGAAACAAAAAGCTTGGTGTAGAAGCACACATTTTAAACAGCCACCCAAGGGATGAACAAAAATCATCTACTGAGCAAAGCTGATTTTTAACTAAAGGTCAAATAAAATTGCACAGAAAGCTCTACTACACAGCAGTGTTTCTGCAGGAGGGCTATATTATTTCTAGCTGTACCATTATTTCTGGTGTTTTTAACACAATTCATTTCTCCAAATATATTCACATGTATTTTTTTTACTTGAGGCTGGATAATAAGATAAGAAGCAAAGAATGTAAAATGAGTGGAAAAACTTACAGCAATTGTACAGCTGATTCAGTTTCTGAAGATCATAATCACTGAAATCCATCCTCTGTCCTATTACATCCATGAAGTACGGTATGTTTGTTACGATGGTTGGTTCAGTTCCATTCCTGAAAGCAGTTTTGCTATAGTGCATCACAGATGTATAGTCATAGGGAACATTCAGAGAGTCTGATGTTTTATCATCGTATTTATTGAAATTATGTTCTCTACCTGAAAAGGAAAAATAAAAGATTGTTTATTTCCAGAAAGACTACCAATCTTTGAGATACAGGCTCAAAGTAAAAGAAAATCTTTTAGAACCTTAAGTACTTTTTGGTAATCATTTTTATGTAATTGTTCTATAAAGGCATTTATTCCTGTCCTAAATTTATTTAGCTTCCTCTTTCAGCTATCAGAATGTAACATGATGACTTCTGCTGCATGAAGCCCTTCTCCTTTCTCCTATCAGAAATCTTTTCATCATGAATCTACTCATAAACTGTGATGGGCTTGTGATACCCCAAAGTGGACATGCCATTTCAGTGCTCAAGTTATGCACCTGCAGGAATGCCTCTTTATTTCTAATCCATGTTCTCCGAATTTTAATTGCTGGTCATTTCTAACAAGTTTAAATTGGAGTTAGGTAAACAATTCAAAGTTTAATTTTATAGATGTTTTCTGAAGAATCAGTGAAAGGCAATATTAACTCTAAAGTAAGGCAAAGTTATAAATGTTTTAAATGACAATTAGCCAAAATACAGTAACTAGACTCAGGTCAGCATAAAAAAGCTGCAGCAGTTGCAAGTGGCTAACGATAGCATAACTTGTTATTAAGAAGTCAGCAAAGTATAATGGAAATCAAATAACAGACTCTAAGTCATTTTCTGCAATATATACTTGTGTGTGCACCTGGCTATTGATCAGAACTAAATACGAATGCAAGATTTAATTACTGTCTGGTGCTCAGGGTGTACCTGCACCAGGCCAGTACCATGTCTGGGCACACATCCCTGTTTTCAAACTGTGTAGGGACTACGGAGGATGACAGAATGCTGAACAAGCAGACATCAATCCCAACTCTGAGGAAAACCTATGCCACACTCAGGCTTGTGACAAATATGCCGGTGCTTGCACTTGGAAGCCATGTTGCCACAGTAATGGCTTGTGTGATGGGGACACCAAAAGAGGTCTCTCTGGCCCGTGAGCCCTCTCTCAGAAGAAAGGTCAATCCCTTCCCTTCAGATTTTCTGCTGGCTTTGGTTGTACTGGGTTTTGTAAGGCGGGATTATTTTTAATTACTTTTACAGGCTCCCATAGTAATTAGTGAGTTTAGTATTCATTAAAACAAACCAAGTTACTCTTTTCTGTTGCTGGGCTGTACTGTACTTAACAAGACAGGAGTCAGATCTCCAGTTAAGCCTCTAGGAACTGCTGTGACATGAGTAATAATGGCAGTGACAACAAATAAGGCTGTCCATCCCAAACAGATGCCACTGGATGTTTTGTTTATTGATATGGTGAACTTGAATTTAATTCAAGGTGAGGGAATCTTCGAGCAATGGGAGGATGTCTGAAAGAGATGCTCCCTACCCAAAACATGTCCATTGCCTGAGTGAGAAATCAGGAGAGTGACTGACCGGACTGAATCCTGTCCCAGATGATGGACACGTAGTCATCTCTATCGGACCGTGACTGCTCATGCCAGAAGCCTAGCGCATGAAGGAATTCGTGCTCAACTGTTGCAATCCTGTCACAGTTGTCTCCAATTGAGAGCTGCTGCAAGCCCAGCTTCCGGTTTCCCACTGAGGACCAGCAACTAATATGGAAATAAGATTGGAAGACAAATCTGTGAAGTACATGCCTCCGCCATGCCATAATAAATCCAGAATGAGCCTGATAAACAGGCCTTTCATTCAGCGCTAGAGATACATTTTGCTATGAGTGTTTTTTCATTGATCTGTTCATTACTGGATCCTTTTCTCCCATATGAAACTCTGCTTCAATGAGTAATCAGTTCTCCCACTCCAGATGGATTTTTTTTAATGGGTTTTCTTTAGCAGAAAAGAAGTTGAACTATCTATGACTGAAAAAAAAAAAAAAAGAAGATTATGGGCACATGATTTAAGACCTAAGATTTACTGCAAACTAACAAGCTGCTGCTCCTTGGCTAGATCATCGTAACTACCTGTGGGCATACTTTGGACATCTCTTAGTGCCAGACAAACCATTGCCTTGCCACTTCTCACCTCAACCATCACAACTGCCTCCCCATACTATTTTGGTCTTTTGCTTTGGTGACAGCTTGTGACTGCTAGGTCAGGTCACCCCTGGAAACCATACTCTGAAAGTCCAGTACATCTGAGAGGGCTTTTGTTTGTCTCTTTTCTTTCTAGCTATTTGTGAGAGGTAGTTCTGGGGCCGTTGCTGCCTGCATACACTCACAAGGCAGTGCCAAACTGCAGCTATGCTGGAAGATTTTATTAAAGAATAAAAAAATTCTGTGAGCTATCTGCACAAACCAATAAAGTGGCACCCCATGTCCACAAACTAGCAAGCACATTTAAATTGATGTTTTACACAGCAAATAAATCAACACTTACCCAATGAACTCCATAAAATTAATCAGGCACAAAATACTCCATAGGATTTGCAGTTCTATCACCCCAGAAATGTAAAAAGCAAGCATACCAGGCACGGTAGGACCCTGCAACTTATTAGTGAAGCATATTCCACAGGATTTCTCTTTGTAAAAAGCAGTACAAGCCTTAGCTATTGATTACTCATTAAAATTACAGCATGGGGCCTGGGAGGGAGACATACAGCTTCCATAATTTCACTGGCTTCCCTTGAGCAAGGCCTCATATTGATTATGCTGCTTTTTCTAGTTGTACAAAAATCTAAGAAGTCCATTATAGTTCTGGGTATACTTCATACCACAGCAGATGCCTCTGGCTTCATGGCTGCTGTGTAGAGCACAGCAGGCTACAAGCACACCCTGGACACTTGGTAAAATCAATATTCAAACACCAATGGATGTGACTTCCCCTTGCCTTCATTCTGCCAATTGCCTATGATACCATCATTCTTCAACCACAGAGGGAGTAAATGCACACTCTGTGTCACTCACGGCTGAGAATAAAGCCATGTGAGTGGGACAAGGACAACTGGAGATACAACATACTAATGATGTCTTTCTTCAGGGAAAGAGGAAAATGAAAAAAAATCCCAGCTTCTTCACATATGTTACAGTCTGTCTCTGTCGATTCAGTGCTTTCTGCTGTTTGTTGCTCCATCAGAGGTGAGAGATGTGGGGTAGTATTTGTTCTCACTAATCTTACCAATCTGCTTTTTGGAAGGCAGACCATAAGGAGACACATGCCATCAGTAGCAATGCTGTTCTTGAAGAGCCAGCAGTTTTTCCAGGCTTGTTTTTATACTCACATCCTGCTAGCAAATTCCTGTTTACAGTAAGCCAGATCACCCTTTGCCTTATGCCACAGTGCCAAAGTGACCTCTTAGAAAAACTTCATGAAAACTTGGTTTCCCATCTGGAAATACATGATACAGGGCTGGTCCTCTCTGGTCTGCTAACTATTTGACTCTATCATACCATGCTAGTTTTCCTGGTGAATGAGCCTTGTCCTTCACGAGAAGGGTAGCAATGGCACTTTCCAGACTGCTAGATGAGTTTGCAGGTATGTGCCACTTCTGATGCTCTTGAACTTCTGTCATTCACAAATATTTCTCAGATATTTTGCTTATTGTAGGAACTGGAGGAAAGAAGAGGTCTTTAAACAGATTTTCAGTCTAACCTCTGTAGCTAATGTGTAGACTTGAATTAGTTGCTACCTGCTTAGTGATATATGTATTTATGAATATAGTAGAGTGGTAGCCAAGCCCTGGCATGTGTTAAATAAACTATAGGGATACGGAGAGGGCTCTTTCCTTGGGGGAAAGGGCTCTTTCCTTGGGGTTTGATGGCACTGTGTACATTCATCAGAGACTACAAGCTTGTTTTTATACAGGGTAGCCAACAAACTGACAGCTGATTTCCTTTGTGACTAATTTTGAGTTCAAAAAGATAATTCAAACAATTCTGGCCTACTAGTCAGAAGGTTTTTTTCATTTTTTGAAATAAAGTTCCCTCACCTTCTTCTGTATGTTTCACAGATGCAACACAGATCAGAAATGCAAAGACAATTTGTCTTTTTGTTGGTGCCATAAATTTTTATGAATACAGTTGGGGCTGCCAGGAACTTTGCACTTCTGTGTGCACTGTGCCCTCTGGACTGAGTTCTCCTGCAGCTACTGAAGATCTAGCTAATAAGGAGAAATCTAGAAACAGAAGACTGGAAATGGGCTGCTTTATGCATTTTTCACCTTGAGTTTTCCACTTGGTTCACAGACACTAGGAAAATACATTACTTTCTATGTCTCCACTTACACATCTTTTAGGGTTGAGTTTCAATGTCAGGTGCACAGCACAAAGAGTAGAAAATACAGAGTCAGAGAATGAAGAACTTTTGAAACAATTACCTGATATAAATATCTCAGAACAAGCTAAAGGGAATAGGAAGCATTTCTACTTGCAGAAAATCTTTCCCCATTTATGAATGCATTTTCTCGTATCCGGATATCATATTCTGAAAGTAAATTTCCTCACCATGCTATCAAGGTTTCCCTGGTCTCCTTTTCTAACAGGAGAGAAATGGGCCAGCGTGGTGTGCAGAACATATTTGTTCTGTTACACTGCTTTGATAAAGACTGTCTTAGAGAGGGAAGCAGCTGGTACAATTTTGTTTTTTTTCTTAGAACATTATTTTGTGAAAACTAAGGTGAAATAGCATAACTACTGATAGAAACAAATAAAAAGAGATCTTAGTGTAATGTCTCAGTGCTAGGCAGCACTGAAAAATAATCTGGATGCTTACGTGATATTGTTCAAATGCAGTTCAATTTGTTACAATGAAGCATATGTACTGTCCCAGAGTTAAACCTACTGCATTTTCAATGGGATTTTTTTTCCTAAAACCTAAGGTATGCTTACTGTGATTACATGAAAGTGACATTCCATATAGCCAAAGATCAGTCAAGAAATTAAAGGGCTTGTTTCAGATCTTCTTCTCTTCAAGAATCTGATTACTTATTATATTTAGAAGCAAGTATCAGTGAGAAATTGTTAATTAATACTATGTAATACTTGCTTTGGAAGATATTACATTTTCTAGTTAAGAAAAAAAAGACAGAAAATAGACACAAAGAAAACCAGAGAATTACAGTCAGGTAGATGAGTTTTGGAGAGAATGCTGGACATGAATACAGTCTGTAGCCAAAAAAAAAAAGAGAATTATTTTATACTTCTCCTCTTACCCACTTCCTTTGAACACAGATATGTAATTCTCCTCTCCTTCCCAAGGTTTGAAGTCAATACAGGTTTTGAGCCGATATTGTTCAAAAGCCTTGAGGATGACTCCCTTCGCATTAACTTCTGCAACGTAAACAGTGTTTTTGTCAGTGTTGAGCCACTGGGTTTGTACTGTTACCTGTACAGAGCAAGTCCAAAGAGTCCATACCTTAAGGGTGGCTCTTACTCCAGCAATCTTTAATCAAAATAAACTTTTTGCTAGATTAAGACCTATGTAGGGGTCTAGAAACCATCAAATTGCTCTTGTGACATTTTATCTTCACCTGGTTCTGTTTCTGTGTAATTTTTCTGTAGTATGTATGTATAAGACACAACATGATGAGTATATAATACACATAGTACACGGCTCTTCATTTTGTAATTTTTTTCACTTACTTCACTGAGATTTTCTTGAACATGAATGAAGTAGATAGTGAATGACGACATCAGATTTCACCTAGGGCTAACTGTAGGCTACGCATCTCTCACAGAAACTCTCTGGGACTTGAACATACTAACTGTATGTCTGGCTTATCTACTCTGAGCAATTTATGTGGTTTCAATTCTTTACTATCTTAGATCCTAGCCTAAACTGGGGATGAGTAATTTTTTTTTTCATGTCATAGACCAGAAAAATGACCTCACACTGTGTGTTGAGGGCACGGTCACAGAACCACAGAACCACAGAACCACTGAATCACAGAATTGCCAAGGTTGTTAGGACCTCAAGGATCATGAATCTCCAGCCCCCCAACACATGCAGGGCCACCAGCCTCCCCATGTAATACCAGACCAGGCTGCCCAGGGCCCCACCCAATCTGGCCTTGAACACCTCCAGGGACGGGGCATCCACAGCCTCTCTGGGCAACCTATTCCAGCACCTCACCACTCTCTGGGTAAAGAACTTCCCCCTGACATCCACCCTAAACCTTCCCTCCCTCCCACAGTCTCCTCATGTGCAGTGAAAACCACGACTGTGAGAAAGAACCTCTGTACTACGAGGGTGACAGAGCAGTAGAACAGGGTGCCCAGAGAGGTTGTGATGTCTCCTTCTCTGGAGATATTCACGGCCTGCCTGGACACACTCCTGTGCAATGTACTGTAGAGAACCTGCTTTACTAGGGGATTGGACTAGATGATTTCCAGAGCTCCGTCCCAACTCTACAATTTCATGATTTTGAGAACTTGAATTCCCTCTTTCACCACTCCCCTCTGCCATGCAGAGCCACAGTTGGTTGTACCTGAAGGGATGGAGATCAGCCCAACCCCAGAACACTCACTCAGACCACTGCAAACTGCATTATAACTCAGAATGTCAGTTTGCCCGCAGTGCTCTAGGTGGTATAAACAGCCAAGTAAGCTGCCTGGCTTTAACAAGATCATCGGTGTCATTTTATTTCTTCATCTTACTATGGTTTCATGTCTTGGACATATGCTTTTCAAAGCAAATCAATCTGCTGGGTCATTACAATATCGGGTTAAGAGCATCCAGAGAGGAGGTGGGACCCAATACCAAGACCAAGATGAGATATCCTGCTATTGCATATCCAGACCAAATCCTGTTGGGGGAAATGGCCTGCTCTAGACTAACAGCATGGCAGTAGGAAGAGGGAAGGATGACAGGGATCTTTACTGATCTGTAATCAATATTTCAATCAAAGTAACATACAGACATTGTCAAGGACAAATACTGTACCCAGGCTATCATCAAGGACATAGGGGACGACATGGGGCCAGCGATATTCATCACCAATGATGGAGTTTCGTTCTTGCACCTGAGGAAGAAAGTAAGTGTGCAGTTTTCTGTAAAAAATGATCTGGGGTCAAAGACTAAGATACTGCTAATGTTACGTTTCTTATGAGTTCATATAAGAAAGATAAGAAATCAAAGAAAGATAAGATGATCACTGAAAGGCCTACGGCTTGGGTTTGAAGTGAAACACATTTCTAACCATGTCTCCCATTTCTGCAGCATTTTCTCCGTACATTATTTGTGATTTTGATGCATATTTGAGGAGAGCTTCAGCTACTGTGGGAAGCATAAAGTTCCAAAGTCCTGAGATGTGCACAAACATCAATAATTCTGCATTTTTCATAATGCAAAGGCTTGCTCCTATGCCATTAACAAATGCTTTCCTTGCTTCCACTGACATGCCCAGGCATAAGCAGTTCACCAAAAAGGAAAAGAAAATCAGCACTGATTTTCAGGGGCACAAGACAATTTTTTGGGCTTCTACTACATATCTTTGAGATGTAACTGGCTATGCAAATATTTTTTATTCTTATTGATTGAACAGGCATAGGGGACAGATGTTTTAAAATGTGGTATTACTCACAGGTATAATTTTCTATTGGTTTTGGTTTATCTGTTTACACAATGAAAGTTTTGCAGCACTGGTCCATAAAGTTAATTGGTTCATAATTTACATGCATATTCCACAGATAAATTAAGAATGTTTTATATAACCCTGTCTGGATGTGATTTGTGCTGCTGAATATCCTACAAGTACAAATATAAAACCCACTGCAAAGAAAACAAGATGCTAATGATATTGATCTACTGGCTAAACTGACCTAATTCTGGATAATGTTTCTTTAAATGCACCCAAGTTTTTCATTGCTTATGACACTTTGTAGAAATGTATCTCCAAACATTTTCAGTTTATCATAACATAAACAGCATTTATTGATAGTATGAGCAGGATGCATCAGTCATATTTCATGCCACTAATACTTTACACTGCATGAGTCAACGACACAGTTCTGGTTTTATATTTTATATTCAAACTCACCCCATCAAGTTTGATGTCTCCCTCAAAAAGGTCCAGTCCTAGAGCTAAAGAGAAGAGGAGATTAACATCAAGTTATTATATTGATCTACAGCTACCAACAAGAAAAAGAGAAACTGAATTTAAAAAAAAAACCTTCATTGATGTCAAAGATGTCTTGATCAATTCCTCCATCTATGTCTAATTCTGAAAAATAAAAAGACAAGTGAGGTAGGACATGAGCCCTTGCTGTTATCTTTATGATGTGTGAAAATTAATGCAATAACAATAACAGTAATTATAAATCTGTGTCTGTCCTAGCAATGTTTATGAGCAGCTGTTTTTGTTGATTGCTTCCCATGCATACAAATTGATTTCTAAACAGAACTCACCAGTAGTTTCCAGAGCAGGCTGGGGAGAAGAAAGGAAAAGATATATTATTAGAAAGGCACACAATGAAATGCAGTCAGCATTATTCTCTCTACAGTATACTAGAGATGCATTTATACTCAAATAACAGTATTTATCACATTGCTTGTATTGGACTGATTGGACCTTCTGTCTTCTCATTTGACTGCAAATGCTCATTTGCTTGTTTCAGTTTTTTGCCCACTCCACGCCAAGCCGTCCAACGGGCAAGTCAACAAGTACTGCTCCTGTAAAGTTTTCACAATCTAGTACTTCTGTGAAAACAAATATTGCTACTAGTAAAATTGCCCAGAACCTATGGAAGGCATGCTTAACTTTCAATTGTAAAGCAGTATTTGGGGAACAAATCCCCTGTAAATCCATAGTGTCAATAGTCTTGTCTTACATTCTAAAGTTTTATTGCCTTTATGTCCTAGCATTACCTTCCTTTACCGCAAGATATCTACAAAACAGTCTCCAGTCCATGTACTCAAAATTTGAAATGAAAATGGAGCTGGTAAAATAAACTGAAATTACTCAGTATGTAATACATGTTTTCAAGAATTTATTTGGTTTTAAATTTCTACTTTTCCACCAGTATTTTGTTAATGTGAAAGAAAAAAAAAACCATCAGAGAATTAAAGCTTGCAATATTAAAAAGTTGAAATCACGTTTTCTTTTCTATTAAAGAAAGCTAATGGAGCAGTGAGGTACTGGCACAGCTGCCCAGAGAAGCTGTGGATGTCCCATCCCTAGAGATATTCAAGACCAGGTAGGATGGAGACCTGGGCAGCTGAGCTGGTGGGGTGCAGCTCTGCACATGGTAGGGAGGTTGGAGCTAGATGAGTGTTAAGGTCCCTTCCAACACAATACATTCTATGAATGTATCTATCTATGTATGTACGTATCTAATACTCTATGACTCTGATTCTATGCTGAACAGCCTTACAGTGATTAATGGAGAGCAAACATTTTTGTAGTTTCAGTAATTACGAACTTCTATGTTCTCATATCTACTAATCAGAAAACATAACTATGCTAAAGGTAAAAATTGGCTAGCTCATGAAAAATGCTCCTGTATCTGCATTCAGAGCTCAGTGTAGCTAAGCCCAGTGGTATCTAACGTGTATAAAACAAAATATAAATCCATTACCGAAGAAAAGCAATCAATTGAAATCCAGGCTGGTCCTGGATCTGAAAATTGTCACTGAATGTTATACATGGAAGGAATTCTTTTCATCATTCCTTTTTACTTATTTTGAACTTTAGTCATGTGAATCTCAATAGTAAATTACTCAGTTTCCAAAGAAGTATCTGTGTATTACTTGTTCAAGTAGGAACAGCTTCAGTCTTAGCACCAACCTGACAGCTGAGACCCATTTGTTGAATTTCTAGCCTCTGAAAATTTTGCAAACAAATAAGAGATTCACATTTCACAGGCACATGAAGGGGAAGTACACCTATGATGTATTCCAATGAGGAAACTGATTTAATCTAACCAAAGCTACTTAGATGCATCTACACCAAATGGTACGGTTGTTTTGTTTGGTTTGTTTGTTTTTGTTTTTTTCCTGCAAAATTTATAATATTAGTGCCTAACTTTGGCAGACAACACGACTTATGAGAATTAAGTTGCACTGGAGGTTGGTCAAACCATGGCTTGCCGGCATGTTTAACTCGCTTATAATTCACGTACACCTCAAATAGGCAGGAAAAGCATCTCACCTATTCTAGTTGTAAAAATTAGGTATTGGTGGTAATCGGTGGAGAAATAAATGAGTTATTGCATACAAAATTGATCTGTCTCTAAGATAGTTATGGAACAATCACAATGTCCTGGCATCTCTAAAAGATGACAGACCTCACTGAACTTCTATTCAAAGATGTGATGAATCACCCAGTGAAAACTTTCCAGTCTCACCACAGACATAGTCTGGAATATGGTCAACCAGTTTGGATGAGAACTCCTAACTTACTGGTGTTTCCTTCGGACTACATAACTCTTGGTAGTAGCATCCAGAAATGTGAAAGAAGATCTTCCTGGCCACAATGAACATGGAAATCAAGTAAGTAGCCCTACTGTGCTGAAGACACCCCCCTCACACAGGAGCTAGTAACTGTGAGTCAGCTTGAGGAGAGATAACTTGTAGATGTTGGTAGCTGTCTGCACCACTCATTACATCTTTACAAAAGCCTGTAGAGGAATGTAAACAAAGCTGAGGATTGAGTCTCCAAGAGTTTCAGAACAGGGGAAGAGGGAGTTGTGATGGACAGAGGAAACAGGAATGGAGTGCAGAACTTGGGGGATACAGGAGAGCTATAGGAAAGTTGGGGTTTGGGTCTGAGCTCCTAACTTAGAGAGGTGATGTACTGTATGAGCTGTGTATGAATGTATGAGAGGGACAGACTATGACTGTCACAGTAAGATTTTGCACCTGGATTCCCAGAATCAGACAGCTAAGTTGCATTAATTAAAATAGATAAGACTGTTTCACTTGAAGTAATACCTTACTCTGTAAGTTACCCCAAAGCCATTATGAATTTACAACAGAAGTGAGCATAAACAACTCACTGGTTTTCATTCTCCAAATTAATTATACTGTATATCACTCCAACATCTGGCCTCAACAATGAATTATCCTAAGAGCAGCAAAATATTACCTTTCTGTAAAAAAGACATGAAGTACAAAATCTCAAAGGTGTCATTTTCTGGGGGTAATAAATAGTTTAGCTGGACAGAATGAACAGAAAACAACCATTAAAAAGTACATCCAGTGGCTAAAAAGATATTGATTTCAATGTAAAATACCTCAAGTTATAGCAAATAAATAAATAAATTCCATTCAGATATGGAATAGCAAAATGCTTTTAAATATTTATCTTGGTTCTAACTCTGCATTTACAACTCTGGTAATATTACTTTGAATATCAGTGAAATTCTGCTTAGGCAAGGAACACAACGTATGCTCTTCCAATGCATACCCAAGCCTACTAAGAACAGTGGCTCAAGGAAAACAGAAATCTTTGTTTCTTCTCCACACAGAAGAAACAGAATTCTAATTTTGGAACAATCATATACTTAAGTCTTTTCCTCTCAGACTCGTATCGATCTGTACTGCTTATTTGAGCACATAAAGAAAATGCACTATTTGCTTTCTTACCTGATTCCAGACCACCTGAAGAAGACAGCTTAGGAGCAAAAGCACAGAAAGCCAGTCCATGTTTTTATCCAGTCAGCAAACAGGTGAACTGATAGAATTCAGACCAACTTGGTATTTAAGAGAGTAAATATCATAAACCAAAACCTTTGTCCTTTCATCAACGATTAACTTCCCTACCTCTACCTTGTCTTAAAAGTGAAGTCCATCGTAACTGCACTAGGGCAACTGACATATAGTTCAATCAGTTTTAAGCACTGCTGTGAGAAAATGTATTGAACACAAGTTGAAATATAGGAAGAAATGAACAGAAGAAAACAGAAATTCAAAAGAAATGGAATACATATACAAATATACAAAATTCCAAATAAACATAAGAAAACCTTATTTTTTTATTTTTTTATTTTTTTTTACAATGAGGGTGATTAAACATCAGAATAAGTTGCCTAGATGGTTGTAGAGTCTCCACTCTTGAAGATATTCAAAACCCAGCTGGTCACAGCTGTGAGGACCCTTGTTTGAGCACAAGGGTCACAGCAGGGGGTCGCCAGAACCATCTTCCCACATAAGCCAATGCGTACATCTGTGGATAAAGCTGGCACTAAATCCCTTTGAAAAACTGAAAGCTCGTAAGGCACTTGGCAGGTAAGACCTTAATACATTTGTATGTATTTTTTGGCAGAAAGGGGCAGCAATAAACATGTGCACAGATCTACCCCCAATGTAATTTCAGAATCTTGCTTTTAGAAAAGGCAATGTCATCTATACTGTTGATAAAAATGAAGCACTGTAATTTGTCAGTAAATCAGGTGGTGCTATTCTTCTGGATTATTTTAAAAATCCATACAAATTAATTTTTAAAATGTCTCTTTTGCCCTTGTATTATTGCTGTTGTTACTGTGTGGAGTTTGAGTTTCTTTTGACTTCAGTCACCTACTTACTAACAGCCAGTGAGCACTGAACTGGCCGGCTTCTTCTTACGCTTAAATTTAAGACACTTGCGGATACTCTATGATCAGACTTGGCTAGCTGTTTATTTCCCCAGATCCAATGCCTGATTAGAATTTCAGAAAAGCTAAAGTGACATTTGGATTTTGTACGGTGATTGCAAAGAACAGATTTCCACATGATTGTATCAAAATTAATAACATTTCTCATAAAATTTCAAGTACCGGAGCTGGTAAGAAACAACTAATTGTTCTCAGGCAATTGCCAAACTAATTTCCAGCTGCCCAATTCCAAGCTTATTTTACTGTTTAACTACTGAGAAGCAGTAGTTGTAGATATCACTGTTCCTACATCATAGCATTTTCTACAAAAATTAATAGCAAATAATGTAATCCTCTATCCAACAATCACACTGCTAGTTCTTACCAAATCACTGATATTTGGAAGGCTGAAAAGACTTTTTATCAAAGCTGCTTCTGCAAGTTCACCAGTTCTTGAATTCTTCCCTATTCCTTCTGCAACTACCGGATGATGCTGGTAATTCTCCTTTCAGAGGTTCTCTAGGTTAGGCTGGCTATGCCTATAGTAACAGTTACTAACTGGAACAGATTTGTAAATCAAAGTATTTGGTGCTAAGAACTTGGTTTCTATGTCATACACATTTCAAAGAGTTTTATTTTGGCCAAGCTGTGATCTGATCCCAAGGATTGCAAGTCAGTGGTGGCAACTGGACTGCATTAAGCAGACTCTGTTAGCTTCATATCAAAGGAATTAAATTCATAAACACCAGTACTCCTTTGTGATGTGAACTAAAGCATGTTAAGTGAAGATGGTGGTAATACTTGTTTGAAAAATGCACTGTTGGTCCGAAGTAAAAGACTGCAATGGCTACATCCATTATTCTGTGATTAGAGCACCTGATAGGTACCTTACAAAGAATTTAAAAGAATCAACACATTTGTTAACATGTGTTAATCAAAGAAAACAGTAAAAAGTGTTGGAATTGGTAATTCCAACAATTGGAACAAAGAGAGAAGGTACAGATGAAGTTAACCAATGTACCTGACCCTGAATTGTTATACAGTCCATACTCATTTTTTCTCCTTATTTACTCTGCTTTTCAACTAGTTTCAGTTTTGACATCTCAGTCAGCAATCTGCTAATAAGCAAACATTACAAACAGATAATTAAGCAATATGTGAAAAAAAATGGTGAAAGTTCTTTGCGTGAGGTGTCTCCCATGAGGTAGCAAACTGGATTTTTAATACGTGATTAGGCAATGGCAGTAAACAAGCAGGCAGTTTAAAGAAGTTTTTACAATCATTTATATGGAGCTTATCTACTTTTGTGACCGTGTTCTCTACAGCGACCAACACTTTGTTTTACCGCTGACTTATTGTGTTCAGGCAATATAGCTATCCCTTATTTTACTTAAGAGTTGAATCTGTATTTTACTTTACAGAATAAAAGAACTATGTGCCACATCATACTTCTAAAACCAATACAAACAGTAGGAAATAATGGAGAATTAATGGAAATGAATTAATAAAGGACAGTGCAACCTATTTAAATAGATAGTGTGTGTATGGGAACTGCTGAGTCATGGCCTGAACCTCTGATCACCTGAGGTGAGCAGTGAGTCAGCCAGAGGAGCACAGGTGAAGGCAATTCACCTGTGCTGCTGGAAGGGGTGGAGCCTGGCTCCACCCCTCCTAGACCTATTTAAGAGCTGGCTACCAGTGGGGAAGGATCTCATCTAGAGATCCCTCCTTTTGGTGTTTTGTGGGTGAGCCCAGCATAAGGGTAAGCCTTCCATTTATTCTCTTTCATTATCATAGTCTACTTTGCCTAACTCTCTTGTTTATTTTGTGATTGTAATATCTTAATATCCATTGATTATACACTTGGCGAGCCAGGCAGGCCAAATATACTAAAACTTACATCATGTCTTTTCTTTGGAATTTCTATAAATGGGTCAAGGGGGAGAACAATACTCTTCTAGAGAAAATAATTCCAGGGCGGATCCCAGGATTTGAGGGATCCCCCTATTAGGAGTTAGCTGCTATCATTGAAAAATGGGTGTTATGAAAAAAAAACACGTTATGGGCAATATCTCCCCATGTCCGGGGAGACTACTTTCAAGGACTTAGCAAGGATGTGCTCATCACTAAAGAAAGGCAACTGGCTGCCTCCGCAGTGGTATGGCCACTATTAAGTGCCTTAAATCATGCGGATATAAGAAATGATACTTTAGAGACTGAAAATCAACTTTTGAAAGATTGCATTGAAAAACTGGAGCATGAACTTGGCGTTTTAACAGGGAAGAAGCCAATTCTACATCTTCTCGTAGGCGAAATTTGTGACATTTCAATAAACGATGACCAGACTCCTGAATCAACAGACTTCGTTGATCAGGAAAAGAAAACATCTAAATTAGATCTTGAATATCCAGTTCTGACTGATCAACTAGAAGTCCGTCCTGTTGTAATCCAGAAAACAAAAAAAGTGCAGGGCAGACCGGCAGGAGTGCCGCCTGATCAGTGGCCCCCTGCCCAGACTCATCGACAAGTAACGGCCCGGCCATACGGAGCAACAGAATTAATGGATTTAGTACAGTGATTTCGGCAGAAGCCTAGAGAAAAAGTGCCGGCTTGGTTATTAAGACTGTGGGATTCTGGGGCAGAAAGTGTCTTGGTGAATGGCCCAGAAATTGGCCACCATGACTGTCCATCCTGCTCTCAGACAGAGGCTATATGTGGGTAATCAACATCGTGATGAAAACCATTCTATACTAGAATGGTTAATGGCGGCCTGCCGTATGGTGTGGCCGAATAAATCGGACATACCTTTACATACAGGCATGTGGTCCTCCATGGAGGACCTTCAAAATTATATCCGTGAACTGGGTGTAAGAGAGGCTATCTATGAAGACACATTTGATGGCCCTGATATGGTTAAATTTTCAGCAGGGATGAGAGCCTTAATTTTACAGCAAGCTCCCTCCCATCTCTACGGCATCTTAGTCTCTATATTAAATCTCCTTGTAGCCTCAGAAGCCATAGTCCAGCAGGCTGCCCAGTTAGTTGCCGACTTGGGAGGAACAGAACGCCTGCGGACTAGGCGCAGTATTCGGCTATTAGAAGAAGCAGAGGTCCTGCCGGTAAATAAAACCAAAATGCCGGCTACTCGAGCTCCTCGATCAGGACCCATAAAGGTATCCTGAAAACAAATGTTTAATGACTTAATTTGGGCTGGGGTCCAAATTGCTAAGACTGACTGCCAGCCCAACCATGTCCTTCTCCAGCTCTGGAAACAACTAAAGGACAATCAAAAATTCCAGAATTACCCTAAGAAATCAAGGGTGAGGGTTATAGAGAGGGTACCAACAACAACATGGAATCTAGAAGATTTTATTGTTCCAAATAGGAAAAAAAAAAAAAAAAGCCACCTCAGATGTCTCGGACCACAATGCCTGAGCCACCAGAAGCAAAAGAATTGGCCATAACACAGTTCATGGTGTGACAAGGGATGCTAGTCCCCATAGGGCCTGCAGATGGGACCGGAGGCCCTATGTAGAATTAACGATTTATTGGTTCTGGAAAAATATTCAGAGAGTTATGGCATTGGTAGACATGGGAGCAGAAACATCAATTATCTATGGAAATCCAAGGAAATTTGATGGGGACAGAGTGATGATTGGTGGCTTTGGGGGACAGACTATTCCTGTCACCCAAACATGGTTAAAATTGGGGGTTGGGCGTCTCCCATCCCGGGAGTACAAGGTGTCTATTGCCCCAGTCCAAGAATACATCCTGGGCATAGATATTCTGTGGGGTCTGGCTCTCCAAACAACTGTGGGAGAGTTCAGACTTCGACAAAGATGTATCGGTATCCGGGTGGTGCAGGCAATATTAAGAGGCCATGCGAAACATGAGCCTGTTTGCCTGCTGAAACCACACCAGATTACTAATGTAAGGCAGTATATACTCCTGGGTGGGCAAGATGAAATATCGAGAACGCTGCAGGAATTAGAAAAAGTGGGTATTATAAGACCTGCACATAGCCCATATAACTCCCCGATATGGCCAGTGCGAAACTCAGATGGCACACGGAGGATGACATTAGATTACAGAGAATTAAATAAGGTCACGCTGCCTATTCATGCAGCTGTACCCAATATTGCCTCCATAACCCTAATGGACACATTGAGTAGGGAGATAAAAACCTATCATTGTGTCCTAGATCTAGCAAATGCATTCTTCAGTATCCCAATTGCTGAGGAATCGCAAGATCAGTTTGCGTTTACGTGGGGAGGCAGGCAGTGGACCTTTCAGGTCCTGCCACACGGGTATGTGCATTCACCAATGTATTGTCATAATCTAGTGGCACGTGACCTGGCTAATTGGAGAAAACCTGATGATGTTAACCTATATTATTATATTGATGATCTCCTGCTGACATCCGACTCACTGGATGCAGTAGGACAGGCAGCAGATTCATTAACCGCCTATTTACAACAGACGGGATGGGCTATAAATCCCCAAAAGGTGCAAGGTCCAGGCCTGTCTGTAAAATTCCTGGGGGTGGTTTGGTCAGGAAAGACCCAAGTGCTACCCAGTACTGTTATAGATAAGGTTCAGGTGTTCCCAGTCCCTACAACATCAAAGCAGCTGCAAGAGTTTCTAGGTATATTGAGTTACTGGCGTTCCTTTATACCTCACCTAACGCAGCTGCTAAGGCCACTATACAGACTCACAAAAAAGGGGCAGCTATGGGACTGGGGGAAAACTGAACAGGATGCTTTCCAACAAGCGTAACTGGCAGTTAAACAAGCCCAGGCATTGGGTATATTTGGTTCTACCCTCCCAGCTGAGTTGGATGTTCATGTTACTCAAGACGGCTTTGGTTGGGGCCTGCGGCAACGCCAGAACTCTGTTTGGACCCCCATTGGTTTCTGGTCTCAGGTTTGGCACGGAGCAGAAGAAAGATACAGTATGATTGAAAAACAGTTATTGGCTGCCTATTCGGCATTACAGGCAGTAGAGCCAATAACTCAAACAGCTGAAGTTATAGTCAAGACCACTCTGCCAATTCAGGGGTGGGTGAAAGATCTGACCCACCTTCCTAAGACAGGGTTGGCCCAAGCACAAATAGTGGCACTATGGGTCGCCTACCTCAGCCAAAGGACAAGTCTGTCTTCATCACCCTTGAAAGAAGAACTCCAGAAGATCCTAGGCCCAGTTACGTATCACAGTGATGCACCAAAAGAAATACTGGTCGCTCCACCAGAGAAGAGTCCCGTTCAGGAGGGAAAATATCCTATCCCTGAAGATGCCTGGTACAGAGATGGGTCCAGCAAGGGCAACTCGAGCAAGTGGAGAGCAATATCATACCATCCTTCTACCGAGACAATCTGGTTTGACAAGGGGGATGGTCAGAGCAGCCAATGGGCAGAACTGTAAGCTGTGTGGATGGTTATAACCAAGGAACCTGGTGATGGTATCCTGAACATCTGCACAGATTGTTGGGCTGTGTATGGGGGCTCACTCTTTGGATTGCACAGTGGGCCACCCAGGAATGGACTATCCACGCCTGACCGATCTGGGGCAAAGACATGTGGTTAGATATATGGAATATGGTCAAACACAGGACTGTACATGTCTACCATGTTTCTGGTCATCAGCCCCTACAGTCACCTGGAAATGATGAAGCTGACACACTGGCCCGAGTTCAATGGATTGAGAATTCACCGTCTGAGAACATCGCCCGCAGGTTACATCAGAAGCTACAGCATGCTGGACAAAAGACAATGTGGGCAGCTGCTAAAGCATGGAGACTGCCCATACAACCATCTGATATCGTCCAGGCATGCCAGGATTGCGATGCTTGCTCCAAGATGAGACTGAGATCGTTGCCCAAAACAACAGCCCATCTTGCTAGGGGACACAATCCTCTCCAGTGATGGCAGATCAATTACATCGGGGCCCTTCCTTGTTCCGAAGGAGCAAGATACGCCCTGACCTGTGTCGACACTGCAAGTGGGCTGCTGCAGGCCTATCCAGTACTGAAAGCAAACCAGGCATATACCATCAAGGCACTCACTAAACTGATGTCTGCCTACAGGACACCTCAAGTCATCGAGAGCGACCAAGGGACTCATTTTACTGGTGCAGTGATAAAGCGCTGGGCAGAAGAAAATAACATCGAATAGCGATTCCACCTGCTGTATAATCCAACAGGAGCAGGCCTCATTGAACGTTATAACGGTATTCCTTAAGGCTGCCCTGAAGACAGACTCCCAGTCCCTGCAGGGATGGATGAAAAGACTGTATGAAACCTTGGGGGACCTGAATGAAAGACCTCAAGGCGGCAGACCCAGTGCCCTGAGAATGTTGCAGATGACATGGGCCACCCCGCTTAGGATCCAAATTATGGGCACTGATCATCAAGTAAGACCCCACTTTGGTAACAAAAATAATCTTCTGCTCCCTACCCCTGAGAATTTAGATCTGGGTACCCATAAAATAAAATGGCCCTGGAAGGTGCAGGTAGGACCCAAGTGGTGTGGCCTACTTGCACCTTGGGGAAGACTATTGGAGGTGGGAGGCTCAGTAGTCCCTCCAGTTAGAGGTACATGGCCTACTGATATTGTGGTCAACACTCCGATCTTTATCGCTAAAGGGATCCCCATTGTGTCCCTGTGGCAGATCAGGACACCTTTTTTGGTGCCTGATATCATTAGGCAGCTATAGACATCCGGCCAGAAGGTGTGGTACAGGCGGCCAGGATGTGCCCCAGTACAGGTGGAAGTGTTGACCCAGGATAGAAATACGGCCTGTATCTTGCCCTGGAGAGCAGACCTTCCCCCTCCTAGTACCTCTGAAACATCTGTATTACTGCCTGTGAGTCTGTGAGCCTTCAGGACCACCAGAAGGAACAAAATGCCATCAAGCGTTCCAGTGTTGCTGTCAGATCACGTACAACACCCGGTGATGGTCTGCATGGGACTGATGGGACATAGAACGGACCTGCACCTCAGGACCTCATGTCTCCAGTCACATCATCGAGCACTGGCCCATAGAAGAATATGGACATCCACTGATCATCACTCGTCTTGAATTGTACCAACACATGTTGCGATAAAACTGTATAAGCGTCGCGATATACCGGATCTCTGTATTAGAGAAAGCTTACCCTTTAGTTAACCTGATCATTGGTTCATGCTGTGAAGGGGTGGAGTGTATGGGAACTGCTGAGTCATGGCCTGAACCTCTGATCACCTGAGGCGAGCCATGAGTCAGCCAGAAGAGCACAGGTGAAGGCAATTCACCTGTGCTGCTGGAAGGGGTGGAGCCTGGCTCCACCCCTCCTAGACCTATTTAAGAGCTGGCTACCAGAGGGGAAGGGTCTCTTCTGGAGATCCCTCTTTCTGGTGTTTTGTGGGTGAGCCCAGCATAAGGGTAAGCCTTCCATTTATTCTCTTTCATTATCATAGTCTGCTTTGCCTAACTCTTGTTTATTTTGTGATTGTAATATCTTAATATCCATTGATTACACAGTATGCATTTTCTGATGAATAAAAAGAGTGGCAGTTTTAAATTGTGCATTTATTCTACAATTACCAAGACCTATAACAGCCAAAAGTAACTCATGTTCTCTCTTGACACAGTCAGGGGCCTGTGGATTACAAGGATGTTGTTTACATTTTCAGTTTAACCTGCAAGTAGAGTCCAGTGTCCTGACTAGAAGCTCTATATTTGAGGGAAAAGAACATTAAACACAAAGAAGAAGGAACAGGTCTTTAGCAGGTTGCTCCTTTCTTTTATTTATTTATTTATTTATTTATTTTTACAGTTCTTTGCCTTTAAACATGTTTTACAACTTTTATGGGTGCTAAGCTATCTAATAAGCCCTAGTAAATATAAGAGACACCTGCAAAATCTAGGCTTTTGCTAGTCATTTAAATTTCTTTCTCTGCAGACCTACACATTCCCATGCTGCTAGTACAAGAAATTACAAGGAAAGACATTAGAAATCAATGTGGAGGTTGCTACAGATCTACTGCAGTGACCAGGAAGATCTCCAGCACCAGACAGATGGGCAGCAATGCAGAGTAGGCTACACATTCCCTTGAAGAGGCACTGTCTTTTTATGTCTGCACCATCAAAGGTGGGCATTACTGTAGCACGTATAGTAATAATAATCCTGCAGTTTGTATCTTGTGGCTTTATTGCAGAATAATGAATGTTCATCAGGCATTTTCCAGTGTAGACAGAAGGCCACACCTGCTTACTAAAGCTATATTAGGGGATAATAATGCTGGGCAGAGATACTGGGGAAAAAAAAAAAGAAAAAGAGTATGGGAGAGCACTAAAATATCTTTCTATCTTTGCACATGCTCTTTATGACGTCAGAGCAACTTAAATTCATGGTAAACTGTAAAGAACCACTTAGAAGTCAAAATAATAGCTCTATATGGACAAAGATTTTCTAGCATTTTTGGTGGCTACTTTTATACTTGGCTAGTTTTGTTGTTCTATACTTCAGCACAGACACTGATAATTTCGCTATCTGTATAGTGCAGTGAGCAACTGAGAGTCAGGACTGCTTGTTGACATTTAGGTGAAACCTGACTGACTGAGTTTCAATGTGAACTTAGATGAGATCAATTAATTAAATAATCTTGAAAATTGCTGGCTGTTGTAGAGCATTATGTACTTCACTTAGCAGTGCTTACAGATCTGCTTCTAAAAAGCGGGATGATGTTCACGTGGTCCATCATTCTCAGATAGCTGGATGTTCCTTGTTCTGTCTCAGACTTCATGTGTTATCTTACACAAATCTGTTCCACTTTTTTCAGTTAATTTCACAAGAGGGGATAACACTGCAAAACTACCATGTTAGTTGATGAGGCACAAGCACCAGTAAAGATAAGAGCAGTCAGATAAACCTAGGAGATAAGAGACCTTCAATCAAATCCAAGGTATTTCAAGTCAGACACCTATGTATGCCAAGTTACACAACTCCAACGTTTACAAATCTTGCAGGAGCCATGAGGAAATAACATAAAGTGAAAATTATAATAGATTCCACCTTCTTACAGAGGAGCAAATGTGACATGTTTGCTTTGATGAGGAGTTATCAAGAAAAGGAAATAAACCTTCCATTTCCTCCCACTGCTTAGTTAAATGTAAATTTAAAAAGCAACTTAAAAAAACAACCAGAGGAAACTCAGGTGTACAGCATTTCACACTCTACTGCCCATTGCCACTTCAGGTGTATTTTAACTGCTATCTTGTCATTTATGTAAGAAAACTGTCTTTTGTAAGCAAGGTAATTTCTTTCACAAGATTACACCTCTTCCCCTGCACTAGAACCTGAACTACACTTGACGTGTTTTCTCACAATCATGTTTTATGAGTGGGCTTACACTGAGAAACTAACTGTGACCAGTGTGCACCCCAAAGCAACTGTAGCTGGCCATATCATACTACAGCTCCAGGAGCACACTCTAGGGATGTGAGATGGGGAAGCCTTCACTAGGGGAACCTCTCTCTTCATTGCGGACGCCTGAGGCAACTTCAAAGCTTATAAGACCACAGGGACGAGGCGTACCTGGACTTGACATCTCATCACTGCAGCAGCTAAGCCGTTAGGTGGGTGGATGGCGAAAGCGCAGCTCCGTGAAGCGCGAAGTCAAAATCAGCATCAGCCTCATTGCTCCTAGCACAGACAGCAACAGTCCTCAGATGCCCCCTGGTGATTTCCAGCTGCACTGCAACTCTTTCATCTTAACCTATGAAGAGTATTTTTAGGGAAGGAGAGGAATCGCAAAGAAAGAGTTTGCATGGCTATGTTGCACTTTGTGTCCCACTGGGAAGTGGGGAGCACTCGCTTCTCCCTCGGTAGACACAGTCCCGAAGATAAAACACACAGGTACAGCTTTACATTTGAGGCTTCAAAGCATATCAGAAACATTCTTGCTGGGATCATTCCAATCCACAATAAAGTCTCTTAACCCCTAAACCATTTAAGACGTATTACACTTTATGAAATATTTGAGTAGAAATATCCTACAACTAAAAGTATCAAGGAGTGCAAGCACTGACTAAATCAGCATTCTTAAGTACTATGCTCAGAGACAACCTGAAAATATTCAGTGCCCTCTTGTGGCTTACGTTAAGAAAGAAGAAAAAATCATAAAAGGAACTACTGAAGTTTGAACAGTCTCACAGCTGAGGTGGCACATCCATCACATCTTCCACAACACTGGTGCCACAAACATGACCCTGGAGAAAGGCCTGTTGAAAGACCCAGAGCATGTGAGGAGAGACTGAGAGCTGGGACTGTTCAGCCAATGGAAGAGGAGGCTGAGGGGTCCCAGCTAAGTCTATCTGCTGGGATAGAGCCAGGCTCTTTGTAGTGGTGCCTACTGCCAGACTAAGAGGCAATGGGCACAACCTGGAACACAGGGTGTTCCCTCAGAGCATCAGGAGCACTTCACAGAATTACAGAACTGTAGGGGTTGGAAGGGACCTCCAGAGATCATCGAGTCCAACCCCCTGCCAAAGCAGGTTCCCTACAGCAGGTCGCACAGGTAGGCATCCAGGCAGGTCTTGAACGTCTCCAGAGAAGGAGACTCCACCACCTCCCTGGGCAGCCTGTTCCAGTGCTCCGTCACCTCACTGTAAAGAAGTTCTTGCGCACATTTGTGCAGAACTTCCTATGCTGCAGTTTCCAGCCATTTCCCCTTGTCCCGTCTCCACTCACCACTGAAAACAGTCTGGCCTCGCCATTCTGCCCCCCACACCTTAGATATTTATAGACCTGGATCAGGTCCCCTCTCAGTCTTCTTTTCTCAAGGCTGAACAGACCCAGTTCACTCTGCCTTTCTTCATAGGAGAGATGCTCCAGGCCCTTCACCATCTTCGTGGCCCTCCGCTGGACTCTTTCCAAGAGATCCTTGTCTTTTTTGTACTGGGGAGCCCAGAACTGGACGCAGTACTCCAGATGAGGCCTTACCAGGGCAGAGTAGAGGGGGAGGATCACCTCCCTCGACCTGCTGGCCACACTCTTTCTAATGCATCCCAGAACGCCACTGACCCTCTTGGCCACAAGGGCACACTGCTGGTTCAGGGCCAACCTGTCATCCACCAGGACACCCAGGTTCCTCTCCGCAGAGCTCCCCTCCAGCAGCTCATCCCCCAACCTGTACTGGTGCATGCAATTATTCCTCCCCAGATGCAAGACTCTACACTTGCTTTTGTTAAACCTCATCTGTTTTTTTTCTGTCCAGCTCTCCAGCCTGTCCAGATCTCACTGAATGGCAGCACAGCCTTCAGGTGTGTCAGCCAATCCTCCCAACTTCGTATCATCAGCAAACTTGCTGAGGGTGGCCATTATCCCCTCATCAAGGTCATTGATGAAGATGTTGAACAAGACTGGACCCAGCACTGCCCCCCGAGGAACACCGCTGGTTACAGGCCTCCAACCGGACTCTGCACCGCCAACGACGACCCTCTGCGCTCTGCCAGTCAGCCAGTTTGCAACCCACCTCACTGTCCACTCATCTATCCCACATTTCCATTAGTGTATAGACACTTCAGGGAAGCAGCATTCCCCTGCCACACTCCATCCCTTCAAACTCCACCCTCATCAACAATCAAGTTCTCTTTTGAACCTGGAACTACCTGCACAACCTCAGCAGCCCTCATTTTGTTCCCTTCCCCCTTCTTACCTAGTTTAAAGACCTTCTGAGCTGTGCAGGTGATGGAGCGCTGGCACAGGCTGCCCAGAGGCTGTGTGTGGGCTCTGCTCCTCAGAGACCTTCAGCAGCTGCCTGGATGTGGGCCTGGGCTCCTGCTCCGGTGTCCCTGATGGAGCAGGGGCTGAGCCCAGAGGACCCTGCCAGCCTCAGCCATTCTGAGGAAAAAGCCACTGGTTTCTTTTTGCCTTTGATGCACACTTGCAGAAACAGAACACTCAGAACAAGGTTTTTTGCAAAACACATGCCTGTCACTGCTAATGGGCTGGTCTTTATGAAATGTGTTCGTTTTTAAGCAAAATCCTAACATACACAACCCAAAAGGATATCCTCCCAAGAAAAACACACACACACACAAATACTTTCAGTTTGAAGAGGTGAAAGGAGATGATAGAAAACAACTCTGAATATGAAATCTGACTGGTAAGACATCTTAAGAAATAAAAACTCCCCCAGTCCTGGAAACAGACCTTAGCAGGCTAACCCTGAAAGTTGTTGATGCTAAATTTCTTAGTTATTCTATTTACTCCTAAGGTCCACATCAGCTCCAAGATACTGAGGGCACAGCCAGAGGAGCTTCTGAAGTATACAGAATAGGAGACAATATTTACAAGTTAAGAAATAAAATCCTATCTGTGTAATTGCTGAATAAAAAACAGAAAGGACAATGGGAAGAATACTTAGATAGGGAAATCTTATGAGAGTTGCTGCAAGGAAGGATATGTAGAGGGAAAAAAAGAGACAGAGAGAAATCCAAAAATAAAGAAAGAGAATATAAAGTAATAGTGAAAACAGTTTTCTCAGACTAAGCATTCCCATAGGCTAAAGCAAGTGCATAAGAACAGCACTGTATTACTAAGCCCTGGAAAACGGCCTGCAGCTCTACAGAACTGAAAAATTCATCTTAAACATACAGAGAAGATTTCAAGATGTAAAGTGGGATTAGATGCTTTCTATTGAATGCATTTGGCAGTGATTATATTCTATTTTAGCTCTGATCTGACCATGAAGACAGAGATATATGATAATGAGGAAAAAATAAGTCTCACAGACAAAACAATGGAGGTTAAGGCTAGAAAATGAAAGGGAGAACGTTGGCCCTTCCCAAAGCAGACATAGAGTTTAAGCACCATAACAATCCAAACCAACTTTATGCATGAAGAAAAAAAAAAAAAGCAAAGTCAGGCTGGCAATTCACTGGAAAGTGGCAATCACAACACGCAGCAAAAGCCTTTTTATAGTAGTCGTCCTGAACTTTGTCTTCTACGTACATTCAAACGTGTATGTAACAGGACCTAGAAGAGACCTGATATCTAGATCTAGCTTCAACGCATTCTGTACTGAGAAGAAACTATGGAGTTTCTGTCATTAAATTGCTAGTTCCAACAATTCTAAAAGAACCTGGAAGGTGCTTCTCTGGGCACTCTGGGCACCTCTGGGTTCACCAGGCCCAACCGCTGCTCCAGCAGGGACACCCAGAGCACGGGGTCAGGAAAAAATCCCATGAACAACCTCTAGGCAATCTGTGCCAGTGCTCCATCACCCCTACAACACAGAGGTGCTGCCTGGTGCCCAGAGGGAGCCTCCACTGTTCCAGTTTGTGCCCAGTAAAACAAAAAAATACTGAAAATATACCCTAAAAATATGTTACATATATTTATAGTAGTTCTAACAAACTCATATGTTCAAGTCTCATTGGTCTGAAAAATAACATCAAGAATCCAAAAATGCTTCGCAATGTGGATACCTTCTAGGCCTGACTACTTGTCAGAAGATGACCCAGACAGAGAGATGTTTCTCTTCCTGGGAATGAAATCCTGTGTAAGGACTGGAGCAGGACAGAGGAATTCTACAGAGCTCACTTATTGTATTATGAATATGCAGCCAAGGAGAAATAAACACACTAAGTGCATTCTCTCTAAATAATGGGATACACTTTGTTACAGTAAAAGAAAATTAAATGGAATCTCAAACATGGTTACAAGCCCTTTGTTAAAGTGGTACAATAATCTATTTAGAGCTTACAAGGAGAAAGAACACTAAACTAATAACAAAAAGTAAATTTATACATCTTGCCAACTTCTATCACTCAAAACAAGATCTTAAATTTCATAACCATATTATTCTGCGTATGACCTTAGAAATATAAAAAACAAAAAACAGTGGAAGGGCTTTTCAGCTCAGAAACACAGGGGCAGAAGGACAAACACCTGCATACCACCATGCTGGTCCAATAATGCAACCAGAAATTCTTTTCACAGGGAAAAAAAAAGCAAAGAAAAAAAGCAAACAAAAGCCCACCTTAGTTCTTCTCACTAAATCTAACTAAATAACAAGATTTGCTATTGGCAGCAAGTGTTCTTCCTTTTAGGAGGTTCACCTCTATTAACTTTGCATGGGACAGCAATATACTAACAGGAGAGGGAAAAAAGATGTATTAGGAATAGTTTTGTCCAATCTATCATCTTTTTTTAGTTTTGCTTCATGAAAAAATCTTAAGATGTGATGTAAAGCAGCCTGTCAGGACATGAGAGGATTGTGAGCTAAGGCCACAAACCATTAGTTTCAGTAACATACACACTATTTCACAACTTAAAACTATGAAAGCATATAAATGACTGTGAACTGGAGTTTAAAAAGCATCTGAAAAAGAAATAGCAGCAAACGGACTGATCATCTTTATTATGCAACAAAGAAACAAATAGAAAATAAGATACTTTAATAGAAGAAAAAATAATAAAGGAAAAATTTAAAACATAATGTAGCATATTTCAGCTATGCACAATGCAACATGAACATATTATTTAACAGCAATGTCTTAGTAGAGGTTTTATGTTTCGAGTACAAGCATGGCTCATTACAAATACACAATGGTTTATGCATGTTTGAGTTTCAGTAAGAAAGATCATGACCAGAAGCAGTGTACTTAAACAGACTGTTTCATTTTCAAGAAATGCTTACCTAGTGAATGTGCTGGATGCACTCTCTTCATATTATAAGTTTAAAATATCAAAAGCAAGGCAGTGCCTACCAATACAGATATCACCATATGCAAATAAAGAGAATAAACACCGTGCAAGTTTCTTTTTTTTTTTTTAATATTGCATTGACACACATTTGTTGCTTTAACATATGCATTCAAGCCTCTTTGTTTAAATGCAAACAAAATGCTACTTCAGCAACCATGTATCAAGTGGCAACTAATTATTGCTATAGAAGAACTCGCTTCCCAGACTTTTAAAGCAGATGTAATTCCGTTTGCAATTTTCCAAGTACGCTCAAGTAACAGAAATAACCAGTTCCAGTGTCCATGAGGTGTTCTGAATCTGTATTGGCTATAGGCAGTTATTGCCAGATTATATAAATAACTTACTGAATCTAAAGAAGTTAACCAAACTTTCACATAACTAATTAAATTAATTTGCAAATCTACACAGCAATAAAAAATACACACCATGATCATTTTCTTGTAAAAAATTCAATCTTCAGTATCAGGCTACACTGAAATTCCTTTGCCCTGTTTTATAGTTGGCTTTGCAGAGGAACAAAGGGAAAGAAAAAAAAAAAAAAAAAAAGAAAATCAAAATAAACTTTTCTCACTGCTTTCAGTGAAGTGCTCCAAAGCGGTATGTGGTCAAAAGAGCACAAAAACAGACTGAGTGAGGATACTCAGACAGGATTTGGAGGTTGTACTTCTGCATAATGGTTATCGTTACATATAAATCACCAACTAGGCATAAGTAAAAACAAAAAAAAAGAGCAGGTGTGTACTTCACCACACATACAGTACACATTAAGAACAGTTTGACGTTGGGTCATAGTCACGTAGCATGAAGGTTCAGTCCTCAAAGGTATACATTCAGAAGTGTCTCTGTCTAAATCCCCAAAAATGTCATCTGTGCAGATGACTTATTTTTTTTTATTTCCCCTTCCTCCTGTTAATATTAAAGATCTGGAATTTCTTTTAAAAACGCATTTCCTATTTAAATTCAAAATTGGTGGTTTTCTCTTTTTTTTTTTTTTTTTTTTCCCCCCACCAATTTTAATGGCAGTCTTGCTGAGAATGTGGATATCAAGAATAACAGAATGTTGGTAATTAATTTACAGCAAGATTCTCCTCAAGTGTTTTTTCAAGCCTTTGAATGCAGCAGATGTCCACATATCAAACAGCTTTACCAAAATAAACAAGTTCATTTCTGAGCACCAATTTGTCCAAAGCCAATAAATGCTCTACTTACACAGTCTGCTGTGAGAGACAGCACAGACGGTGACTTAAATTCCTAAAACTACTGAAGTTTTTAAAAACCTCCAACGAAACAAAAAACTAGCTAGTCACACACTCACATACCAAGAAAGTACACCTCTTGCATGCCATCATGAATTGCTCAGAAAGTATAGCAGGGGAGCTACCTTCACTGATAGTTAGGAGGATGGAGAAAACTCTCCATTCAGTTGTCTAATCAAGTGTTCTACTTCAGTTATGCTCAAAAAGGGGAAGAAAATAGATGCAATCATTCCCAGGCAATGGCACCATTCTTTCTTAGTGAAAGAAACCTCTGCATTGCTAATCTATACAAAACAAGTATTTTGATTTCTTACACTGGCACTGTTTTCATTTACATAGTAATGGCAAGGAACAAATCACAACATCAAATAAAACTTTGTCCTCAGGCAGGAGGACAACACAAATTGTTAACCTGCAGCTATCTTAGAGACAAAAGATGAACTTAAATTCAACAGTGCAGAGCATCTTCGCATCTCTAAAAATGCTGTTTTCAAAGTTGTTATTGGTCAATCAGAATATCCAGCATTAGTAAAAGAAACTGTGTGATTAACAGAGTAGTAGAAGTTAGAAACAATGAAGACAAAGTTGTTCCAGGAAGGTCTCTGATTCCAAGAGCCTGATCTCATTAAAAATATCAAGTTTGAGTTTCAGTAAAACCATATGTAATGGTTATATATGGTTATATATGGATCCAAGTTGAAGGAGGGAAGATTTAGGTTGGATGTTAGGGGGAAGTTCTATACAAGGAGAGTGGTTAGGCCCTGGAACGGGCTGCCCAGGGAGGTTGTGGATGCCCCGTCCTTGGATGTGTTCAAGGCCAGGTTGGACGGGGTCCTGGGCAACCTGATCTGAATGTGTGTGTTTGGTGGCCCTGCTAGGCAGGGGGGTTGGAACTACATGATCCTTGAGGTCCCTTCCAACCCGGGTGATTCTGTGATATATAAAAAGTTCTTATCAACATGGAAAAAATTAAGCCATTTGTTATTAATACAGGTTTCAGATTATCAACAGAAATCATGTAATTTTTCCTCTAGGATAACCAGTAAGACAGAAATCCATTCTTTAAAAGTTCACATGACAGGATTCTTGAACTGCATTTCGGTACTGGGCTTCTTCATCAAGCTGATAATTTTAAACAAAATGAAAATGTCATTAAAATAGTCAAATAATCAGGTACCACAATCTCTAGTTCAATAACTCATTTTCCCCACTTCAGGCTCTTTATTTCTCTAAGTATTTACTTTGTTTATGTTGCACAGTATCCTTTTTTTAACCAAGAACCAGGAGACAGAGAACTCAGATGAGCAGGATAAGCTCATTGAGCAGAAGGGCCCACCTACTCTTCCTGGCTGAGTTACATTGCAGAACAGTCAGCTCAGGAAAGCTGACTGCATCCCACAACTCTTCTACCTGGGCTCCCAACTAGCCATAACCTTTTCCATTAATAGACATAAAACCTTATCCCCAGACTACAGTAATCATAGATTGTATCACATGTATCGCAAAAGATGTGTGGTTAATCCTGCTTCTTTTGAAGAGATGTATTCTAAGATGTTACTATATCTCTGTAAGTGAATTACAGAGTAATACATCTCTTTGGTACAACTCTGGCAGGTTTCCCAAATCATTATTCCAATCAGTAGGTCTGCATCCTCAAGCACTCAAGATGCACTCAAGCTCAACATCTCAATTCCCTGTGTCAATCTCTTCCATGCCTTCATCACAGGTGACTCACCACAAAGTACATACTGAATCTTTGCCTTCCTTAACCTGTGAGGCTGCCTATGTCTCAAATACTACGTTCCTTCTATACGAGGCTAACACAGCATATCCTGAACTTTGTTAACACTTTTGAAACTACAGAGTGAACTCTCCAAAATCTCTAAGCTCATGTGTAGGACTCAACTGGTTGGCTTCAGTTACGATCCACCCAGTGACTACATATGGGTATGCAGCTTTTAATCCACTCAATGTCCATTTAATCAAAATAAGCCCAAAAGAATACCAACTCTACACCTCTTTTTTACGTTGCAGCCCCTTTCACAACACATTGGAAGAGAGGGTGTAGCAGCATACCAGCTCTTCAAGCTGAACTTTGAGTCCTGAGAACTATGGTTTAAACTCTGGTGCCACATTAGGTAAAAAAAATGTCAAATAAAACAGAGTATCACCCATTATGTTATTCCTTCTCCTGAGGAAAATGAACTGTCACAGGAAAAAAAAGAAAAGTTAACAGCTTGAGAATGCTTAAGTTAACAGCTTGGAGTTGTGCTTATTTAACTGCTGGCAACATCTACTCCTGGCAACGTTTCATGTTGATAGCAGGAAGTTAAGAACACTACTTCCAGCTTCTGTCCAGAGCAGAAACAAAGTGCATAACCAATTTTCTTTTTTTAGCATTTGTATTTCTAATAAAAAAATTACCATTTACTCCCCTGCTTAACAAAGAAGGAAATGCTTACCACAAATTCTCCATAGTCAAACTGGTGTCTTAGATTTAGATGGCTAACAAGATTTCTGGTAACCTGGCTAGAATCTGCCCAAGGGAGAGATACACAAATAGGACAGATCTGAATTTGGGGGGAAAAAAAAAAAACACAACAAAGAAATTTTTAAAAAGCTACTGGTAATAATACAGAATGCATTAAAAACACGTTCTACAGGAATAACCAGTCTAAAGTAGAACTACGTCTTACTACAGTTACACAGAAATATCATTTTAGATATTCTTTATCTCAGGGGAGTAATATTCAAGATTACATTACAGCTTTCCAAGTTTGTTAGTGCTTGTCTAAGGAATGGAGGACTATCACACTTCTGTCTGCCACTCTATTAATTCCTGCTGTATAAAATTTGGAAAAGGAAGTAATTGCTACATCTGACACTGTTTACAAGGATTTTCATGCACCTGAGATGATCAAGCTAGCATAAAGAAAACTCATCCTCTACAGATGAAAAGAATAGAAAACCAAATAGATTTTCCTCGTCTTCTTCTATTGATTACCTTAAGGTTACTTTCTAACTGTAGGTTTCAAATAAAACAACAGTTATGTTACAAATGGAATCCTATAAAAACATAACTCAGTTACCAAATGAAGAAGAGGAGTGCACGTCAAGCATAAGAGCTGAGTTTGTTTCAAATTGAGCTAAATGAGGCAGCTGTGTGAGAAATGCCCTAAAACCCATCAGGTGCCGGACAAGAAGCATTTTCAAATGAAAGCCATTCCTCTATTTATATGCAGTGCTTTAAGTATTATGACTTTCTCGGATCACAGTGGTCTATTAAGATATAGAATAGATGCTGCACACTTAAAATCCCTCATATAATCAGAATGAAAATAGAAAGAATTATATACAAGTAAAAACTTATTAAAAAAAAGACAAAAGTTTTGGAAGTAGTATTACAGAAAGCTTAATTCATCTGTCAGCTTGTCATTACTTTCCCATATTTTGATAACAACAAAAAAGACCACTTTTATTGATTTAATAGCAGACCTAACAGAGCATCTATCATCACTACTTCTAAATAGCAATGTTAAAGCAAATTTATTATCTGTATGTCTAAATGCATCCTACTGAGACGTGGAATTCACAAAGTATTTTTTATCCAATTGCAGCTGCATCTTGTTCTTACTTGCTGGTAACACTTCTGCGTTCAAATCTTTCAAGAAAGTAGTGAAAAATCCTAATGTATGGATGCAAACAAAGAAGAAACTAAATACTTTTTTAAAACATAATTTGTTGCAGTTTTGCTTGTTTTAGATAGCATAAGCTTACACTATAGTTAGTTTAATAATAACTATAGGAAAATAAGCAGCTTACCTTGTATTTCCTTGGCGCATTTGATTAGTAGCCATCTCTCCATTAGCTGATACTGCATCATTCCTGCTACTTTATTTGAAGGAGAAAAAAAAAAAGAGAGAGAAAAAAAAAAGAAAACTGGTGTTATCGTACTTCGCTATCAAAAGTTCTTAAAATTCATTAATACCAGAAAATATGAATTTCAAGACAAAACATATAACACTAATATTCTGCTATGGTGTAGTCACTAATTAATCACATAACAATATTCAGGTGTTTCAGTTAAGCACTGCTGCAACTAGTTCTGGTAGCAGTTTGAATGAACTTCTGCAATATACTGATGGGCTGAAAACTGCAGAGAAGTTCAGCCTGCTAAAAACAGACTGTCAACACAGTGCATAAAGCACAATCTATATATAACAAAAGGTCAGTGAAAACAGCATATAAAAAAGGTCTTGAAAAATAAACCAAAAGCAAACAAACAAAAATAATAACCCCATACCCAAGCCAAAACACATCAGTAAGAAGGTATGAGGAAGAAAGTTCTTCAGCCTTACTGTCTGAAAGCAAGTTGGTAAATGGTATCTGAATTATGGTGTGTAATATGCTGAAGGTTCCTTATACTTTTCATAAAGGATCAGCTTTAAGCAAAGTCAATCTGAAAACAGAAGCTTACACAATAATGTTTTGAAACAGGATAACCACTAAAACAGAGCTGGGAAAGGAGAGAGAGGAACAAAAGGAGAAGGGAACTTCCTTGGGGCAAGATATTATGAGATCTGCTACAAAGCAAGCTGCTCAAGTGCTGTCAAAGCAAAGCAAGCAAGCTGGAAATATTATACCATTTCTAGAAGAGACCCTTAGAAGACATTCCAAACCATCATGTAGAAAGGTTTTCTTCTGTGTGCTGAATAAAGAAAAATATCTGGAAAAACTGTCATTTTTTTAAGCCTAAGAACACAGACAATAATCATTATAGAAGAAAACATGTCCTGGAAAAACAAACAAACAAACCACCACCACCAAAAACAAACAAATAATTTCTGCTAGGAGAAAGAAATGCATTGTTACACAGAAATCACCATGATTACCTGTTCCCTGTTGAATCCTGGGTAATCTGTAATTTTGGAATAACAGAAGGAACACCGTATTCATCCTGATACTTCTTACACGTTTTATAATGCTGTCTCATCCACGAAAACCTAACCTGTAAATGAAATGCCAAATTACTGAAATTATACTAAATAATCCAAGGATAGAAGGAAAATAATTCTGCAAACAGAAAGTAACGTGTGCAGGGATTATTTAGGCGTCACACACAACAGAAAAACTAACTTTTGTCTCTCCTCTCAGGATGAATGCCTTCTTCCCAAAGATAAGATCTTTTCTGTCACCCTATGAGACTGGGGAGCATTCCCACCCCCCACACCCTTAACAGCCAGACAACTTTGAGAGCTCTTAGCTGTGAAACCTGCCTGTAAACTCCATTTGATTGAAACAAAGTTGCAGGACTTTCAAACTCTCACGCTGAAGATCAATCACTGAGGAGCTAGCACAGAGACGGGCCATGAGGATGGGATAATGCACAACTGCTCCTTCATCCTTCTCTAGTCCACTCCTATTTTGTGCAGAGCAAAATTGTTTTATATTGTGTTCTGATAATACATAATTTTTCTATTTGAGGAAAAAAGGAAAAAAAAAAAAAAAAGAGGGGAATGAACACCAGCTTAAGGATGCCTATCTAACATACATGCAAGGTAAGACGGTGATGAGTTGCCTGCATTTTGTCAGAATTTGAATGTTCTGGACAAGGCCCATATCAGAACTTCAGGTTCAGTAGCACTGTCAGAAGTGCTTACAGATTTAGAAGCTAAATAAAACAACACCATGAGCCTGGGCCTAGAGTTCATCCTGGAATCTGCTTGGTTCTCCCTTTTGATTTATCAACTTGTTAGTGTTTCTTTCTCCCAGCTTTTACATAACAATGTATCTTTAGGAACAAGGCAAGAAGCTCCTCTTTCCAAACTGTCAGACCCACGCCCTAAGTGATACCAAGCTGACAGGAAGGCTACCTGGACTGGTAAATAAAATATGTGGCTAAAATCTGGGATCCGATCATATTAGAAGATAGATTACTCTAGAGCTCAGTGGAGTCAGAATTTCACTCAATGTTCTGAAAATAATATCTGCTTTACAAAGGCATAGTAAACAGCCTGATTTAATACAGGGCAGGGAGAAACTTCATGTGAACGTAGATATACATAGAGCAACCAACTCATGTTTGTCATCCTAAAATTAAATTTTAATAAATTTATATAAATAAAATAATAAGAGTGGCTGTGATTGCTTTTACTTCCACAGTGAAAGTTTCTGAGGTTTTCCCTATATCTCCAGCTTTCACTTTCAGTAAGCTAACTCACTCGTAACAGTTTTATAGCTGTATGCAGTTTTCTCATTGTTGTGGGGAAAACTGGCACTCCACTCAGTCATGTAGAGAATTCAAGGTCCTCTTCTACATCAAGCACACCCAACTGATAACTGATGGCAGGCACTGTGCACCTGCTACATGCATAAGCCATACAAAGAAAAACACTATAGGCTATGTTAGCCCCAATACATGAATGGCACACAGCAGAAGCATCTGGTTAAAACTAAGAAAATTATTATTCCACTTCTGTAAAGTTTTACTCTACCTGCTTCTCACAGCATCTACAGCCCCCGGAAGCTTTCTTCATACTGTTTTCGACATCTAGAGCCCTTTTGGGATATGATCTTTCTTTTTTAGTCACACTCCCCCGGCAGAGAGGACAATGAGTTCCACTTTCCCGCATAGCTGTCAAGAAGCACTTCCTGCAAAATCTGAATTAAAAAGTTACCAAGCAGATTAGTAAAGTGAAGAAAATTTGATACTTTGTCCCTGAAAAGGGATGAGTGATTACCACCTCAAAAGGAGGTTTAACCCCCAACTAAACAGAAAATCTTTACAAGATAAACATCAGGAAAATTAAATAACAGCTTAAAAAGAAGTATATGGAAATTAGGGGAATTATTGGTAAAAACTGACTATTATCTATCTACTATTCCTGAGCCGGACACTAGATTGATCATTAATGAGATATTAAATGGTGCAGTAGACACGTGGTGCTGGAAATCTTATCAGAGTAACTTCTGTTTATCGTCCTTCAGTGGAGCCAAAAATACTGCAAAGCTGCATTCCTGCCGTTTTCGCGAAGACTTCACTTCCCGGATCTGCTCTGGCCTCTTTTCCTCGAAGCAATGTATCAATCACCCAAGCTATTTTGCATTTCTACCAGCCAGCACTTGGCGATTACACGTTCCTAAAAGCATGCACAGCTTTCCACTACGAACGCAGGAACTGCAGGAGACAACTCCGCTACGATCGCTTTGAAAACGAGTAGGAAGCTATAAATAAAGCTAAAAATGCAATTTCAGTCATGTTTGGAAGTTGCTTCCAACTGCAGCACAGCCCGACGCTGGAGAGACGCGGGGGGCTCGTTCCGGGGCGTGCCTCTGCTCACGGACGGCCCCGCTCGCTACAAAAGAAACAGGCGAGGAAAGAGCCGGGCCGGCCGGCGGAGGCTGCGCTGCGTCCCATCCCCGGCCCCGCACCTGCTAAACCGACCGGGGGAGAAGACAGAGAAATAAATAAAGGCAGGAAGGCGGAGAAGGTGAGGCGAGCGCTTCGGTAGGAAGGAGGGGGGCGGGAGGAGGGATACCCACACGTGCTGGCAGTTCATAGTCCTCACGGGCGTTTTGAACACCTCCTGGCAGATGGGACAGTAAAAGTCGTCCTCGCTGAAGCGCGCGGCGGCGGCTTCCTCAGCCATGGCAACACGTCGGGGTCTGTCTGTGCGGAGCGGGGATGAGACGCCAGTTCTACCCGGCCAGCTCTGCTCCGCTCCCGAGGGGCCGGGCCGGAGGACTGCAGGAAGATGGCGGGGACACCTGGCGCCAGGTGGGCGCCGGGTGCGGCGACGGCGGGGGGAGGGGAGGGGACGGGAGGGGAAGGGGCCCGGGCCTGCGCGCCGCCCGCCCCGCCCCTCTGGCGCCGGCCCGGGGAGCGCCGCCGCCGCCGTCCGTTCCCTCCCGCCGTCCGGCCCTGCTGTTACCTGCCCCAGCCCGCGGACGGAGATCGGCGGATTCAACCGCCGCTGCGGACCGCCGCCAAACAGCGCCCAGGCCCCGCCGCCGCCGTCACCCGGGGGCCAGGGGCGGGCCCGGGGCGGGCCGGTGTTTCCATGGCGATCGCCTCCCGGCCCGGCGGGACTATTACGATACCGCGGGGCGGCCTCGCCCCGCCCTGCCCGGCGCCACCGCCCCCTTTCTCTCTCCCTTGTCCCGTGGGCGTACCCGCGGAGGAGGGACGCGGCGGGCTGAGTGTCTCTTCCCTTTCCCTTCTTCCGGTGGCGGTACGGCGTTGGGTTTCGGGCCGTAGCGGCCCCGAGATGCGGCTCCGCCCCGCTTGGCTCCGGCCGACCGAGGGGAGCTTCGTCCCGCCGAGCCCGGCCGCGGGCGCCGCTGGTCGGAGGCCGCGACCTCTGTGGCGGCGTGTGGGAGAGCTCGGCTGTGAGCCTGGTCCTGTGGCAGCGCGCTGCGCCCGCACCTAATCCTGCACTGCTGTTAAAGCTTCTCGGCTCCCAAAGTTTCTAGAATTAAGAGAATCCGTATCTGGGAAAGGTCTTGACGTCCAGATGTCCGCTTGGGGCCCTGCGGGTGCTGCTGGCGATCCTGCCCTACTGTATGTCCCTGTCCCCCGTCATCGTGCCCATGTCGAGAATGCTGCAAATGCAGATGTGGAGAAACGCCACGAAATGCTGGTCCCCACAGTGGCTAGGGGAAGTGCTACAGGTTAGCAAGTGGATGTAGTACAGGCTCTCGGAGATTACAAGTCCATGGCCAACCCAGCTGAGCCATTGGCACCTTTCATTCAAGTAGCAGTAGCAGGCAGACAGTCTGACTTTTGCTGACAGTATGAACTCAGAGGAAAGTGTTTGCAAGCACCTTCTGCATGAATGGTGACGACGTTTCTGCACTCTTCTTTATGATAAAGTAGTGGTTCAAACATGGGGGTATTCACAAAGCATTAAACACACTTAAGATACGTTACAACATTCAGAAGCTTTGATTATTAACTAGGTGAATGTTTTCTGCTACCCTTTCTAGCACTAATAAATTTAGGACTTCATGTTGGGAAACTTAAATTGGGTATACAGTACAGAAGGAACATAAACCTGCTGGAGGAGGAGGGCTGCACACACGATCCAGGGGGTGGAACACCTCTCCTGTGAGGACAGGTTGAGAGAGCTGGGGCTGTTCAACCTGGAGAAGGTTCCAGGTAGACCTCATAGCCTTCTAAAGGGGGACTATAAAAAGGAAGGGAACAGACTTGTTAGCAAAGTCTGTTGTGATAAGGTTTCAAACTAAAACAGGAAATTTAGACTGGTTATAAGGGAAAGGTGTTTTACAATAAGAATAGTGAAAAACTGGTACAAGTTGCCCAGACAGGTGGATGCCCATCCCTGGAGACATTCAAAGTCAGGCTGGACAGAGCGCTGAGCAACCTGTTCTAGCTGTTGGTGTACCTGTCCATTGCAGGGGAGTTGGACTTGGTGATCTTTAGGGTCCTTTCCAACTCAGATTATTCTATGGTGTACATTAGGCAGCTGCTGCAGCATGGCATACTGAGAAAGTTGACTGTGGCACCTCAGCCTAATGAAAGTATAAGCCTACACAAAACAAAACATGTGTGCATGTCATTCTGCTGTAAGACATTACTGGTGAACACACTGCGTAGTACAGATGTGGCTGTGCCAACAACATCAGCTGCAGAGCAACGTTCAGAGGATGGCTTATGGGAAGCCTTGCACAGGCAACTCAGGAATGTATCTGACATCTCACTGTGGCCATTTGGATGTTACTTGGGATGAGAAAGGAAACAGCACTTTAGTACTGAGCGAAAAAGATGATCAGGATGAGTGATTTATTTTCTGTTACACTGTTCTGTGTATGGAGCACTTTCCATACATGCATACCCACATATTCACTTACGTCAGATAAGTTTTTTTACTGTGTTGTTTCAAAGAATTAATTTCTTACAGTAAGAAAAAAAAATGCATCAACAAAAATTTCCCTGTTTTATAGACTGATTGATTTATGCAGATTGACTAATGACAGCAGCATTTATGTGTGTAGTTTTAGTGCTATTAATAATATTTTGTTTAAAATTTCTGCTTACTGAATGAGACTGACAAAAAATTTTACAGTAATCCAGCAGCATTACTGTGCACTTTTCTTCCAGAATAAGGAATTGTAAGAAGACCACTACATTAATGTAGTTATGCCAACAAATCTCTCTAGGTAGAGAAGAATTTGGACTTGCTTAGCCCATCTAGCACTGATTGCCTCAAATGTAACTCTTGGCAGATGAACAACAAAGAAAATGCTGGCAATACTTTTAAAGGAAACCAACTCTTAGAGACTGTGTTTGTTTCAAAGTATATTAATTTGTGGAAATTATATTGGTTCATAATAAAACTAAGATTCAGCTCGGGCCTGGTCTTTCATCTCATATCAAAAATGTGTGCCATAGGCTGAAGATAAATGGTTCCTTCACTTTCAGATTTCTTTCCTCTTTGGGAATGCAACTGTCTATACCACAAGCAGATGTCTAGAGGAGATTGCTAGGTAGAAAACTCTCTGTAGCCTGAAATTATGTTTTCAGGGAAGAGAAAATACAAAACATTAAACCTTGTGGTTCACTTACTCCTTCAGCCACCAGGATTTCAAAACTAGGCTTCAGCCATTCCTCAGGGCTGCTGTATCTGTATCAGTATCTGCTAGGGATCAGCAGCAAGGCAATGCCCCCATTATTTGGTCCCACACTTTGGAGAGGAGAGAGAGAAAAGGAAGTGAAGCTAAAGCTCAGGTCTCACTTTAGATGAGGGTAGAGGATGAACTATTCTGTGATCCTGTGAAGGATGCTGGCTCTGTTTTCTTATTCAGGATCTCAGTTATGACTAAGTAAAAATGCTGCTGTCCTTCCAAACAAAAGCTAAGACCCAGATAAAGCTAAAAACTGTCCCAAATACTTCCTTTTTAGATCATACCAATCATACCACAGCAAGATTTGAAGGCCTTTATATACTAGGAGTTGCGAAGTTCATCCACTCTTATAAGCAATTTAAGAGCAAAGTCATCTGGGCTGGGATATTTACTGTACGTGTTTCAGTTCGGGAGAAAGTCCAGTGCCAACAGCAGGACTCCTTGTGCAAAGGACTCACAAGAGAGGACAGAGCTGGGAAGCTTAGTCACTGAGGTGAGGTATATTTTTGTACCTGGGACTCTTCTGGCACCTGAGGTAACTGCTGTCGTGTACTCATCTGTTGGAGGCTGCTATGAGTTAGTTAGCTTTTCATCAGCTGGCAAAGAACTGCTGCTTGAAGTAATTAACTGGTCTTGTCTGAAATGAAGTAGGAAGCCAGGCCTGTGGATCTGAGAAGGCATAAAAGGTGATGAACTGTGGTTGGAAGCAGTAACTCCTTCAAATCTACAAGCACAGCCAGAATATACCCAACCACACCTTGAATGGTAAAGTGTCTGCAGAACACTTTTTTATGTTTACATGCATCAGTTAGGACTATACACTCCCATATGGCCAACTTCAGGTTTGCCACATCAATGCCATGAAACTATACTAAGAGGAGAGTTACAGAGGCCTCAGTTTAGACACTACAGGACTGGGAGGGATATAGCACAGCTTTCAGCTTCAGCATTCAAGACTTATGTGTAGACACAGGCTCCCAAGTCTTCTCAGTCTTCCTATTGGACTGCAGTCAAGCATGTCATCGTGCCTCAGTTCCTCAGTCTCTAAAAGGGGAGCAGTTTTTAATCACCAAATAAGGCCGTGGTGAAGGTAAATTAATTACTGCAAGTAAAGAGGCTTGCATTCTCTGATGGCAGGTGTTAAACAAAAGTAAAGATTTATTACTCAAAGATGATGATAGGTCCATTTGAACTTTGTTCAGGAGACTGCAGTATTTATGGATTAGTAGCTTTGGCAGGGATAGAAATTGGGCTGGTGACCTCAGAGAAGTAAAGTAGGGGAAGATGTGTGTGAAGGCATTCATGCTGGAGCTAACATTATTGTAAATCTTGATCCTTTAATAAAGCTGTGACCTTGGAGTTGACAACTAGTATGCCATGGAGCAATATATAGCGATGGAACCAGCATGGTAAATCTAGGCAGTTTTTGCCATTGACATCGACAACATGTAAAAAGAAATCAGGCAGTTGAACATCATGAAACACATTTATTTGAAGCAAAGCATTTTAAATCAAATTTTAGATGAAATCAATGGTCTTGCCAGTTTTTTATTCCTCATAATGAAAAGTGCTTGTGAAATGAAATCTCAAAGGTGACAACTTGTAGAACTGCTCATCAAATTTTGCAGTTTTCTGGGGGCAACTGTCACTGAAAAACATTTTAGATCATTTTTTGCACAGCTGTTGTACAACTTTGTATAACTACTTTTTGTACAGTAGCTGCTTTGTACAACTATTATTTTGGTAGCTTTCCTCACTGCTGCTGATGCAAGAAGAGTGCACCTCCTACTCAGTGTACAGTGGGCAGCTACATAAAGTTCTGCTGGAGCCATCGGAGACACACAAGCAGAAGAGGAAAGAGAAAACTGTGTTGCTTTTGCCAGGTGTACTACCTACAAGGAATGCTTGCAGCCATTGATAGAACTAAGAGGAATTCTTCACCAGTGCTAACTTCATTCCTATATACAAAAAGTTCTCGATGTTTTTGTGTTGTTTTGTTTTGTTTTGTTTTGTTTTAGATGTGCAGGAAACCAGAAGTGCAATCATTTGGATAAATCTATTTCTTCACTTTGCTTCTAGGACAGAAATTTGTTTAATTACTCAGATGTTCCCACAAATAAATAGAAAAAATACCAAGTGAATATTACTTCATTTTTTGTTGTTTTTTTTAAAAGATGGATTTCACTTACAAACCTCGTTAATTCTGAGCCCTGTCTTGCATACACTGTAAATGGAAACTCAGGTGCTTTCTTATGAGGTCAGTAATACTACTCTTGACAGCAGCCACCATGCCTGATACTGCTTTTTTTTTTTTATTTTATTAGACCTGGGCAGCCTGGTCTAGTATTCAGTGTGGAGCTTGATGGCCCTGCCTGTGGCAGGGGGGTTGGAGATTCATGATCCTTGAGGTCCCTTCCAACCTGGGCCATTCTGTGAGCCTATGATTTTTTTGTTCCAATTTGTTTAGTGCTTTGTCACCTGCCTTGAGTGCTATTTTGTCATTATGGATATTCATTAGAGCAGCATGCTCCTGGAATGGAGCTGCAATCAAATGGGAGAGGATGCTATAAAAGCCAGTTTATTTATATACTGGATTATCAGAGTTCATGACCTTTGTTTTTTTTTTGTAGAGAAACTGATAGTATTTGCTTTTATTGTTACAGGATATGGGAGATTTGAATTAAATTTCAATTTAATTTAAAAGTTTTATATAAAACTAGAACAGTGCTTAAGAAAAAAAAAGTCTGAGCAGATTGTCAACACCCCATTAATTGCAAAAGGCTAAATTTTATTGTCCATATTTACCTACAAATCACATGCTTCTGCTGTTATTCAGTGCTCCTTATGTGCTATTTACAGGATTCACATCACAGGATGCACATACTTTAAGAATTACCTGTCTGGAACTTCTACAGTAATAACTTCTGCAGTAATGTTTATGCCCCCAAAAGAAAAAAAAGGGTATTTAATTGAATATTAAGATACTAATTAATTGTTAATAGATTTCACTTTGATTACTTGAGCTACTGGGCAACAAAATACTGTTTAACAAAGTTTACTGTTTAACTTTCTACTCCTTAGGAGTAAACACTGCAGCACAGAACAAGATAAGTCATTATGCAACAAGAAATAAATGAAATAAATGAGAATGTCAAATGCAGAAACATTAATTGATTATGCAAAAAGAAGCAATGTTAATACTATTTATTAAAGAGTCCAATTTGTTGATGCATGGTATATTACTGTGTATATAAATAAATATTAATGAATCAATAAAGTGCTATCATATATGGTTCTGTTTCCATTCGGTGCATGAGTTATAAATTCAAATTATGAAGATGGTTCATAACCTCTGCCCTCCACTCAAACACCATTTTCTTGGTGCTTTTCCACATGAAAATATATATAAATATATACACGTATTATTTATGTGTATATTATATACACATATATTATGTGTATACACAATATTTATGAATGTTGAACATAAATGTAGGGATTATGCTAATCCCAGCTATGAATTTGTATCTGCCCACATCCCAAGTATTGTTAGTCTATGTATATTTTATGGTTAATATATTCACTTTGACTAGCAAAGAGATTGGACTTGCAAATTCTGCTTTTGTTTTATCGGAAATAAAATCTGTTTGTCATTCAAACTATTTGCTTATTCCTTTATCACCCATTTGTTTATCATCATGTATTATCATCATAATAAATTAATAACAAATAACCCATATACCTGTTGAGATCTGATTCTGCACACTCAGTGAGCTTCAACTGTACAAAGAGGATCACAGTAAGACCTTTCAGCTTTTGTAGACATTCAGAATTAAGCCACCTATGTGAAGTTATCTTAGCCTAAAAAACAAAACAAATAAAACAACTACAAATAAAACATACAACCAAAAAAACCCCAAACAAATCTACGAAAGACTCCTATATGAGGCTGCATGTATAAGCAATTCTCAAATAATAACATGTATGGGAACTGTTTTGAGTCATGGCCTGAAGCACTGATTGATCACCTGAGGCAAGGACTGGGTCAGCTGTGGGAGCACAGGTGATTTTTACTAGACCTGTGTCTAGTACTAGTGCTATTTTACTAGACCAGGTGATTCACCTGTGTGACTACAAGGGGTGGAACAAAGCTAGACCCCATTTAAGGGCTGATTGCCACCAGGGAAGGATGTCTTTCTGGAGATCCCTCCTTTTAGGAGTTTTCCACTGTGAGCCTAGATCCTCGGATATGGGTGAGCATTTCATTCTTGATTGTTTCTTCTCCACCATAATAATATTTTCACCTATGAAGTACTATCCTAGCCATTCTACTTTTCCAACTGTACGTTTGTTGACTATGCATAACACAAAAACCCAAATTAGAATATGCAGCAAAGGCTGCACGTGAATCTGAGTTATTTCAGTGTAAAGAAATAGCACATGCATGACTTAAAAGCAGACAATTGTAGGGCTTAGAAGGGACCTCTAGATATCATTGATTCCAACTTTCCTGCTAAAGCAGATTCCCTACAGGTGGACACACAGTTATACAAGTCACTGAACCTAATAATGCTCATTGTCTTAGCCGTAATTAAATATTTTAAACGTTACATCCATCCACACTTCTCAGTGGCAGTGGGAAAGAAGGAAAATATGTTTTTCTTGCAGTGTAAAAAAAAAAAAAAAAAAAAAAAAAAAAAAACCAACAACAAACAAGTAAGTAATAAGTTTTATATTTGTTTATTGTCTCCTATCAATAATACTTGCTAGAATTTGTTTTGTCTGTGAATACTCAATGTATTTATGCACCTTACCATATCCTTTCTAATCTATAGTAAGTGAGACAATGATCCAACAGGTCATCCTCATCTGCACTGGCAAAAATGACAGGAATATCTGGTAATAAGAGATACAAGATTGTTAGTAGCTGCAGATGTAACTGATAGGTCTTTAATAGTACAAGTAATTTGAAAAAGTATTCTGGCTTCTTTGGCCAGATACAATAAACTTCTTTTATATAGCCAAAACATAGCATAAGTGTTTAACATGCATATAGATGTGACATATGCTGTGCTAGCAAAAGGTCAGCCTTGCTTATGTATGCCAGCAAGTCAGCATATTGATCCAGAAAAGCATTATCAACCTAACCATGACCTTAAGGAAGAGTGGAAGAAACTTCTGAAATACAGACATTTGATTAAAGGCATTAATTCATTGCTATGGTACTCTTAGAGCATGTATGACCAAACTACCAATTCCAAGGAGCCCTCATTAAGCATTAACACAATCTTGCTGAAAATTCCTACCTAGTTTTCAGTACAGAGTATGGTCTTATTGCATGATGGAAACCTTGTTTTCAGGTTACAAAAGTTGTAAAATGTGTGTACATAAAAGTTTCTGTGCATCAGAAGAGCAATAACTGAGCAGCAGGTTTGTCCTCTTAACAAGCAAAGTGAATAATGCATTATTAAAAACTGAAAAAACAAGAAGTGTAGAGACTTTAAATTCAGTAAATTAGAAGCGTTTTAATAATTATGTGGCATGCAATCCTAATATTTATATAAAATATTAGAAAACAGGCAAAACTAAAGCCATTTGATCTTCAAGACTTCAGTCACTGTAGAGTTGTTACATGCCTGATCCATGGATCTAGTGGGTTCCTAAAAGAGAATGCAAAGGACAAAAACGTGAATTTTCAGTATATGTATATATATGACTATATATAAAATATATAAACATATGTGCATTTATATACACATAAAAATATATATGTATGTGTTTTGTAAAAATATATACTATAAATATATAAATAAGAAAAGCTGTCAGTCTTCTTTAGGGAATGTCATCTGTCTCTTAGCATTTGCTTATTTCCAGTGGTTGTACTTGGAAACTGTTTCCGAGGAAAGCATTATTAGAAGTGAGCCAACTATATTTAGATTATTGTCCTATTCATTCTGAAAACAATACTTTTGAGGATTTTTTTTTAAACAATCATATTTTTCCCCCGAGAAAGATAGCAAAAAGCTGCTAACTTAACAAAATACTATTTTTTCTACAAAGAGGTCACATGGAGCTAAGTTCTATCGAAAAATGTAATTACTGCCAAAAATAGCTCCATTTTAAGTACTACTTGAGCATTATGATTTAAAAATATTAGTACTAGATTGATACTGAAATCTATGAAACACTAACAAGTTTTAATTAAAAATTAAAAATCAGATAATTATTTGACCAGTTTAGCTTTACTATGTTAGGTTAACAAACACAAAAGCACTTTGCAATGTCATAATCTTGGTACAGAATTTCTAAGCTGCTATACAGGTCCATATTTTCCTATTATTGTTTACAAGTTCTCACATGAACTCTCATTTCACTCAGACATAGCTAAGAAATGAGAAGCAGTAGCTTGTTATGTTTTATACCTATGACTCATTCACACATTGTCCAGACCATTGGTTAAAAGCCTTATATCAACATTACAGCTGTAACTAGGGAAGAATATGTGCTTCCTTCTACTACTGGCACAATTCCTCAATCATTACTCAAATATACTATCCAACCGGAGCATTGAGCTTATGAAATCAAAGGGAATGAAATAATTATTATTTTGTAGTGAATTTGTTTGTTCCTTACATTGGCCCTTAATATTGCAGAATGAAATCTTGGAGGTTGTAAGGATACATTTCTCGTTTGAGGAGTAGATCCTCCAAGCACACATCTTCCCCTGTTTTTAATGGTGAAAATCTAGATGACTGTTAAAAACAAGTTTCCCAGTTAGGCAGTCCACTTCTGACCTCAGTGAAGTCAGCAGCAAAACATTTCACAAATTCATTGAAGATAAGATTTGGGTTTTGTGTTGCTGCTGCTGCAAGCTATCCCATTTCCTTTAACCTGTGCATGACAGATCTTGTGAACCACAGTCATGAGTGCTGTGGTTTAACCCAGCAGCAGTCAGCACCACGCAGTTGTTTGTTCGCTCCACTGTGTTCCCAGGGAGATGGGGAGAGAATTGAAAATAGAGCTATTTACTAAGATAGAGAAAGGGAAAAGGATAATTGCTGACAAATATCTATCTATCCATATATATATATATCTATGAATGTATATGACAAGTAATGCACAAGAAATTGCTCACCAATCCCTGATGAACACCAGTTAGTCCTCTGAGCAGCAGAAGAGAGATAATAAACATTAAGTATAATATATTAATGTTATTCTATAGTTATATTTTAAACATTGATTAACAGACTTGTTGAATCTTGGTGAAGAAATTTCAAATAATACTGACCCATGTGTCTGTACTGTCACTCCAATACAGACAATCATCCTGACTGCAGATGCAGCAGAATGAAACACACTCGTGTCTCAGTCACTTAATTGCAATTTCCTCACCCCATGTGGAAATTGCAAATGAAATTAGTTTTATGGCAACACAGCAATCTGTGCATTGATGTGATTGAGGCACAACAGGAGCATTTGCCAAGAGCGATCTGCCAAATATCAGGAACAATATACAAAGATACATTCTGTGAAACATGATTTTTAAAATATTGAAATTGAAGTCAATATTTAACTACTGTTAATATCAAGGTGTTTACGCAATTCACTGTTATTTTTAAGCAAATCTTACCCACTACAAAATCCATGGCAAGAACAAAAAAAAACAACAAAAAAAAAAAAAAGGAAAGAATCAACAGTATTAACAACAAAAAAATTTTGCTGCTTTTATGCTCTCTGTAGTTCACAACTCAGCAAACAGCAGCTTTCAGTAGTTCCAGTAGTTCACACATTTGCTGGTGGCTTACATTTCATGGTATTTTCACACTGCTGACAGACTAGCAAGATTGGAGAGTATTGCTTTGCAGCTAGCCAGACAAACAAAATGATAAAATACAGATGTGAATACAGTCAGAGAAAAAATAAGGAGTCAGCACATAAGCTCATAAGCAGCACAAAAAAAATAATGTGTATAAAAGTATGGGGAAGTGAGAGGACTGAAAAGTTCATTAAACAGAAAGACACAAATATGTATTCAAAGATATGGGAGGAAATACTTGGCTTTAAATACATGTTCAAGTAAATATGTATGAATTAAATCTTAACTGTTTTCCTATTGATGTATGCCCTATCCTCCACCACAATGTCTTCTTTACCATTTGCTCTGTACCTTGTTTTGATGAATGTACGCGTTCCAGTTTGAACAGCTGCATTTTAAACATTTGCATGAGTAAGTGAAGTTTCAAAGGCTTTATTTAGACCTTACCAAATAGTGGGAATAAAAAAATTCCTCAATTTTATATATTTTTGAAGTTTAATAAGTCTGGGTGTAGCCAAGAAACTTACAATTGGGCCATTTGCCATTTCTCCAGCCAAGCCAATGTACAGTCATGAAGATTCCTTTGCATGGGCTTAGACTCGAGCTTAATTTTTGCAGTGGCACCAGCAGGATATTTTGGAGCACTTTTAGATTTGGAACTTGATAAGTCTAGCAAGAATCAGAAATGTAAGTCTTCTACCGCCACATTGGTGGAATTTCTTCATTTAGATGTGCCTTAAAGAAGATCTTAATAGTGCCAGTTCATGGGTAAAACTCTGGAATTATTTGATAACTAGTGATCAAGGTTGCAAACCCGTGCTCCAGATTCTGTGCAATTTTCATGTATCTTTGTCATTTTCTTGGCAACATCAACAGCTGGGTTTCCTTCAGAAAGGCAACAAGCTTGGCAGTAAGATCAAGACCACGTATTGTTCTTTCAACTTGCAGAAATACAGGAGGGACAGAATCTCTATATAGAAAGAAACAAAACCACATTAGTTTCCTGCCCAGTCAGGACAGGAAACAGAAGGGTCTCAGCTACAGATGCAGCTTAAGGTTAACAAGGCAAGGACGTATACTGACTGCCAGTTGCCCAACTGGCGGGGATGAAGAAGTCTGCTATGCCAGACTGCATAGAGCCAGCAGTGAGCATGTTACTCAGCCAGGATGAGTGTGGGGATGACAGGCACAGACAAACTGGGTGGTGGCAAAAGTCCTTACACCTCTGATAAACCTGCATGTGTGCCCCTCTGCTATATATTACCAGCCTGAAGGAAACATAGCAGGAGGAAAACTTGTTTGCAAGTCCAGCCACACACAACTTCATATAAGTAAGCTGTTGGAATTGCACTGAAATAGGTAAGAAGTGGGAACATCTGTTTAGGCACTTCTGCTTAGCAATTTAAATGCAGTATCTTACAGAAGAGAGACACTTAATCCACATAAATCACTGTGGTCATTTGCCAGTCGCTCAACCAACACCAGTTGTCACGCTGAATCAATTTTGGATGTTGCAATTCTCACCCTTCTTTGCTACACCTCATGGAAAGCCACCCACCTTTTCTGTCTCCTCTTCCCAACCTGTAGAACAGCAAAGGAATCAAGTACTTCTCTTTCTTTGATGTTTTAGTGCAAATCCACCTGCATTGCCAGAAAAATATTTCAGCTTTAACCTTTAGCAAAGGTGAATGTTTTAACCTTTGCACCAGAGCTGCTAAGTCAAAGGTCTGCATTCCCCTATTACTGTGCAGACAGTAACTCCAGCAGAGGACTGGAGTTGGAAGCAAAACCTTCTTTCCACTATGAAACAGCTTGCCAAAGCTTGTCTGCCAATTTCCAACATGCCAAACAGCCTGTGATCCATTACAATAGGATTCTAGGTGTGATATCTTCTTTGGAAGCCTTCTTTGGATAGCCCCGTGGAGCTCTGTAAAAAGACAACTAAATCCCCAGTAAGACAGGTGGTGTTTTTTTTTTTTTGCAGGAGCACAAATTATTGCACAAAGTGCAAGGAGAGTACAGCCAAGACCCAACATGCTCTCTGTCCAAGGATAAACTCTGAATTGTTACACATGATTTGCCTGCAGGCAGGTTTTAACTTGGATTAGTTCTGTACTTTAGATAGGGTTGAAAAAGTTTCTTTGTGTTCTCTAAATACTCTATAGAAAGACTACACTTGCTGTGTGAGAGCTTTCCCTTTTTAATGTCTCAAAATATGCAGACCATCCTTGGCAGTTTGTTAGCCCTCCCCTTAAACTGTCAGTAGCAAGAAAATAAAGGTAATGTAAAAGATGTAAGGGAAGATAAAGAACATTTACACCTGAGTGCTGTCACTGACCATTGTTATTAGTCAGTGATTTGTTCTACTGACTGTAAAAATGATTAGGATGAACTTCAATTTCAACAATAGAAGATAAACCATCCAGTTTATTTCTATGCTTTATTTGTTCCAGTGAAAACCTAGAGGTAAAAAAAAACAAACCAACAAACATCACATAGAGGCCTTAATACAGCTGTCAAAGCAACCTGCCAAAGAAACTGTTGGGTTATATTTGCCTGTGATGAGTAGAAATAAGAACACATTCCTTTTAAGTGTCCTCAATTACATGAGCACCTGAAGAACAGAAGTAGCATTGCCAACTATTTCTACAAGGTCTGGCAATGTCATGATACATTTGGTGATGCATGTAGTTGAGTTGGAATCTCTCTAGGTTTTTCTCATTTGACTGAAGGTTACACCTACTCTGTTAGGTACAGTTAGGGTGTGTTTCAATATCTTTGGGGCAGTGTATTATTTATTACGAAAAGATATTTTTCTTTAATACTGGGAAAATTTGAATGTAGTATTACTAAGAATGACCAATAACTGTGTGTGTCTCAGTATATACTTTCCAGAATCCAATGCATATTTTGTTACTTAAATGCTTTTACTGAAGCAAAATTGGGTATGACCCACTTTTGAGTGGGTTTTGAGTAAGAAAGTGAGAAGGAAATACAGTAGATTTGGCAACCCCAAGATGAAAGCATCTGCATGTTCTGTATCTCTCAGTTTGTATCTGGCCTGCAGTAAAACTTGTAATCTCCTGTCAAGTGATCTGCATGGAAATTTCCATCACAGATTTGCTTCTGGAGGAAGATGTCACCCTTTTTTTTGAGCCCAAACTCCATAGTGATGATTATCTCTGCTGAACATTTAAATATAAACAGTTTTGACAGTCATGTTACTAACACGCCAAATCAAATTTGTAATAACAACAGAAGGATAGCAATATTTCCTGTGCACTTTTTACTCACAAGTTACCTGCTGATGAATAATAAAAGCAAATGTAAGAACATCTTAGAATATCTTAGGTAAAACAAAAAATAATTTTAAATAAAGCTAAACAACAGTATCCATTTTTACAGAAACTGCAACAAAATATGTTCCAGCATATGTGAAATCTTGTCAGATGGAATCAAGTCAATCAATTTTTTTTGTAAGTTACTGCTTATCTTTAGCACCAAATGCAACATGAGGAAAATTGTAATACCAAGGTTGAATTCTTATCTTGTCTATTGTTGTGTTACTTTTGGTGGCACTTGGTTAAGATTTAGATTTCAGTTACACACAAATTTAATTTGTATCACTACATTAATAATATAATGCCATAAAGTATCATTAACCACTGAAAGATAACGAAACACAAAAGCTATGAAAGAAAAATCAATCAGGGGCCAAAACTGTAGTTTTTCCAGTATGTCACAAATTTACAGTTTGATGTAATATAAATATGAATAATGTATGGAAAGCATTTAGTCATCAGTGCTAAAAGCAAAATACACTTCTTTAAAAAAGCAAATAAGCCCTTAAGTGCCTGTCAATGCTATGTGAAAGTAAAACTGGCATTATAATCACTGATATATGAAGTGCCATGAAGACAGTGGTAATTGGAGCATTGGAGTTTTCAGGAGTTACTAGCAACAATTTTTCAGCACAAAATAGGTACCACACACACAGACCTGAGCGTGGTGGGTAGAGGTAGAACACTTGCTAGGCTGGAAGCTTGTGATTGCCTGAAGAAAAGTGGTCACAACTGATTACGTCAAACAAAGGCAGACAGAGCACAGGCTCAGCCACACTCCTTCATATGCATATGTGATTATATATGAGTAAGCATTACTTATGTGTTTGTATTTACTGGGTGTAGCAATTAGACAGATCAGTATCATGGGAAAGGTACTACACTAGAGGTCTAATGATGGAAGGGCACAATAGAAAGGTGCTATAAGGGGAAGGAAGGTGATTGTTCACACACATCAGAAGATTACAGGTTCACTCAGAAAGACCCCACCAAGGAGATCTCCAGGAAGAGATCCTTCCCCAGTGGCAGTCAGCCCTTAATTGAGGTCTAAGAGAAATGCAGCCAGGCTCCACCCCTTCTGGTTGCACAGGTGAATTGCCTTCACCTGTGCTCCTGGGGCTAACCTGGTCATTTCCTCAGGTGCTCAATCAGTGCTTCAGGCTGTGATTCAACAGTTACCTTACAGTGAGATACACATATGCACATAAATTCTCTACATCTGCCTGGTTTGTTTTCTATTAAAAAAAAAAAAAAAAAAAGAAAAAGAAAAAAAAAAAAAAAAAGGTCAAGAAACATTATGGTCTTAACAAAAATTAGGATGTATATCAGAAGATTTAATTACATGGTAAATGTTCCACAGTATTTTAGATATTAAAAAATGCTGTTTTATTAAAAGCTCTTTCTGGAAAAGGAAGGAATGCCAATAATTAAAAGTAGATAGCAATCATAAACATGACAATAAAAAACACCCAAACAAAGCCAAAGAAAATTCAAGTCTAGTAAAACTAGAGACAATAGAAGGAAACCTAAAGTGTAAACACAATAAACTTTTTTATTGTTAGAGTGAAGAAGCACTGGAAAAAGCTGCGCAGAGAGGTGATGGCGACTCCTGTGGTTTTGTGAAATAAGTGAAAACATCAGTAAATGCTTGGTACTAGGTTAACATACGAAAGCTAATGATGCAAAATATGTTCAGTGGTTAGCTGCTTAGTGATATTTGGTAAGGAGAAAATGAAGTATTTATATCTGATCAGAATATTGTACAACTTGCCAGTCTACAAGCTAAATACTAAACCACATTTATAAGAAACAAACATGGTAAAAGGAGTGCACAGATATCTTTCAGTCAATAATTGTAGAAGATCTAGCTGAGGAGTTTTCTGCCTTGCTGAGCGTACAATGGAAATCCTGCAAAGTTGAACTCATACAACATGGTTGACCTCATAATTTACAAAATGTAAAAGATGAAGTTCAGTCAATAAAAGCATATTAACACTCTCTAAGAGTTTTGGAAAAAGGCCTCATCAGCTGAACTCGGGTTATTCTTTGCTAAACTTCAAAAATATATTGATGTTTGCAACTGTGCTGAGGTAATACACTTAGGAACAGTATTTAACTTGATACTTTGTGGTCTTGAAACTAAAATGAATTAGTATTGTATAATATTAATAAGGCACATTGGAAAAAAATGTTATATTACAGATCTTACAAGATAGCATCAAAACCTTAAAAACCCAGTAGCCGGTAATAATTTCATGAATAATCTGGAAACAAATTTAAAAATTAAAATAATGTTTTGGGTTTTTTTTTGTCTGTTTTTGCAGAGCCAAAAGTGCAGAAGAAGTAATAAATGGTGATGACAACTGACATTACAGAACCAATCCGGTTTCCAGGATAAACTGTGCTCATTCAACTATCATGCCTTCTGAAGTAGCCAAATGTAAGCTCAAATACGTTAGTTCTAAAAGAGTAAAAAGTAGCCAAATACAATGAAAGGATGAGAAGGTTCTAGCAGGCAGTATCTTGAAGATACTGATGTTTGCCTGCTAGGATGACATCAACAATGGTTATCAAAGCCATGATGTTTACAGAATGTAGTCTCCTGTGAAGGTATATGAGCATCACCTTGACAGAGAAGAACTGGAAACATCATAACAACACAGGGCTGTATGAAAAAACACGGCACATTGTTCCCTCCTGATCCCTAAACGTGGCTTCAGAAGTCCCTTCAGTCAAGGACTAGAATACTTTACTCAGCCTATGAGCACAGATTGTCTGACTAAAAGTGCATTAAGGAAACTGGGGTAACAGAATGGGACTGGATACAGAGAGATTGCTCCGTAGCAAAGGCTCTGGAATAAATTTTCCTTTGTATATCTTGCACATGCGTATAGTGAATATTGCTTCTGAACCACAGCACATTTTCCCACCCACACATAAGCCATGGCTTTGCAGTTGAAAATACTGTCGAAGTACAAATATTTGTTGACAGGCTTACAAAGAGCCCACTGAGCTGCCTTTCCTTCTTGTTCCCTGTCATGCTTAAAAATGCTAAAATAGTAGAGGAGTTTCTCACTTGAGTTTACTGTCATTTATGCAGGTCAAAATGAAGCAAGTATTTCCCACTTCAAAACAGGAGACACTAGAAAACATACATACATAAGACAGTAATGCTGTTGCTTTGAAATATGATATTTATTTAGTTTCAGTGAGCATCCTGATGGGATGACTCTTCCTCTATTTACCTGCTTTTAATGAAGCTATTATATGAGAAAGTAATCTCCAACAATTATATTACTCAGCATAGCCTTCTAAAACATTAATGTCTTAACCTTTGCTAAAGTGAGTCATAAAATTAAGTAATTGAGTAAGATCAATTAGATGCATACTGCCAGGTGACAGCATGTGTAGTCATTACATTGGTTTTATAAAATAACTGTGTAATCTCTAACATGCCATTGTGCCTTGAAGAACTAGGGAAAATCCTGCTACGTACACTTTAATTGTTAGCATTTTAAGAGAAAGGATAAAATCTTTTGGTTAATTCATGAAATTACTTAATTTCCATGCTTCTTTCATGAAGTAGTAATGAAAAAAAGCAGTACCTGAAATTTATTGTTGGTTGTCAGCATATAGAAAAATAATCTATTGAAAACCAACTAACTTTAAAAACCCTCTTAAGTACTTTTCTCAGTTCCTTTTGTCTGATGCAGACTGTATCTGGGGCTTCCATATAAAACCACCAAACCTCCCACCTCAGCCACAAGGAATTCCCATCAGGTTTAATCTTTCTAACCTGAAACCATTACTATGCCCTGTTCATCTAATTGGAGATTTGGATCCAATGCTTTTTCCTGGCAGTACTGCCCAGATACAACTTTGTACGTCATTTTGTTGTTGTTCTTGTTTTTCTTGGTGTTTCTTTGTTTCTTTTTCTGTCTATGCCTCCTTTTGTTTTTTTTATATAGTATTGCCTGATCAGTAACAATCAGTGCTTTTTTGATCAATTTGAAGAATAAATGTAACAAATGTAACAAATCACTTGGTTTTCTTTCAGACTTCACCTTGTCATGTCTGTTACAAAAACAAGAAGTGGAAGAAAGAGATTATATCCTGTGGTCATGCTTTTCCAGTTTAGGAGCCAGCATTATCAGACTCCAACACACTTTTCCTTCCTCTGTTTCCTTTCTTTCCCAAATAGAAAAATAATAATTATCTGTTCAGTTCTAGTTCCTAACAGTGTAGATGACTCTCTTGTAGGCAATATGCTATCTGAAAGCTGCTGAAAGAGGATATTTACTCTTTCTCCCTGCCTTCCATCTCTTCCCAAGCTGAGAACTACATTCCTACAAATACCAGAGACAAAACAATTCAGACCAGGGTTAATTCCTTTATGCTTCAGATGAAAGTGTATCTCCAGAACTTGAATAGTATAGAACAATGTAAGTAACATTTCCCTCATTCAGCAGGAAGACTTATGGGGAAAGATAAATATTAATAAACAGAATTACACACACACTGCCTCTCTGTTGTCAGCTTTTTGGCTGAGCAAACAGCAGCAGTGCTTTCAGTGCAGGCAGCAGTAAATGACTGAAGTCACCCCAGAATGGAAGGCATAGCTATGTCTATATTTACAATTAGTGCAGCCTGGAAGTGAATTTTGTAGACTGGATCAGCTGATACTGTTTGCCTTCTGGGCTGAGTGAACGTAATGACTGCGCCCGTAGAAAGCACTTTATAGTTCAGTTACATCTAAAATCATTCCTTCACATGAACCCAAAGCATGCTTGCTTCTCATTCAAACTGAAAATGTGACAAAGCTATGTCCTCTATGTTGTCCCTGCATGCCCATTTCATGCCATGTAAGGTTTCATCAGCTCCCTGCTGTTTCTGCAGATGGCTGAGGTTGCTCACAGCCCAGGTTTCCTTTGCAAGACCTGGTCCCAGCTCCTGCCCTGAGCCACTGCTCAGCCACAGTTGGGCGCAGCTCTGGTCAAGTGGTAAGCTGGAACACTTTAAAAACAGGGTTAATTTTCAGATGTCTCAGTTCTTTTCCTCAGCCAATGGTGCACTGTACATCCACTTGAGAAGCAGAGCCAGATTTATGGAGGTAAAAAGTTTTGTTTTGTTTTGTTTTCTTACATCAGTAAATGAGGCTAAGATTGGCTTGAATTCCTTTGTGTGTGAATCCGCTCCTTAAGTAGATGCGCACATGGTGGCTCTGAAGATAAATAGGAACGCCCTGTAGTTACTTTTATTGTTGATTTGATTCAGCTACAGCTAGGGTTGAAAGAATTATTAAACAAGGCATAGCTCAAAGGTTTTACATGCTATTTGGACTGTTTCAAGCTCTCCCTAAACTCTCCAGACACAAAAAAATGCAGAGAACACAGAACTTAGAAGAACTTTTCCCAAGAGAAATAGGATCATGACCTTAATCTGAAAAATTTCCATGTTTCTCTTTCTCTTTTCTATATTTTTTTTTCCCCAAAAAAGTAATGATTTTCACTCACAAGGAATCTAAACAGAGTGCTGTCAAGGAATGGTGCAAACTCAAATAACAAAATGGTTACTTGAAAATATTACTTGTCCCATCTTTTTGCATACAACAGAGGCTGGTTTTTTTCTTTGTTTTGTTTAAATTTGTATTTCTTTCTCCTCAGTTGGCCTGAGGTCTGATAGATGAATTGCATCTGCCTGATTGTTAGGACTATTAAATACTAGTAATATTGAGATGACCTTTCTATGACTATTTAACTGCTTGCTGTGTATTAAGATACATTTTGCAGTTAAAAATTCCATCACTGCTTTAAGTATAGATTTTTTTATTAATATTATTTTTGAGGAAAAGTATGTTTAACATGTTTGCTTGGTTTGGTCTATTTTATTGATTGATGGATTTGTAATGCTGTGAAAAGTAATATGTTTGTGGACAGACAGGAGATTCTTATCATACAAAACACAGGAAATCTCAAATTGATTTTATCCCCAGGAGTAATATCTGGTGAACAATAGAAAACTGCCAGTATTGTTCTGATGCATTTCTTATTGTTGTAGGATTTTACAGTACACAGAGCTTTATTTATGTAACTAAATACCTAGGAAAAATGCCCTATGTGAAATAGTTGATTGTTAACTGAGAATCTACTGTTCGAGTCATTTTAGCTTTCTCCTTATGCCTCCAACAGTACTTACTTAAATACGTAGAAATGGAGAACTAGAAAATCTGTTTCAATAAAACAATAGTGAGACACTATTCTCTTTTCAGAGAAAGATTACTGTTAAGAAACCTTTGCAAGTTCCTCTGTCCTAAGAACGTTGCTGTCTTACTCAGAATATTGAAGTTTAACTGAATAGCAAAAATGTTTAAGTTCAGCACCTCAAATCTTCCAGAAAGCACACACAAATAACATGAAAATTTTCAGCTTCCCTGTGGACTAGGGTAGCTGTCCACTAGCTATATGCATATGCTAGAAATATAGTATCTGGTCTTAAACCATAATCAAAACTGATTATATTAAAAGCTACAGCATGTAGCTCAAGGAAATTATATCTACTGCTGTATGTCAGTACTAGACACAGTGTGTCAAACTTAATTTTTGTCCTTGTGTGCCTGGCACAAATCCAGGATCTTGTATATGCGTGTTGCTACCTTCCTAAAGAGAAAGTGAAGCTGCAGTGCTGTTTCTGAAATTTATCCCCACTGAGATGCATCGATAGAAGTATTATTTCTCCCAGTGGGCAGCAGGTTTATTGATAGTGGTTGCTCCAGACTGGCTGAAGTTTGTAGTTCTACTTTGTCTTGAAGTAAAAGACAAAATAAAGCAAAAACAAAACAAACTCCAACCAGCCAGGCCTCCCCCCCCCAGTAAACTAACAACAAGCTTTACCTCTTTCTCTGTCTCACCTTTATGTTTGCATGACCTGTATCAGTTTCTTACCCAAATACACATAGGACATATATCGTCCTTTCTTGTCCTATCTCTAAACCTATGATGTGAGGATGTGATTTTGTATCACTAGCCATGTGCCCATGTGTGTGTGAAAGACCTGTAGGTGCTGGGGCAGTGGCTGTGGCCCCAGCTTTGGCAGGGAGCAAATCCACAGCCTAAGCAACTGGTCTAGCTGCCTGATGTGGACTTGCTTGCAAAATCACCTTCTAATGACTTCTGTCAAGTATGCTAAAGTGTACCATTTTCCACACCTGGCATGGTAGGGTGGAAGGGAGTGAAAAATCAAACCTGCAGCAGCAAAGCAACAGCAGTAGAGCCTATGCACTTTCAAGATCAGTTTTTTTCAATAATGCTTTCTTTATTTTTACAATTGAGAGAGTGGACATATTTTTGTCTCCATGATTTTCTTTGTTCTGCTTTATTCAAGACACCCTTTCTTACTTCTTCATTCTCTTATCTAGACATCCCTGTCCCACCCTATCACATTACACAGTCTCACTTCTTTCCCACATAACTCCACTCCTGTTTCTCCTCTGCAAAAGAAGCAGTATTTTCAGCTAAATAATCCAGATGGCTAGAATTTGGGATTATGATTATGACTTCTTATCAGTCCCTCTGTAATTCTATCAACTGTTAATCCTACATATTAGTAGGCTGACTTTAAAAGCAGAATTTTGCACCCAAATTGACAGGCTTGGGAATTATAGAAGTAAAGATGATAAATTACATTTCTTCAGATGTACCTTCTGCCTTGTAAATGATGTTATTTTAATCCTCTGACAGTGGTATTTTTAGCAAACAGATCTGAGATACAAACACTCTGAGCTACTGTGTTCCTTGAAGTCGGGGGTGTTACTGTCTCTTTGGTAGAGCAAACGAGTCAGAGGCTGAATCAAAGGTTCTAAGCCATGGGAAAACATGGGAAGTGAAACTGAATCTCTGCTAAAAAGGCACCAGGATGTTCAATATTTAAAAATAGCTTTTAATGTCAAATCAGTTGTGGTTAGGACTGGGACTTCTTTGCTCCATATCAATCTACCAGATGTAGTCTGTGTGCTGTTCTGAAGCACAGGATTAAGGGGGATGGGGGAAATGCACTGTTGTTTCCACATGCCAGGTGGAGGTCCTACTTTATCTCTGGAAAGATTATTTTGGACTATCTCTTTGGAGAGCTTCCAAACATGGACGAACCATAAATATCTGCAGAAAGTTGGCCTTTGACTTTTTCTAGTATCCATCAAAACCAAAATATTTTTAATGCCATATTGAGTAGCTTTTGGATAGCATTTCCAGGATCAGCCGTTGAAGAGTGCCCAGAGGAGAGCCATGAAGATGACTGGAGGGCTGGAGCATCTCTCCTATGAACACAGGGTGAGGGAGATGGGGTTGATTAGTCTGGAGAACAGAAAGCTCTGAAGAGACCTCACTGCAGCCTTCCGTACTTGAGGGGAACTCATAAGCTGGAGGGGGACCGACTTTTTACATAGTCTGATAGTGACAAGACAAGAGGGAATGGCTTTAAACTAAAAGGGAGGAGATTTAGGTTAGATATAAGGAGGAAATCCTTTACTCACAGGGTGGTGAGGCACTGGCACAGCTGCGCAGAGAAGCTGTGGTGCCCCATCCCCGGAGGCACTCAAGGCCAGGTTGAATGGGGCCCTGGGCAGCTGAGCTGGGAATGGGTTTCCAACCACGATGGATTCATTCTGTACTATCAACAGAAATAACCTCATCTTCTCTTTGTTTTTAAAAGATCACACACTTAAACCGCAGAATAAGGAGAACGATGCTCAAGCGCTCCCTGACCTCCTCCAGCTTGTAACCGCGACCACGGCCTCGACTACCACCCGCCTCACAACATCCCGTCGCTACCTGCCAGAAAGCGGCGGTCGCCGGCTGCTTCCGCCCCATCGGAGCGCGCCGACAGCCCCGTCGCGTGGGGCTGAGCCTCGGCCACCCAGCGGCCACCGTCGCCCCCCCCTCGGCCCCGCCCCTCGCGGCCAATCACATGAGCGAGCGCGGGGGCCGCCGGGACGGGCGCTACCCGAGGCGCTCGGCGGAGACTCGACATGGCGGCGCGGGCCGCCTGCTGAGCGTTCGACCGGCTGCGGCCTCGGCAGGAGAAGCGGAGCTCGGCGGAACGAGGTGACGGGTCCTGCTTGGGCTCCCCGACGGCGGCGGCGATGGCACAGTGCGTGCAGTCGGTGCAGGAGTTCATCCAGGACTCGTTCGTGCCCTTGGTGGCCGCGTTGTGCAGCGAGGAGGCGGAGCGGCTGACCCGCAGGAACAACCTGAGCTTCGCCGAGCTGGTGAAGCCCTTCTGCCGCCTCACCTCGGAAGGTCGGTGCCGGCCGTGGGGGTGGGGAAGTCGCCGCCGCTCCCTTCCTCCCGCGGGGGCGAGGGGCAGGGCGGGGAGGAGCAGCCTTACTCCGGGGCTACCGGCGCGGGGCCCGGGCGTCCCGGGCTGGCCGGGTTGCCCTTTGGCTGGGCTGCTTCCATTTGTTGGGCTTTTTTTTTTTTTTCTTTTTGCTCTGTGTAACCTTGGAAGTCAGGCTGTTCTTGGAGGCATGGCAAAAGGCGGCAGGGTCGAGGGAAAAGGTATCTTTAAAGCGTGTTCGTCCGAGTTGCTGTCTGCCTTATGTTTGGAGAGGGTGCTCTGGCTGTGTGCCTTCTTGCTACCCAGCTTCGGAAAGCGTGGCTGGTCTTGCAGCTGAAGTCACAACCAGCATTCTGGAAGGAGTTTACACGGGTAGATAGTGGTAGGACAGGGGGAAACGGTTTAAAACTAAAGGGAGGGAGATTTAGAGTAGATGCTGGTGGGGAAGCTCTTTACTGAGAGAATGGTGAGATGCTGCTGGGATGGGTTACTCAGGGAGACTGTGGATGCCCTATCTCTAGAAGTGTTTAAGGCCAGGTTGGGTGGGCCCTGGGTAGTTAGTCTAGTATTTGATCTAGCAGCTGACAGCCCTGCCAAGAGGCAAGGGAGCTGGAACTTAATGACCCTTGGAGTCCTTTCCAACTCAAGCCATTCTATGATTCTTTCACCTCTTGTTTTGTCATATGTACTTCTTTGTTGATGCTCCTGTGAGTGGGGGCTGTGCAGGCAGAAGGGGAGAACTGAACTGGTTATATGTCATAGATAAAAACAGCTGTATAGAATTCCAGTAAAACTAGGAATTGACCGTTTCAAAGAAAAAGAATCAGGTTCTTTAATATGTAAAACAGGTATTAACTTAATCTAATCTATGCTTTTCAGTCCATTCTTTATCAGAAAAGAACTGCAGAACTGCTCGTCAGTGTAGCAGTGCGGTGGCTTTTGTCGTATTAGGTTTTTGGCAGACACTTAGCTCAGAGAGACTTCAGCTTTGTGTCTTGTGTTGAGAAAACAGAGCAAGAAGATGAGGCTTGTGCTGTCTCTGAAGCTAGGTGTTTTGTGTTGTTGTTTAAGTGAATAGCAACAACTTGAAAGCCAGTATATGTGAAAGTTTACCTTTATTTTCTGGCAAGCCTAGAAATCATAATAGTCATATTTGAGCATTACTTCACTATGATTTTTTTTGTCTTTTCATAATTTTTTTTTTTTTTTTTTTTAAGTAGGGAGCATATAAACAGAAATGGGAACAGCTGTTTATGAGGGTGGATAGTGATAGACAAGGGGGAGTGGTTTTAATCTGAGACAGGGGAGGTTTAGATTAGATATTAGGAGTAAGTTTTTCACACAGAGGGCGGTGATGCACTGGAACAGGTTGTCCAAGGAGGCTGTGGATGCCCCATCCTTGGAGGCATTCAAGGGATGTGGCTCTGGGCAGCCTGCTCTGGTGATTGGTGACCCTGCACATAGCAGGGGGTTGAAACCAGGTGATCATTGTGGTCCTTTTTAACCCAGGCCATTCTATGGTTCTATGATCTTAGCACTCCTGAGCTATGTGGAATGCAGCACAGATTAAATAAAAACAAGACCACAAAGGCAGAAGATCAGAGCCTTGAAGTTTTGAAGTTCCTAATATTATTAAACATCTGTTTTGGTTCCTTGATAAAAAGTAGAAGATAAAACGAGGCATACTGCTCAAAGTGAAGCAATCATTCTGAAGGACTTTCAGTTTTCTTGTTGCTCAGTTGTAACTATTTTTGTTCTGACTACTGTAGCAGTTAAGGAACTTTCAAATCTCATTCATCCACGGTATTTCGGTGTAAGTGTAGATCCCTATGCCATATCAGTGCCTATAAACTGAACCGTTGTTCCTCCTATTTTTACTCTCTAAGGAGTTGGTTATGGATAAAGTTTAAATTCCCTCCATGTGCTGTAAGACTTTGATCTTGTTAGTTGGTATACTGGTAATGCTTTTCTGTATTCCTCTGAAAGCTTGCGTAGGAAAGCTCTACTATTTAAATTTTATTAACTCATAACTTGATATTTCTGTGATAGGTATTCTGTAGGTTCTATAGAGTAGTTGTATAAACAAACAAACATGCTTGTTTTTATCTAAATCACTGTGATCCAGTTTTCATTTCTTAAGCACAGGTGTGAGATTGTCAGGAGGAACGTTTGGGAAAAGACATCCTTACTGTTCTCTCTAAGCTACCAAACTGATTGTGAAAAGTACCCTTCTGAAGGCCTGACCCAGGCTGGGAGGACTGATACGCTGAAGTGGTTGCAGTGAGGTTTGTGACCACCGTACTATATGTGCTGTCACAGTGTTCAGCACACTGCTGGCTGGATTGCAGTTACTCACTCCAAGTCTGCCTTTTTCTGCCAGCTTCATGGGAAATGCATTGCTGTGTGCAGTAAGCAGCTTCTCATGGTGGAAGCTGGTATGCATGTGAGGGTAGGCAGATTGGTAATAAGTACTTTTTCTTCAGACAGAGAACTAGTTAAGTGCAGTAAAATTGTTGTAGAGTTTGTACAGTAGTAAATAGTTTCACTTATCTTGCAAATACAAGGATGTAAGTGACAGGAAAGTGTGCCTGTTGCAGTCTGCACAATCACTGTTGTATGAATTCTGCTAACCGTATCCCATATATGAGATTCTGGTAAAGTTTTTTGTATTGCTATGTGATAGTAGGTTTGGCCAGCCATTAGCATTTTTCCATGGTGCTTTTCATTGCCAATTGAGAGAGAGGGAGGGAGGGAGAGAGGGAGGCAGAGGCAACGTATAGCATAGCAGATTGTGTGCATGTGCACCTGCCTCCAATGACTGTTTTACTATTTATGATTGTTTTGCTGACTTCAGTTTTGAGCACTAATTTTCTTAATAGGGAAGGAAATAGGGTGTAGTTTTCTTATTAGTACTTATTTCTTTACCTGGTGATGACTTCACTGAATTTGTAATATAAGCTTTTGTATTCATGCACGTCATTAGTGCACTGATGTTGGTTCTTGAACTCTTCTGTTAATTGAGAAGGTCCTTCACTGGTTTGCTTCTGTGTTCTTAGTTCAGTTACAGTATAGATTCTTCTCTGTAGTCTGGGGTTTCTGTAGTTTACCAAAGACTGCATGTTCATCAGTGCTCTCCCTTAGAGAAAGTCCTGCTCTATGTTCAGAATAGTTGTTCGTCAAAACAAAGCTGGACTTTCTGCTGTGCACTCGTTGCTCATTCTTCAAACATTAAGAGAGATGAAGGCACAGACTGCTGCTTGGCTCTTCAGGTGGTATTGAACCATTTGCTTCTTGCTGTTGCTGAGCCCAAGGAGATCTGCTAATTTCAAACAGAAGCCCACAAACATACAAGATAGATGCAGTGGCCCTCTGTGCTAAGTACTGGTCAGTACTAATTGACTGATGAACTTCTGCCCCTAAATGACTTGATGGGTTGCAAGGATATTTTTGGCTACATCAACATAAGCAAGTAATGATGTCAGGGAATCCTGAGTGCAAGTTAAGAGTGCTTCTAAGTGTAGTAGTATAGATGTTCATAATTAAACTACTCTTGTTATTGAATGATAAATAATTAAAAAATTACATATTGAGAGAGCAACTTCATTTTTCCAGTTAAATTTTGACTTCAGACAAAAACAAAATCCCAAGCTTTCTTTCTTGAAAGTAATAAAGGCTGTTACAAGGTGTATTGTAGATTTTATACCTTCATACTTATTCTCAAAGCAGCAGTATTTTTTTTTAACTGCCATGTTTGTTGGTGATGGTTGCTATTGAATTTAACAAACACATTTTGTGTAGGCAAGTTTTGTTTAACATAGCACCTTTTTTTTTTTTTTTTTTTTTTTTTATGGTGCTCTAAAAATGTTATGTGAATTAATGCTGTCTTGGTGGAAGTAGTAGTATGTAGCTGAAGGAACAGGTGTCCTTTCAAGATAGCTGTGGTTACTTTTTAGCCAAATCATTTTTTTGCCCTTGAAGTGTAAGGGGGGAACTTCTCATAGCTGTCTGATTCTAAGCTTTAAATAAGGAAGTGTAGGGGGAAGGCTGTTTATTTGGTGAGCTTAGTTTGATGTTAAAATTCTTTTAGTGAGCATTTTAGCCAGTGCTTGAGTTTTCTCGACTTCTGATAGGAAAGATATTCTAGTGCACATTATTACCTTGGACAAAAGATTATCTGAGATCTCATTATATATTTCCTTCAGTAGTCCACAATCTATTGTAATAGATTGTAATATTATAGATACAATATTGTAATAGATTTTTATTAGGGATTAAGGCAAGAATTCTGAATGTCCAGTTATGTTCTTCCTGGTAGTGCTTAGGGTTGCACGTATGCCAAAAGACTCATCTATATCTTGTATGTGCATTTCTGTGTTTCCCATGTTTATGGCTGTAGGAAGGACAGCAGGGATGAGCTTTCTTATAGCTACACTGGTAAAGACAAATTGGTCTCTTAGTTCTGTGTCCCTGCTGGTTCCTCTTGCTTTCAATCTTTTCAGCAATCATGTGGCTGTAGTGTTAGTAATTTGAGGATTAATAATTCATCTATCTGATATGATGGGGGAGGGGGAAGAGGAAAGTACAATTCTACAAATGGAGCTTTGCGTTTACAAATTATATGAAGCTCAATTATTGCTTCTGGTAAAATGTAGTGCTATCTGTAAGATAGAGGAGAGATTGCAGCCTGGTCATTTTTCTAGAAGGAATGAATAAGCTAGACCTTAAACTGGAAGGTGGACCAATACAGATAAGTGTAAAGACTAACTTTCTTGTGAAGGGTTTTCTTGCTTTTCAGGACACTGACAGGTCTTCTGATGCCCACTCCCATGCCCTCCGCTTACTAAACCAAATAAACAATAACTAAAAAAAGCAGACAAACAAACAAACAAAAAACAGGAAACCACAAAACAAAAGCAGGGACGTGGGGATTAAAAGTAATTTCATATTATTAGAGGAAGAAAGTGTGATCTCTACTTGTGATAGTTTAGCTTTTATTGTATGGAAAACAAAGGAAAGTACATACATGCATTTGTGTGCCATTTCAACATTAACCTTCTATGAAATATTCTTGTTTGATAATCAACTTTGTTGAACTTTTACTTGTCCTCTAGGCTTGGTACTAGAATTCAGATGCTTGTTTCCTGTGGATTTGGGACGATTTCTTTCACAATGTTCTCTGCCTGGTGGATTTCTTAGAGAAGTACCTCTTAAAAAGAGGACATCATTTTGGGGATAAGTAACACAAAGCCCAGGCAGCATAAACCATGGTGTGATGTTAACATAAGGCTCATTTTAATAGTGAATCCACTTATCTTTTGGAGTACTTTTATTGGCAAGCATCTACTTAATTTTCTCTAGACAGGCAGTCTCTCTGAACTAACTTAAACACTTGTCATTTGTTTGTGGTTCTTGCACAAATGTTGTATCTGTGGACGCTTTCCCTGTGCTGTTTTTGTGGCTGCATGCAGCAATCCACTGTTGCGTGCAGGCTTCTGTGTAATTTGGAAACCAATATTTAAAGTTCATATCATTTCCTTCTGGAAGGCTTCTGAACTAAGCTCTGCTTACCTTTTTCAGTTCGTCTAAATGAACTTGATGTTGAGCATTAAGTAACTTTTTCCTTCTCCCGAATCCCTACTTCATTCTTTGGCGCTTAGTTATTATGGACTGAGATATTAAATTGGTAGTGAAGTTCAATGGAGAAACCTTGAAGAAAGTTTGCTGGAGAAATGCTAATTTATGTTAACTATTGTAACAACTGTACTCTTTTTTTTTTTTTTTTTTTTTTTTTTTTTTAGTTTAAAATGAGAGATCCAAATAATCAGCTTCACGTAATTAAAAATCTGAAGATTGCTGTCAACAACATTATTACTCAGCCACCTCAGCATGGTGCCATTAGAAAGCTTCTGAATGATGTTGTGTCTATCAGTCAGCCTGCTGAAGGACTAGTAGCTAACGTAATCACAGCTGGAGATTATGATCTCAACATTAGCGGTAAGTAATGATGTTGTATTTTTCTGTAATTCAAATTAATTTGTACTGTAAGGTTTCTAATCTTGCTATCAAGTTTGTAGCATACATTAAAGTTGCTTTCAGAATTGATCAGTTTGATAATTGCAGCTTTCAGTATAAAAATTGACTCGGGTAGCTTTGTTTTTATACACTTCAAAAGAATAGTTGAATGCAATTAGTAATTCCTAGGTTAAATTTGTTTCCTGGTGTTGTAGTTCTTGAACTTCTGTTTAAAAAAAAAAAAAAGTTATGCTATAGAAAACGATCTCAATTTGGTTTTCTAATTAGCTTAACAGATTAGAGGATTTTTTTTTTTTTTTTTTTTTTTTTTGACAAATCTGCAATACTTACCTGTTACCTTGGGTTGGATGAATACCAACAAGGTTATTACTAATGTATGGGCTTACTTTGAAGTGAGACCTCCGGCTTATTTTGCTGGTCCCCTCCTGCTTAATGCTTACAGTTCATAAAGTCGTCATGAACAATTGATGGATAAAGAAGTTTTGAGGAAAAATGAGCAAATTTTTTGCCTCAATGTCAGAATGATCAGAAGAATGGTTTAGCAATGTTTTTTTTTTCCCTAATCTCCAAGGGTAAGACATAGTGAATAACAGCAATTGAGATCTGATCTTGAGAGCTGAGAAGATTAAACTCCTCCCAATTTAAATCCTAATCCATTAAAGCCTTTGAGTACATACTTAATTCAAAGCATGTATGCACTGCCCTATTTAAATATAAGTCATTTGCTGTACATAGTTTGGCTTACTTGTGCATAGTTAGGCGTGCAGTGAGGAAGTTGAGTCTGTTACAGGAAAAGACAGAGTTTTCATACTTTCTTTTTAACAGCAAATTCATGAAGATTAGTAGCTGATACTGTATTTTTTAATGTTGATAATGAAAAAATGCATAATTCTACAATTTCAATTCCTAATGTGAGAAGCTACATCTTCAACTTGATTTGATGTATCAATAGTAAGACTTGGCTCTGAAAACTCTCTTATTTTTGAGAGCTGTTTTCTAGTTTCCATGCCTCCTTATCTGAGAAGTTGGGTTATTTGCTTGCTGCTTTAATTTGAAAATCTTTGTCTGTTTGAGTTCTGGAGACTGGAAGACTCCCAGGAAAGCAAAATTGTTTTAGTGCAGGGAATGTGTCTTAATATTTCTGTTTAGCCTCGGTTTTAAAGCAGGGGGAGAGAATGATTGTGACTTTGTCATGCCATTCTTTGTAGTGTTGGAGGAAAATATCTTTCCGTTTGTTTTCCATATCACACCTGAGGCTCCAGTAAATAATTCTCACATATTGTCTCTCAATCGTTAGGTTCTTATTTCCATTCACAGAATCACCGAGGTTGGAAAAGATCTTCAAGATCATCCAGTCCAACCATCCACCTACCACCAATAGTTCTCACTAAACCATGTCCCTCAACACAAAATCCAGATGTTCCTTGAACACCTCCAGGGTCGGTGACTGCACCAGCTCTCTGGGAAGCCCATTCCAGTGCCTGACCACCCTCAGAAAAATTTTTCCTGATGTCCAGCCTAAATCTCCCCCGGCACAGCTTGAAGCAGGCAGCCAAACCTTTTAACTGTATTATCACAAGCTGAGAGATCTCAGAAATTGGTGCCTTAGTCCTACTAGAAAGGTACAATTGTATTTACATATAACTATTTCACATTGTGAAATGTGCAGAAGCCTGAAATGTTCATGACTTAAATTATCTGGAATTAAATGTCTGTCCCTGATGGTCCTGAATAGATTATATAGATAGATTCTTATATATAGATTTTTCTCCTTCATGCTACCAGAGCGTAAAAGCCAATAGCGTGTTTGAACCTGACCTATTTTAGTGTAATAATGCCATGTTTTTTCTATCAGATCGCTCAGTTAAAGCTAGTGTTCCTTGGTACAATAATTGGAAAGAGACTTTCATGGAACTGAACACATCCACGGTTTATTCAGGTATCTTTTGTGGTTGGTGCCAAATTGCCCTTTATATTCCTTTCTCTATGTGCTCCATCCACCTCTTCTTACCATCTTCTACAACTGTTTAGCACTTGCTGTAGATGTGTGTTCCTCCATTTTTTCCCTAAAATAAATGAATTTGAAGTGCTGGTGGTGGTTGATTAACTTTTCTCTAAACTGAATTTCTGCTGCTGTTAACCTAAATCATTTGGCCTTTCCATAGAGTCCTATGAGTGTGTAGTGGTGTGGCGAGGGAAGTGATTTGAAGCTGTAAAAGCACTGCCTTGTTTGGTCCTATGGAAATTTATACAGTCACTGTTCTGTATTTCAAACATGTTTTCCTGCTTCTCCATAGATTTTTTTTCTTTTTTTTCCCCCCCTCTTACTGGGTAGAGGTGCTTTGCAAACTGAAACTGAACTATGAACTGTACCAGAGCATATCTCTCTATGTTGACATTCTTTCTAGTGTAAGACTTCCTTTAAAAAACAAAAAGCTTTGTGGCACATCTGTAAGACTTGTTTCTACCAAAATGCATTGGCTATTGACCTCTGAACCTAAGCAAAGCTTGATGTTTTGATCTATAAAATGGCCAGATTTTGGTGTTTTTCAGTTTTAAATAGACGTAAGTCTTATGCCTTTGGTTAGTAATATCTATTGTTTCAAAAGTGTCTTATTGATGTGCTGCCGAATACTTTCTAAATGTGCTAGGATACTGGTATCCATCAAATTCATATTGTTTTGTGAAGTAACAAAAAAAAAAAAAAAAAAAAAAAAAAACAAAAAAAAAACCAAACAAAAAAACCCTTAAAAAACAAAAAAAAAAATGCTTCTTCTAATGAAGTAGACTTCTTAGTCTTAAGCTGGTATTTATGAACAGAAAGTACCTTTCTTTTGTTCTTAACAGGTCTGAACAAATTAGCAGGGTACTTAAATTTCAGCTCCTCTTGTTTAACCTCCTGTAAACATATACTGGAAAACTGAAAAGCATACAGACCTGTGTTCCTGAATGGCAGTGTTGCTGTGCGTTGCTGTAATGTTAAATAATACGAAGTTTTTCCTCTAATACTGTTTTTATTTTCAGTAGGGTGCATGTTTATTTAAATATCTTATATAAGTAGTTACAGCCCTGAGTGAATACTGTTTAAGTTTATTGTAGGTATGTTGAGGGAATTCAGTTACATTTATTAGGCTGAATTTGAAAGGGTGAGAAATAGATGTAGTGCATTCCTGTTTGTGGATCTGTCAGATTTCTTAAACTTCTGTGCTTGAATTCAACAAAAAGACTGAAATTAGAGCTTGAAATGAAAATGCAGTTAACTTTTGGATTAACTTAAAATATGAGTTGGAAAAGCTGCGGGTGCCCCATCTCTGAAGGCATTCAAGGCCAGGTTGGATGGGGCCCTGGGCAGCTCACGTGGTGGGTGGCAGCCCTGCCTATGGCATGGGGGTGAAACTGGCTGGGCTTTTAAGGTCTCTTCCAACCCAAGGAGTCCTGTGATACTTACATTCTATAATTTTTACCCTAATCACAGAATCATAGAATTGCTGAGGTTGGAAAAGACCTTAAAGATCATCAAGTTGAACCACAACCTGACCATACCACTGTAACTCTTAACAACCCACCACTAAATCATGTCCCTGAGCATCACATCCAAATGGTTTTTAAACATCCAGGGATGGTGATTCAATCACCTGGGGAGCCTATTCCAGTGTTTAACCACTCTTTCTGTAAAGAAGTTTTTCCCGATACCCAACCTAAACTTACCCTGGTGCAACTTGAGGCCATTTCCCCTCATCCTGTCTCCAGTGAGACCAATCCTGCTCTCGCTACAATCAAGTGTTTGAAAAGAGCAATAAGGTTTCCCCTCAGCCTCCTCTTCCCCAGACTAAAAACAGCCCCATTCCTCAGTCATTCCTCATAGGGCACATTTTCAAGCCCTTCACAAGCCTTGTTGCCCTTCTTTGGACCTGCTCCAGCACCTTGATGTCCTGTCTGTACCGAGGTGCCCAAAACTGAACACAGCACTCAAGGTGGGGCCTAGTTTAACTTTGTTTTTTTTGAACTCTCACTACAAGGCTTTATTATACTTCTGAAAAATATGTGTGAGTCACTTTCTCATGGCTTGTTTTAGTAACAAACTATTTTTCTTTATTCAAATACCTGGAAAAAAAAAAAGTGTATATATGTATATTTATGCACACATGAGAGGCTTAGTGAAACCGAAAGCTTTTCTTATACCGTAAATCAAAGAGCAATTAGTTAGAAAGATGATATGTCAGCACTAGAAATTTGCCTTCTATTGATTCACTTGTAATGTGAGATGTACTGAATAGTAGACTGGGTTCAGTTGTAAGATGTGAGTATATCTGATTCTTCTGTGCGTGACGCTGATATAAGATGGCTGGATAATATAAGGTGAAGTAAAAAGCATTAACTTAGTGCACTAGAAGATAATTGCAACATACAAATTGAATTCAGTTTTGTTGAAGTCTGCCAGAAAATTAAAGGTTTGGGAGGTGGCAGGAGGAGGTCAGTTTTAGAGAGTCTTTACCTGAGTTGAATTGAGGAATAGGTATTCTTGGTGCCCTATAAGGAAAACAAATACCTTCAGAAATTAATGTGTTTTTCTGTACCAGCTATTGTTTTCTAATTTGCAGGTAAGTTTACACTGAAAGTTTAGAATCCATTAAAAATTTAAAAATTTACTAGTTTATCTCTAGGGTCTTTTTTTTTTTTTTTTTTTTTGTAATCTTTCATTGTTAAGCCTCTTCTGTGTAGGCGAAGGAGATGCAGAGTTAAGATGACAGTAAAGCAATTCTGAAAGGAGCAAGTATTTCATGGCTGTATTGTTGTAGGAAGAATCAGACAAGTTTCTTAAGTTTATGTTCTTTGAATATCCCAGATATGCTTTGCTTCCCTTAAGCTGATATTCTTAAACATTAAAGTCTCTATTGTAAAAGGGTGTTTATACATGACCGGTTAATATAATAAGGCACCAATGGACAGCGTAGATCTGAACTGCTAGCTTTTTGGATTTCTGCTTGGTCAGCTGACAACTAAACTGTTGCTATTTATTTTAGCCAGGAGAATGGAAGAGGACTGCTGTCAAGCCAAGTCACAACACTTTCAAAAAGCTTCAGAAAAGCTGTCAGGATAGGGCTTTGGTAATTCTTGGTTCTTTTACACAGTTAATTTTTAACTTTGCTTCTCAGTTGTTAACATTCCTACAGTAGGCAAATACAATGATAGAAGAACTTTGTTTTGTTTTTTTTTTTTTTTTAAACTTTCCCAAGTCTCTGTTTTTGGAGGGTGGTAAGGAGTTCTTACACAAACTGAATAGGTGAGCCTAAATACTGAAGAAGTTGGTACTTAAGATGCTGTTCAGTTTCACAGGATTTGATTCAAAGAGTTAATTTTTCCTCCCAGTGTATATTTTGAAATTTCTTTTTCAGATTGTTCTCTTTCTTTATTTGCCATGCAAATTCTGACTGTTTGCAAGTTTTACTTTCAGGTGTAGTATTTCATGTTTCCTTTTTTATAAATGACTAAACTGAAATTTGGCTAAGTAATTACATTTAGTATTACTTTATTGTGTATTTCAGCTACTACTCCTTGGTTTGAGTCTTACAGAGAATGCTTTCTTCAGTCCATGCCTGCATCAGATCATGAGTTCCTAAACCACTATGTTGCGTGTATCCTTTAAGCGTTACACAAATCTGGCTGCAGTAATGCAGGAAACTTTGAAATTTTAGAATTGCTTTTTTGCCACAGTGCTTTGAAATATACCCTTTTTGATATGTCTGAGTATACGGGAAAATTTTGTTAAGAGTTTGGGGTTTTCTTTGTAATAAAATGCACACTTCTTTGTATGTCAAACTGAACTCTAAGCTTACTTACTCATCCTAGAATGCTTTCTGCTATAGCTATTTAGGTATCTGCTGGCTATACCTCAATCACAGCAAAGATCTATGTGCTTGGGATGTACCTGTGGCTTTTCATAGCATTGCTAGCAGATGGAGGGAGGGAGATTAGAAAGGGTATGACCAAAAAAAAAAAAAAACCAACAAAAAAAAACAACCAACAAAACAGACTTTCAGCTGTTTGAGGCAAAAAGAAGTCAGAAAAGATGCCTAAATGTGTTCATAGCATTTTCGTTACCATGACTTAAACCTGACTTGCTTGTCTGCAGGGAAAGTGAAAATATGCAGTGTTTTATGTTGTAGCTGCTGTTAAGCTTTACTTTAAGGATAATGCTGTGGTTTTCGGAACTCTTACTCTGTTTCTAATTAATGAGTAACTCATTACTATGAATCTACTAGGCTGTTTCACTGTGGTGGAATAGATATGTTGGTCGCGTTTGAGAGAATCTTATACAGAATTAATCTGGCAAAAAAAAAAAAAAAGATTCTGACCCTTGACTACTACATTGCACTAACAATTAGACTACAGGTTGCTTTCTGTCATCTTTGATTTAATGTCTTTAGTTTGGTGAACAGATGTGGCAGAGCAGGTTGTTCCTTATTAGTGATAATGGAGTTGCATTAAGGTAAAAATTGGAATGCATCTGCTTTTTATACAGCAGGTGTTGCTATCTTTATGAATGCTGGCTGTTATTATTGCTGAGGTGATACCTTAAGGAAGCTGCATTCTCTTTGAGCATTTGAAAATAAAGTGCACTGGAAGTGAACATCTTTTTTTTTGTACAACAAAACAGGTTTCATGTTTGATCTGGATCTGAAACATTACATAAAAGTATTAGCTGTTGTGTATCAGCTTAAACACGGATTCAGTTTCAAAACTGGAACAAAGTTGTTGTTTCAGTTAAAAATGTTGGCTAAACAACCATCTAAATACTGTTTCTATTGAAATTTAGAAGGAATTCAAGTTAAACGTGCTCTTATGGTAATGTGTTTCGTGGGCATAAGATAAACAGGATGTGTGCAATGTTTATTTTATACATTGCCTATTTTATCATCATTGGCTGTTCTTGAGTTTTTTGGGTTAATGACCTTAACATGAGTTCAGGTATGCTTGTAGTTTCTTCGAGTGAACCAGAGCCTGTGGAGCAATTTCTGAAGCTGTCGCAAGAACAACATCGTATTCAACATAGTAGTGAATACTCTTATCCGAAATGGTTTATACCAAACACACTCAAGTACTATGTGTTATTGCATGATGTAAGCTCAGGAGAAGAGCAAAGGTAGGTGGTCTGCCTTCAGATTTACTATTGAACTAAAATGTGTATGTTTATAAATTGCTGCTGGGATTAGACACGCAACGTTATCTGTTAACCTGTGTGCAGTTATCATGGCAGCCTTCAAGTAGTATTTTTTATCTATTTTTTGTTTTATATAAGATAAAAATAATTAGCTTTGGCTTCTTGAAGTAGAAGGTTTGTTTTCTGGCTTGTCGATTTAGTTCTCAGAGATTGTTGGTTTTATTCTTGTGCCAGGAACCAGTTTAAATACATAAATTTTTATTCTAAATTCTGTGGGTAAATAGTCTAGCGTAGCTTGTGGTAAACACTTCAAATGGAATTGGTTGAATGTCAAGACAGGCTATATGTTACTGTTTCTTTTTTCAGAGCTGACTCCATTTATGAAGAGATGAAGCAGAGGTATGGAACTCAGGGTTGCTATTTGCTGAAAATAAATTCTCGAGTATCTAACAGAGGAACAGATGAGCAGATACCAGACCCTTGGAGCCAGTATCTTCAGAAAAACTCCATTCAGAACCAGGTACTGCAGTGTTTCAAAAACAACTTATAATGTGAATACAAATGCCCATAGGATTGTTTCTTCTGGAAGGCAGGGGAGACCTTATAGCTCTCTGCAATGATCTGAAAGGAGGTTGTGGTGAGGTGGAGGTCGACCTCTTCTCCCACGTAACTAGAGACAGGATGAGAGGGAATAGCCTCAAGATGTGCCAGGGGAGATTCAGGTTGAATGGGAGAAAAAAATCTCTGAAAGCAGTCAGGTGCTGGAACAGAATGCCTCCCCTGGAGGTGTTCAGGAAACATTTAGGTGTTACGCTGAGAGACATGATATGATGTGGAAATATTGGTGGAGGTGGATGGCTGGACTGGGTGGTCTTAGAGGTCTTTTCCAACCTTCATGATTTTATGATTTTTAGTTCAGTTAAATTTTTCTTTAGTTTTATGTATATGTTTCCACAGAATAGGTTGTCAAGCTATGTAAAATTCAGATTTTTTTTTTTTTAACTTGTCCTTGGTGTGAGGATGTAAGGCAAGTCCTCTTCTAAAGAACTGTCCTCAGTGCACCTTAAAGTCACTACCTGACTTCAAGGAGAGACTACCTGAAATAACAGAATGAAAGGAAAATTGAAATAATTCCTGGGGTTGTTTGTGATGGATAGCAGAAGTGTCCATTCGTACCTTCATTTTGATTAATTTCTTCAGTTTCAAAATTCTTGTTTTTCCTGCTGTCCTGTAGTTTGCTACATGGTTCCTTTTATGGTTGTTTCTTGCAGTCAAATCTAGTCTCTCATTTTCAAGAGTGGCAAATGATAGTGTATGCTAGTTCAGATTATTTGTTTCTGTTTGCCATAAAAGTCTGTATTTTTAACTTCAAGACCAAAAATAATCCTTCTGAATTTTCCTTTTACTGGCTTGGCTTTCTAACTGTACACAACTAAAAAATGTGTGAATCATAGTTTCTTACCAAATCTAGCTGGTACTGTCAAAGCCGTACCACATTGTGTTGATTTTTTTATTTTTTATTTTTTTTTTTAAGCTTGTTCAGGAGTTGTTTTAAGGAACATATATTTACTGTTGTAGGCATGACTATGTAAGGGCTCCAGTCAGTTACTGAAGCTGCTTGCTTTAGTTGACAGTGTTGCTATTTTGAGCAAACCAGAAGATACTTGCTTTCTGTTGATTATATCTGTACAATAGTATGGGACCTTAAGGACTCAACAAACTGCTTCAGTGAATATAAATGAACATCTAGCTGAGTGTGCTTTCTTTTCTAGTGAACTTTAAGTTAACAGCTGCTACTTACTGATTTTTTTATTATTTTTTTTTTTTTTGAAGGATGTTCTCACATTCTTAGTCCTAACTTCTTTTTCCCTTCTGGTAGGATTGCTACGAAGACTGTCCTTATACTGTCATTTCAAACAAGAATACTGATCACTTAATATCAGATGGCTTAGATAATGAAATTAAAGGTATTTTTATAACTTCCTTCAAAACTTTACTGTGATAGCTTTTGTAAAGCTGCCTTGCATGCAATAGCAATCATTCTGAGTGGTGGTTGAGTTCGGATGTGCACTTAAGTGTAGTGGTACGTTACAAGAGTTAAACTGTTTGGAACTTCATGAGTAACTTTTTGAAAGTAATTTAATACATTAAGATAAGTGTTTGAAGTCTAGAAGCTTTGTCAAGGTATAGAATAAATGTAAGGTAGTTACTATTTTTTTTTTTTTTTTCTCTATTTTAGCTTATAGACTACAAACATTGCTTTGTATACTGTGATGTAAGTTGCATTTCCTTTTTTCTTTTTGAAGGAAAAGAAAGGCATGTGAAATGAAGGTTTTTAATAGGAATATAGAAGTGATTGGTTCCAGTGTGTCCTGTGTATCAATTGCTGCATTTCCATCTTCTTATGAATGCTTGACTTTGAATTTAATGCTTTCATTGTTTTCTTTGCAGGATTCTGAATAGTGAAAGCACTGAATGAACTGAATGTAATAAAAATGATGTTTAAAACTGCAAATGTGTAAGTCACAATATTTACGAGGGTTTTGATGTTTCAATCTTTTCATAGATGGCCTGTCAAACAACTTCAAGACTCATCCCCTTCAACTGGATCATCCCAGCAGCAGTTTGGATAGCACTGATTATGTGAAGGCTACGACGTCGTTGCAGGAATCAAAGAAATCAAACTCTGGAACGCCTCATGGTGCTTGTTTAACACTCACGGATCATGACCGAATCAGGCAGTTCATACAGGAATTCACATTCAGGGGACTTTTGCCACATATAGAGAAGACAATTCGGCAACTTAATGATCAGGTCAGCATTTAGTCTTGTAATCAAAAGCAACAGTAGTATAACTCCAGCTACCCAACAATCTCTTGTAATATTACTTCCTTGTGCACCTAATTATTCAATTATTTTAGTGAAAGCTGTAAGGAAATTGAAGAGATTCAAGTTTTTGTTTGGTTGGTTTACTTTAAAAACAAACAGCGCACCGCTGAAAAAAAAAAAACGCCTCTACCAACAGAACTTCATTGCAAGGTGGCTTATTGTGAAAGTCTGCCTGAGCTGTTGCAGGGTTATTTCTGTGTTTCTAAAATCTTTATTTCTGCTGGACTACTCTAGTATGAGGACCAAAATGTACTTTTCACTTCAACATTTGAACACACCAACAAAGCAGGGACGTGTTTCTCCATCAGTAATTGTCTCTAGAAAAGCTGCATGCTTTAACTTCCAAGAGAAATGCATGGACATCCTAAATCATGCAATTCTATTCAGGTATCACTAGCTGAGAATTAATTTCTCAAACTATGTTTTTCAGAACTGTGGTACCTTCGAGTCTTTCTTTGGAATTGTAGTATCTTAACTAATGCCATGCCTATGTTAAGGCAAGGACATGCATTAAAATTGTTCTCGTCACAGTAAGATCCTTTCTTTTGTAGGCATTTCACTTCTATTTGGTCTTAAAGGACTGGACCAATCGATTGACTTAAATTAGTACCATCAAATTACTGGATTTAGCAGTTGACTTGTAGGAAAATATCAGCCTGCTAACTGAAATCTCAGTTTTAAATGAGTTGTCTGGTTCTTCTATATTTTACACTGTGAAGCTTGTTGATACTACACAGCTGCTCCGGTTTGAGTTCTGGGATTTTGTTTATGCTGGCTGCTGTCTTACACTGTGGAAGTTTTAGGATGAAATAAAACATAGCAAATGGCCTTACGGGTAGGATTGTAGTAATATATTCCTAATAACTGTAGGAAAAACGTGATGTTAATGTTTAACTTTTTTTTTCATTTTTTTCCATACTTTTTAAAAGGGATGTAGCTTTATTAGACAAGGGAGTGGTAATTCCCTGTTTGCAGTGTGGTGGTAGGTACTTCACATGATGATGGGAATAATGTTCTCTATTGGTAGATATTTAGTGTTGATTTCAGATTAACCAATACCGAAATTTGATACTGTTAGATTCTAGCAAATACATCAAATCATTGCTTTTTTTTCTTGATTGAAATGTTGTAGAATCAAAGAATGGTTTGGGTTGGTAAGAGCCTTTAAGATCGTCTAGATTTGAAGTCATGTCTGAAGTTTACAGCAGCAATAGTGAGTTTCAGACAGCTGAGGTTCATTATGTATGTGAATTGCAGCTTCAATCTGTGTCTGATTCATTCACTCAATGTAGTGTGTTTTTTTTTCTGCTTTCTAAGGGGAAAAAAAAAAAAACACAATTTGGTAGGTTTTAATAAGGCTTGGGTTTGTAATTGAGCTTAACTTATGTTAATATTTCTTTTTGCCATGTAGTACTTGTAATTAATTGTCTCTTTGCAGCTAATATCCAGGAAAGGCTTAAGCCGATCATTGTTTTCTGCTACTAAAAAATGGTTTAGTGGAAGTAAGGTTCCAGAGAAAAGCATAAATGAACTGAAGAATACTTCTGGTTTGCTGTAAGTTGTTTCAGTCATTACCTTTAAATCCAAAAATGGGAATGCTTCTCTTTCTTCTGAGGGAAAGCCTGTAATAATGGTATTCTGCAAAGCAAACTGAAGCAGCAATACTGTAAAAGACTTGGAATGGTCAAGAAGTCAAGAAGTCATAAGTGTTATGCCTGCCTTTGAATGATAAAGGTGTAGCAAGAACTTAAGAGGGATAAGAGAAAATGTTTACTGAGCCATCTTCTATATTTATAATGAGCCTTTCTAAGGTACAAAGTACATATTTTTCAGATTAATACTAATAAATGGGATAATATGGCCTCCCGTAAGATATTTAAAAATCCGTATAAGTATTTTCTGTTGTTTAAGCCAAACACCATGTGATGAGTTGTTCGTGTGGTTATGTGACTTAACCCAGTGGAGTATTGAATACGTTACTTCTGCAGGTGCATTCTAGAGGTAAATTAAGGGGCATATCACACTTCATACAGCTGGTTTTACGCTAAATACATGTCTTAAATTTTGCTAAAGTATTTGTTGAGCCAAACTCAACGTTCCCGAAACTTGAATACAACTTTAAATTTATGTGCTTTGTCTTAAGGCTCACAAGCAAACTATTGTCAGTTTCAAAGACTGTAAAGTTTTATTCTTCCTCCTTTTACAGATTTCTTTAGCTCTAGCAGTTAATAATACTGAGCATTTTCAATGATAACTGCATACTTGTTTTAGAGTTTCATACAAAGGAATGATTTCTTTAAAAGTTAGTGGGATAGCAAATCTTGTTTCACTGCTTTCTTGCTGATTAACGAAGTAACCAGTTAACATGTCAGAAAGGAAGTACCTTTACTAGTCTTGATAAGTTACTTTTGGGTAACATTAATGTTACAATGCTGATCTTATTCCTTGTCTTTAAATAGAAATAAAGATGAGAATAGGGTATATCTTGCTTTCTTTGATGCAATTACAACTTCAAATTTAAATATTTGTATTCATAGGTATCCCCCAGAAGCACCAGAGCTTCAAATCCGGAAAATGGCAGACTTATGCTTTTTGGTGCAACACTATGAACTTGCATATAGCTGTTACCATACAGCAAAAAAGGACTTCTTAAATGATCAGGCAATGCTTTATGCAGCTGGAGCGTTGGTTGGTATTTCATATAACCTAAATGTATTTTCATACTAATCCCTATTATTTGTCTGAAAGTAACAAAGTGCAGTCCCTTCTGTCTACTGTCTATAAAGGTTTTGCTAAACTTGCTGTATCTTCAGCAAGCCTGAAGGTACTCTCAAAACTGATAGCTGCTATTTTATGATGGGAAAAATTGGAGATTTAATTCTTTAAAATGTGAAATACAGAAAGGAGACTATCTGTAATGCAAGCTCCAGGAAAAATAGATCGTATTCTTGAGTTATTAGACAAGAGGCAAGTTTAAGTGGGAAATAATTTTACAGCGCTTCTTTTTAGCAAAACATTGACTTCTTGACAAACACATCTCTCTAACTGGGGTAGTGTTCTTTTTTTTTTTTTTTTTTTATACTGTGTTTTGTGGGATGTTCTTTGAGTTCTGAGAAGCTGTTTTCTGGAACTTCAGCCTGATTAACTCAGATTTAAAATTTTACTTTGTAGATCTATGAAAGCATTCTTTTCACAGTCCTATTTTGAATTAAAACAGTAACATAGAGTGTATTTTTTACAGTACAAAGAGTTGCATTGCATTTTGCTAATCTCAGAAGTTATCTTAATTACTTAATTAATGGCTGATAGAGCTCTTGATAATTAGATTTTGAAACTTAAAATCTTTAACTGCTGTAGAAGAACTTTGCTATTATGTCCCCGTAAGAAAGGAGCTATTAGAGTAGAATAAAACTAAAATTTCCCTGGAAGCAGAAGAATGTAATGTCTTTTAAGAAAACTTGGATGATCCTAATTTTAAAAGAGATGTAATGTTATCAGAAAAATAATTCCTGCAATAGGAAATTGACTCTTGGTCTTACAAAGTAGTGTTTAATCATTGTTTCTTCATACTGTTGTGTGCTGTTGACTGAAAATCTTTTGTAAGTGCATAAGTTGTGCTGCTGTCTGATTAATTCCAAGCAGAGTCATAAATAGACTATTGCTTAAACCTTATATCAGCTATAAAAGTGTATGTGCTCTACACTGTGCTCTACACAGTGTATGTCAGCAATTGGTTAGATATGTTGAGTTAGTAGCTCTTGAAATGTTTCTCAGTATTTTGATATCTGCAATTTGTTGAAAACAACTGTGGTGACTGTGCTGACTTGTCTTTGTAGGAAATGGCAGCAGTATCAGCTTTTCTTCAGCCAGGAGCTCCTAGGCCTTATCCTGCTCATTATATGGAAACAGCAATTCAGACTTACCGAGATATCTGCAAGTACGTTGTTTATTTTTATATTAACCTAACGGAAGATGAAATTCCTGGCGGTTTAGCTTTCTTTCCCTGCACACTGGTAGTGCCAAATAAATCATATCATAAAATCATAGAATAGCTTGGGTTGGAAGGGAACTCGAGGGTCATCAAGCAAGGCTGCCAACCTCCATATCCTAATACTAAATCAGGCTGCCCAGAGCCCCATCCAACCTGGCTTTAAACACTTCCAAGGATGGGGCATCCACAAACTCTTTGGGCAGCCTGTTCCAGCACCTCACCACTCTCTTGGTAAAGAACTTCTCCCTCATATCCAGCATAAATCTTCCCTCTCTCAACTTAAAACAGTTTCACCTTGTCCTGCTGTTATCTAACCTTGAAGGATAGAAGTGAGCTGACTCACTTCCTGTTTATGGACTCCTTTTAGGTACTGAAAGGCTGCAATGAGGTCATCCCACAGCCTTCTCCAGGCTGAACAAGCCCAGCTCCCTAAACCTGTCTTCATAGAGGTGGTACTCCAGCCCTAAAAATAAATCAATCAATCAGAGGTCGATAACCTCTTTGAGTAAGATATGCTAGCTTATCTTGGAAGGAGATGTGTGGTGTTCTTAACGGAGTACTTATTAAACTTATTTCTCGTCTGATTTCTCTTTTGTCAGATCGTTTAGTTGGCTGGGTTATTTTACTTGGCTTTACTCTGTAAACGTAATGCATCCAAAAACACTTCCTGGCTTTGAACTGTAAAAAGAAATAAATGCCCTTCTTTTAGTAGGATGACGAACTTAATGGTACAAGTGTCAATATGTGTTTTGCAGGGGCAAAGTTTTTCATAGTTTCTTTTTGAGAAGTATTTATTAACATTGTTGTTTTCTGCTTCAGGAACATGGTTCTGGCTGAACGCTGTGTACTACTTAGTGCTGAAATCTTAAAAAGTCAGAGCAAGTATTCAGAAGCAGCTGCTCTTCTGATTCGTTTAACCAGCGAGGTAAAACACTAGCTTTTTCCACTTTTTTTCCCCACTCTTGTCTTCCTTCTACGCAAACGCTTCTTGGTGACATTTTAATTCTTGTTCCAGGATACTTGCTATCCAAGATAGCAAATGACCAGGTATAAATTGTTTAAGTAACAAAGCTAAAACTGCAGCTTAATTACTGTGAATCTTTAGAATTTTACTGTGTAGGTGAAAGTTAGCCCGAATGCTTCTGTAGTAGTGATTGGTTTAAAGTAAGTGTGGAAATAGCTCTGAATTGTCCACAAAGGGTCGTCTTATGTTACTACTGGTATTATGTTTGCATTTTTTTCAAGCATCTTCTGTATAGCTTGGAGGAAAGTCTTAACTGGTAGTTGATTCTGGCTTTGTAGCCAGCTGCACCAAGCGTGGTACTTGTGAGACTTTCCCCAGAATTTGTTAAGTTTGGAATAAATTTGCTTAATTCTGTAGGTTATTCTCTTGAGTGTCTTTGTAGCTGTATTTTGGCCCTTCCAACTTAAATTTGGTACCAAAATTTCTAGGTGAGCATATATGTTATTGAAGTAAGGAATTTAAATGCTGCAAGTTGTATGCAGCCATTTTACTACTTAAAATTTTATGTGGTATGCTTGCATTGCTGTTTGGCAGAAGCAAGGGAGATCTTTATAGGATTTTGTAAAGCTGTCTCTTGGTGTATTTGTAGTCCGGACATGTATTTGGAAGTTGTTAACAGTAGACTTAAGTAGATCAGTAGTGATAAGTAGATCCTGTTTGGATTGGTTAGAGTAATATAGCTTTGTCTTGGCATGAGAGGAGAAGGTGGTAATGGTAAGAAGTGTGTTTCCCTATAGGAAGGAATTCTTGTTCTTGTCGTCTAAATTCACTAAGTTACACTTAACGTTTTTTTCCTTAATCCTATTAAACTTACTGTTTGTTTCTAGTATCTGCAGAGGGAAGGGGAAAAGGTAGAATGCTTCAGATTTGGGTTAGAAACTGTGGCGTGAGTAACTGAAGAGGAAGAAAGTTTTGTCTTGCCACTCATAAAGAAGCAGGTTGATAAATCTCCTTTGGGGAAATAGTAGCACATCTGGTTATGACAATGATTGTACCTGTAACAAAGTGAAAAATACTTTTAGTCTTAATTTCTTTTATAAGCATACATACAATGTTCAAATGTAAAATGCTTCTCAATTTTATAGCAGTTACAGCTTTTCTTTTCCTGTTAACATTAGAACAAGACTACAGATATATTTATTTTTATATTTGACTTTGAGGTTAATTCTCTTTTTTTTCTTTTAAATAGGATTCAGATCTTCGTAGTGCGCTTCTGTTAGAACAGGCAGCACATTGCTTTATAAACATGAAAAGTCCCATGGTCAGAAAGTTTGCATTTCATATGATACTGGCTGGCCATAGGTTTAGTAAAGCAGGACAGGTGAGTATTATCTTTCCAGATGGATAATACCAATTTTTTTGTACTTGATCTGAATAGAATGTTATTATGGGAAAAGATGCTTAGCTTCTGGTGTTTTTGTTACAAGTATTGAGCTCAGTAATCATCTAAAAATGATTTCTGCATTAATCTTTTACATCTGTATTTAAAATGATGCTGAAAATCACTGACTTGAAACTTAGTGATGTGTTTTTGATTTCTGGGTTTCAACTTTATACCCGAATAAAAAAAATCTCATACTATATGAAGTAGAATCTCTACTCATGAAATGATTCAGTTGCAGAAATAAGGTTTTGCTAATCCTAATTATAATAAGAACCCTTATTCTAATAACAAAATTTAGCCTGTTTTCCTGGTGTCTTACCTATATGCAGTGGAGAGGTCAATGTGTATGAATAGTTAGTATGCAATAAACTGGCATCTAGTTACAGCTGCTTAGACTCAATTAACAATTAAACCAATGCAAATGGGTTTTACATTCACTCATATTACTGTGTACGCAGCTTTAACTCTGTGATAAACTGAATTTGAACATGTCTTACATGCTTTATATTTGTCTCAGTTGTGTAATGGCCTCTACAGACAACTTGTTTGATTTCTTTTGAGGTTAGTCACTAGAGTTCAGTTCTGAAGTTGTAATCTTGTTTTGCATGTACTGCAGGGCTGTTGCTTAACTTGCTGTGTGTTTTGTCTTATGTGTTTAGTCTTTTTTTGTAAGACAGCAGTTGAATGGAAATGTAAGTTCATTTAGTGAATGAAATGTATTAAATATAGCTAGGTCTTGAAGCTTGGCAGTAGAGCTCTGCAAACTCTAGCAGTCTATTCTAAAGCAACACAGAATGCTTTTTATAAGCGGTCTTCTCTTATTTGTTTTAACTTCCTGCCTGTTACTACTGTTTGAAAACATGAACTTTGTGCAAGGTAGGCACTGTACTGTAGGAGGCAACAGTACTTCTGTGCTTAAGTTAACATTGACCAGACACTGAGGTACAGTTCTGCAAACACTGTGCTTAGCATAGTGTGGTTGGTAAATACTTCTGATGTGCTGTTCAGTCCTCCTGACACTACAATTACAATGTTTGGTTAATAATTTTACTTTTTTTTTTTTTTCTTTTGCAGAAAAAGCATGCCTTACGTTGCTACTGCCAAGCCATGCAGGTTTACAAAGGAAAAGGCTGGTCTCTTGCAGAAGATCATATTAACTTCACTATTGGTCGTCAGTCATTTACACTTCATCAGCTTGATAACGCAGTGTCTGCCTTCAGGCATATTTTGATCAATGATAGTAAACAACCTCCAGCTCAGCAGGGAGCTTTTTTAAGAGAGTATCTCTATGTTTATAAGGTAATATTTTTTCTTTCAATTCCTGGAATGGTCAGCAATTCTGTTTACAGCAGTTCTGTATTATGTCATCAAATGATTTTCTGTCATACCTGCTTTGTGCCAGGGTCATATTTTTTCTCCAGTTGATATGGTTTTTTTTTTGTTTGTTTTTTGTTTTTTTTTTTTTTTTTTTTTTTTTTTTTTTTTTTTTAGATTTTAAAAAACAAACTTGCTGTATCTGATGTGTGCACTAAGTTCATTTCCACTGCAGTACTTGTGTGACTCCTATAATGTTCTTATTCAGTTAATGTTTCATTTTGAGGTTCATTGCTGAATTGCAACTTGTGACAGATCTTCCCTAGAGGAAAGGGGTCTGTTTTATTTTGATCTCTTTATAGAAGATTTAGGGTTTTTTTGATAGTATATCTTTGTTAAAGACTAGATAGATGTGTTACTTGCTGATGCCACTGATAAAATATTTGGTTTTGATTTTTGACAGATCTTGTGGTGCCTGTTTATCCCTTGTTCCTCCCGCATGTAGTTTTAAGCTTCACAACAGTAGCAGGTTTTCTGAATTATGAACTATCTTTCAATTATTTATTACTTAGCGTAATTCTGATTGGTGCTGAAAATTGGGAAAAGTGGTTGTTCTTAAAGCTGCTGCATTTTGATTATTTGCTTAAGGCAAATAATTTCTTATCTACTTTCTCAGTAGATAGGAAAAGCAATTCTTAGTTTTTTTTTTTTTTTTTTTTTTTTTTACAGGTAAACAAATTCATGGGCAGCAGTCTTGCTTTCTTTTTCCTCTAGAAGTGTAGTCTCAGCAGGAGGATGCCACCTTTTTAGTGCATTGATGTGAACTTGGGTGTTTTTTTTTGTTTTTTTTTGTTTTGTTTTGTTTTTTTTTTGATACCTTGAATTTTTACCTGGCAGGCTACAAAATTGTTGCAACTGCTAATAATAACAACCACCTATCCAAAGTACGGGTTTTGGTTACAGACACAGTTGTTTGTCCGTGAACATGCTTTATGGCAGCCCCTTACCAATTAAGCAGCAAGAGATTAGCATGAATATTGCTGTTTTTAAAAAACAAAACAAAACAAAAAACCTGAGTTGAATCCAGCCAACCTCCTCTGGTACTGCAAATTGCTCCCTATCCCTGTTGTAGTAAAATTAATCTATCTTAAACTTAAGTAAGTAATTGAATTAATGTGGAAGTTCATGGGTGATTCTACATTGCAGTGTATGCCATATGCCTTACACGGTATTTAGTAATGATAACTCTATGCAACTTGTAGCCTTGCAGCTACTTTCTTAAACCTTACAAATAGAATTTGTCATGTTTGCTAATTTGTGGTAGACCCTTCTTGAGATTAGCATTTAAAGCCCACAAGTCAGCTGTGCTCAGAGTCTATATAATGGTGGTGGTATAGTGAACATAGCTTTTCCGGTCTTGTGTTAGACAAGCTTCACGTCATTAAGCTTGCAACAGCCATGGATCCACAACATTGATTAGAGTGCTGGATTCAAATCTTTTTTTGTTGTTTTTTTTGGTATGGACTTCTTGAGCTTTAAGATGCTATTGAGAGAAAATGTTATTTAAAGAGTGTCAAGACAAAATGAACTCTCAAAGCAGTTAATATGAAATGATTCAAATAAAAGTATTTTTTGCTTAAACATCAATTGCATAAAACTCAATCTCCTTATCATTCAAATGCTGCCAACGTGCAGCAGGTACATCAGGTACGTATGATGACATGACACTGTTTTCCTCCTTTACTCCAGAATGTAACCCAGCTGTCACCTGATGGTCCTTTACCTCAACTTCCTTTGCCATATATTAACAGCTCAGCAACACGTGTTTTCTTCGGGCATGATCGAAGACCAGCAGAAGGTTAGAAAATTTTGTTAACAACTTTAAATCCCTTATCTGTAGAAGTAAAACATATGCAGGTTCTTTAAAAAAAAAATAATAATAATAATAATCTGTTACATAAAAACTATTGTAGCAAGGTAACTTAAGTAGGATTCCAAAAAGAAAAGCTTCAGCTTAGTAACTACTCTCTAAATGTCTTCAGAGTTCCTGTATGTATATGAAATCCACATATGCAAATGTGCTGAATGCCATTCTTTTTCAAAGCCTTTAGACTTCAATGCAAGCTTACAATGAACTTCATGAAATTGATTTATAATGTTGAGCAAATGCTAAGTGCTAGTGCCAGTACTAGAAATGAGCTTTCAAGTTAACTTTTAAGTTTTAATCTTTGGAACACTATGATTCCTGAATGTAAAGCGTCTTGAGTGGAAATTCTTACGTAGACTGTGGGACTGAATGCTGGCAGAAGGTGAAAATAAACCATAAGCTGAGTATGCCACATAGCATGCTAAAACCGTGGGATTCCACACTTTGAAAATGAAAATATGCTCTAATCATCAGCAGTAATGTCTTCTATATGTGCATTTCAAGAGATCTGTCAATCCAGTGACTAGTTGAATAATGTGGAAAGCGGTGGCGACTGAGAAAATAAATATTTTCTAACAATACTTACCAAACTTTTAGTGCAGTCCTTTTGGCAACTGTTGAGTGCCACAGCTTGCCTTATTCTTCCTAGGTGAAAAGCAAGCAGCAACACATGTAAGTCTGGATCAGGAATATGACTCAGAATCATCACAACAGTGGAAGGAGCTTGAGGAGCAGGTTGTGTCTGTGATCAACAAAGGAGTAATACCTTCAAACTTTCAACCGACGCAGTTTTGTTTAAACCGTTATTCAGATAACTCCAGATTTCCACTTGCTGTGGTAGAAGGTAAAGCTGGAATTTATTCATTTATCCCTGGATTATATTTGTACAGTGTTTCCTATACTGCTGTAGATTGAAAGTTTCTATGCAGTTGGCCTTTTGAGTTTGTTGAACTTTCAGATTGTGATGGAGGTAGATTGTTCTCATTATTTCCTTGCATTCCTTTAATAGAACCTATAACTGTAGAAGTCTCCTTCCGAAACCCGCTGAAGGTTCCACTGTTGTTGACTGACCTTTCACTGCTGTGGAAATTTCAGCCGAAAGACTTCAGTGCTAAACATGAGGGAGCAGCAAAAGATCCGGTAAGGAAAAGAGTTTTGTCTTTTTCAACCTAAACCTGACAACTACACTTATGGAATTTAAGTTTTCAAATTCTCATGGTGTAAGAGCACTTGATTTAAGTGTAGATTTAAAACGGGGAGGAGGGAAGTTAATTACTGTGGATTTTTATGAATCACTTAAATTTTCCCATATCCCAGGGCGCAAAGCAACCAATTTAAGTTTTTCTGTAATGAGTATTATAAAGCCTAATGTAAAGCAAAATACTTCAACATCTTGTTCTATGTGCGGCATACCTATGAAGTCAAAGTAGGCACCCTGACCAACAGAAATGACTGGTAGTGTTAAGAAATGCTTTATCTAAGCCTCTTTCTTACGCTCTCTATGTTGAATGTAGTGAGGACTCTGTATTCTGAGAGATGGTGCTGGTGCAACACAGGAACACCTAGATACCTCTACTAGAATTTAAAATCAATATTTTTAGTATTGTGGATGCTCTGCTAATTACTGTTTAAATTGACACTTAAACTAATGTTGCCAAAACTCTTTTAAGGACTCTTCTAAATACCATATTTTGAAGATCTTAATGCATTCTAATATATGGAGTGTTACAGTAAAATTGTTAATTGTTAATTGTTAATGTAAAATGGGTTCTTAAACAAAATTTTTAATAATGTAGTGATGTGTACATGCTGCAGGTTAGACACTTTGGGTTGTGTATGAGTAAGTCTCAATGATTACCATACATCTGCCCTTCTATCTGGTCTGTACTACTACTACTGCAATGATACTGCGGATACTTCTGTATCAGTGAAAATATGAATTTGAGCCATTTTCACCAGCAGGTCTTAAATTTCTCTCTTAAGTAAAAGTTTGAGTTCTCAGCTGCTGCTTCAATTCAGGGAGGTAGTGTGCTATCTGAAATATATGCTTTCTTTTTCCTCAAATATTCTAGGAATACTGCGAGAAATAATATTTAATCTTTTCCTACTCAGGAGTAATATCTGAAAAGCTTTTTCTTTTCAGGGAACATGTGATGATGATATGATAGGAACAGAAGCAATAGCAGAATTTCTAATTAATAGTGAGGAGACAAAAATGGTGAGTAGTGTACTCTATTCAATACTGAAAAGACTTTTTAAGACTTTGAGATAGAGTTCAGACTTGCGACCTGAACTCCTGGTAAAATTTAGGAAATGTTACTGATGTGTGAAGAACTGGATCTTTTAAATCTTATCCATGTGTATAAATATCCAAAAGGAAAATGTAATAGGACGAGAGGTGTTGGGCATGAGCTGAAATGTGGAGTGTTCTGTCTGAACATTAGAAAATACCCTTTACTGTGCAGGTGACAGAGCATTGGCACAAGATACACAGAGAGGTTGTGGAGCCTCCCTTAGAGGTGTTCACAACCTGACTGGGCAAGCAGCTCTAGGGGATCCTGCTTAAGCAGAGTTGTTGGACTAGGTGACCTCCAGAGGTCCCTTCCAACCAAAGCAATTCTGATTTCTGCCTCTGTTCAAGTTAATTTTTGTGACAACTTAGGATTCTTTCTTAATGTAACAGACACTTCCCAGTAAATGACTTAGTTATTGTCTGTGGTTGCGTCTAATGCAACAATGAAGTATCAAAAGTAGCCATGATTCGCTTAAATAATTGGACATTTAAATGTAATAATACTTTTTTAGTAGCAACAACAACAAAAATTTAACGTATCTCCACAGGCGAGACTAAAGCTCTTTCCCCATCAAACAGGGGAGCTACATATTCTGGGAGTCGTTTATAATCTTGGCACTATTCAGGGTACTGTGACATTAGATGGGATAGATCCTTCTATTGGATTGCAGTCAGGTAAGTACATTGTTCCCTCGAGTGTGTCTCTGGAAAGGGGAGATGTGGATTCCATGGAGTAGAACTAAATCCTGTTTAATATTTGACTATTATGTTGTGAGGTCTGTCTTCAGATAAAGAGACAGAAATGGGTAATAACTGGAACAGGAAACTAATGAATTGACACCTGTAGGAATCCTGTGAGAAAGAAAATAACTTCTGCCAGATGCATTCTTGTGCTACTTTTAAATCTATGGAAATTCTGAAACATTTAAATCAAAATGCAAACATTCCATCTACGGTATCTGTAACAAGTTTTGACTCCTTTGCTGTTTATTTATTTTTTCCCCTTTTTCAACTTTTGTCTCAGTGTTGTACTAAAGTTCTTGCTGTAAATAATCACACTTAAATTTATCTGATAGTTCTTTTGTTTTTATTTTCTTTCCTTTATATTAATGTATAAACGCTTTAATTGCATGCTGATTAATCTGCTTTAAGACATTCGTCTGACACACTAAAGAAAACTTAGTTCTTGGATAAAATAAGGATTAAAATACTTGAATTAACATACTTAAGTGTCTGAAAGAAATAATGAAGCTTGATTAACTATCTCTGAAGTGAAAATCTTATGGCTGAATCTCTGGAATAAAAATCATTTGAAGAGTGCTGGCCCCTTTTTGGAAGAAAATGGTTGATGCTATGTTTCTTCTAGCTTGGAAATTAGAAAATTTAATTAATCATGTTCACTTATTAATTATCCCATTCAATCTGGTGTTCCTATTCTCTTTGCTGCCAGGACTGTAAGCATTTATAGAGGACAGAGTTAGTTTAGAACATGTATCTGGCTCTCTTATTTGCAATAGCAATGCGTTCTATGTCACAGTAGTTCCTTGTCAGTGATGCTGCTTAGTCAGTCTACAGTAACAAAAAAAAAAAAAAGGAAGTTCTGATCACTTTTTAGAAAAAGTTACTTCAGGTATTAAAAAAAAAAAAGCTTTTAAAAATTCTTTCAGGGAAATTTGTCTCCAATGGGTTATCTGTACGAGGACGACAAGACTTAGAAATCCAAGGGCCTCGACTTAATAACACAAAAGAAGAAAAAACGTCTATTAAGTATGGACCTGATCGGCGTTTAGATCCCATTATTACGGAAGAAATGCCTTTGTTGGAGGTATGCAGTTATTTTTCTATTCATAGTATTGAGCAAATTGCTGAATGTAGAGCCACACATTTGTTAATGTTTAAATTTTTCCTGCTAATTCATGACCTGTTAGTGCCAAGTCTGTATCTTGTTTTCCAAGAGAAACTTATGGCCTTCAAATTAAGATTTGAAATTGTCACAGTCCTGTTAGAATTTAGTTTAGTTTAGTTTGCAGTATTTGTAGCCAAATTATTATGGGGTGTAGGCAAGAGGCAGAAAAGGTTTTTTTGGTTTGTTTGCCATATGTCCAGAGTACTTCAAGTGAGTTAATTAAAAAAGTGATTGTTCTTCCTGGAGTTATTAAAGTGGTCTACCTGGTTAATGACAGCACTTACAGTTTAAGTGTTTTGGTTGTTTTTTTTTTTATGTCTATTTGTAATTTGATTCGATGTTAAGAATCTTTTCCTCCTGTTCTTTCCAATACAGGTGTTCTTTATAAACTTTCCTACAGGACTTCTCTGTGGAGAAATCAGAAAAGCATATGTAGAGTTTGTGAATGTGAGCAAGTGTCCTCTTACAGCGCTGAAAGTTGTGTCCAAGCATCCAGGATTTTTTACTTTTGGTGCAAATACTGCTGTTCTAACACCACTCAGTCCTTCAGCTTCTGAAAACTGTAGTGCTTACAAGACTGTTGTGACAGATCCTACCTCTGTGCGTACAGCACTGCTATCTTCAGCTTCTTCTGTAGACTTTGGGGTTGGCATGGGAGGTCAGCCTGAGGTAATACATGTCCCACTTCCTGACTCGATTCTTCTTCCTGGGGCATCAGTGCAGTTGCCAATGTGGTTACGGGGACCAGATGAAGAAGGAGTTCATGAAATAAACTTTTTATTTTACTATGAAAGTATTAAAAGACACTCAAAAATGTGGTAAGTTATCTACTTCTTTTGCTGACCTACTCACTGGGATGTTAATAAGCACATAAGCATGAGCTTTAAACTTAATGAGTTGCAATGAAGATGTTCAAGTGGCTTGTCTGTAATTGTAAAATAATATTTCTATAGTGTTACTTGATTTGTGTGAAGTACATGAAGTATGATTTACACACTGTTTTATGGAATATTCTTTTTTCATTTTTTTTAATGTTCTTGAGACATTGGGCAGTTGAGTTTGATACCACAAGCTAACAGTATTTTCACTGAATTGAAGTTTACTTATTACTTAGTCTCAAGTTCTGCCCTTGTCCCAGGCTATAAAGGCTCAGGAGAACTTTTCCGAGAAACTAGTTCTTCAAAGATTCAGGAGTAAATAGTTATTTGTTCTGGAAAGTGAAGACATCAGCATTTAGAAAACCATAGCATAGTTTTATTGAACAGTTACATTAAGAAATGAAGACTCTCTTACTCCTTTCTTCAACCCTTCTATACTGTTTTTACAAGGCTACCTTACAGTTGTTACTGTTCAAGTCTAGAGCTGAAAATTAAGTTTTAACAAGCTTTATTTAGTTTTCAGCCTTGTAGGAAAACTGGTTGCAGACTTAATAAATGTAATTATTTAATTTTCTGAGGATGATTCTACTAGGGAGCTGCACAGATTGTTAGATTTGTTTGCTGGGAGAAATGTGCCTCAGCCTGCATTAAGTAGGAACACAGACTAGAAGGAATGCATCTGTTGAGTCAGGACTGGGAATCTGTCTGTCGTATTATACAGTTTCAGGATAATGGTGCCGTAGGTGAGGTGTAGTCCAGTGTACTTAATGTCAGCTTGTGGCTGGAGCTTGTTTTCCTGGTTATTTCTGACAAGGAAGCTGAACTCACGTTTTGAGACTGCTTTATCATGCAAATCAAAGCAAAGTAAGCTGAAGATGGTCAAGAGTAGATCAGCGTCTTCCTGGAATTAAATTAAAAGTTGTTCCTTCAGACTTAAAACTGGCATTTCAGAAAATACAGACAAATTTTCATTTGGCTTTATTCCTTATTCCTACAGGTCAGCTTATAGATTTTCTTGTTTGTTGTGGCTTTTTTTCCAAAGAATGGAGCTTATTTCTCCTTTGATTTCATAGAATTCAGGAAGTGAGGTGTTAGAATGGGATATAGTTACTTAGAGACTGTATTTATTCTCTACTGTGTTGAAGTTTCCAGGGAGACTTAAATATGTGAAATTGTCTAATAATTGTTCTGTAGACTGACCATGATTCTTAAATTTCTGAAGGGTGGTTTAATTTGTGCCACTTGTAAGTTATGCTGACACCCGTATATGACTGAGGATTGTCTGCAAATCTTAAGCTTATCCTATGGATTGTGATACTATGTTGAAATGCAGTTTAGGAAACCAGCAGTAGCTTTTTTTTTATTCTCTTGAGACAGAAGTATTACACTCATGTATTTAGCAGACAGTACATGTCAAATGTATACACACCTCTATTTCCATACGAATGTTACTGTAGTGAAAAAGTTTATGTGTTTTTACGGGGTCCAAGAAGTTGACATATCTTCAGTAATACAGGAAGATAACTTTTATGAAGGTCTTGCTGGCCTCAGGGCTGAATGCGACTGGAAAGAAGCAGAATAGTGCTGGCTCTCAAACTTTGAAAACTCTTAATTTTGTCAGTATTTGTTGAATGCGATAGTATTCTGGGAGCTTTAGTGAATGTTTCTGCAGGAGATGTGACTAATTACTAGAGGGCCTTCTATGGTTTATTTGCTGGAAAAACTGTATTTTATGGTAACATTAAATGGCCTAATCACTTCCCTGTGTCTTACCTGGAATATTAACAAGGTGTTTTTCAACATGGTATCATGAAACCACCGTTTCTCTAGTAATTTTGAACTGGGTAAGAATCTGTGTATTTGATAGGTGCCTGTCTAGTGCAATATGATTGTTTAGTTTTCTGTCAAAAGTGTGTAATAGAAAAATATTGTCTTGATGATTGAGGGAAATAAATAGTCTAATGACCTTAATGTTGATGAGAAATGTAAAAGCTGGACTTGGTGAAGTGCTCTGGACAGCAGTCCCGGTTCTTCAGAATGTCTTTCTCCTCTCTTTCCCGTTTCCTAGTCATAGAGTACTAAGACACACTGCAGTTATTTGTACTAGCCGGTCTCTGCATATTCGAGCTACTGTCTGCAGAAGTAATGCACTTGAAGATGAAGAAGGCAGAGGGGATAACATGTTGGTGTTTGTGGATGTAGAAAATATCAATACTGTAAGTTCTTATTTTTAATAGTGATACTGTTCTTCAGTTCAGCACATGTGTTAATGTCCCCAGTAGAGCCAATACTTAAAGCTTTTTTGTACTATAACTTTGACTGGAAATATTAAGTAAGCCTTTCATACTTAATTGTTCCAATTAATGTTAGTGCTTTCTTTCCAACAGTAAAGCTGTGTGTCAAAACTGTGGGAATCTGCTGTAACTGTTTCTACCCCTAAGTGTGATCTCGAGCCTTTTTCTTTGAGCTCTTAGCAGAGCAGGTGACATTACTTCAGTCTCACCATGCTATTTCAAACTTACTCAACTTTTTTGGTTAAAATTTGTTCCCATTTTTTCAACCGTAAAGCAAAGTAGTTGAGTGCATTGCTTATTAGAACTCCTGGGCACATAAATGGTGGTAGAATCACAGAGCTGATCTGTCACTTTGTGTTGTGCATATGCTTTGGTTTTTCTTCAGCTATTAAGGTGAGGAGGAAGGAATGTGCTAAAAAGCATTTGTCAAATTTGCAGATGGCGCTATGTGAAACTTAATTTTCCATTGTCATCTCCTTTCCCTGAAAGAAAACCAACCCTAAATGTTGTTTTTTCTCATATGTAATAAAAATCCTAAATTCCTGGGATTTAGTATCTTGCAAGAATGCTGGAGTAATCTTTAGAAACTAAATGCTGTTGTGGATAATGGTCTCTGTTGGAGGTTTTTTATAGTTGCTAAAATGCCACCTTGGAGGGAGTTTTTCTTTGAGATTTTTTTTCTTTCTGTAGTTTCATTTACTAGAATTAAATGTCTTGGATTGTTTCACATTGTAGTGGGTCCTCAATCTCTCCTTATCTTTCCTGCATATTGTATTGCACGTGGTTTGAAATGAGGAGTTAAATAGAGTTTCTAGTCGTGCCATTTTGTGACAAATGCTTACTTTGCAATGAAGAACTTGATTGATCAACTATGACTGATCTTATCTGACATCTTTTTTGTTTCCTTTTTAGAGTGAGACTGGTGTTAAAGAATTTCATGTAGTGCAAGTTTCAAGTAATAGTAAGCACTGGAAGCTTCAAAAATCTGTTAACGTTTCTGAAGACAAAGGTATGTATCCCTATAATCAAAAGGACAGTAAGTCCAGCTTCTGCCTGATGAGGAAACTAGTTTTCCAAGGAGCTGAAGTTTGAGAATAACTCAGTTGTAAAAATTGTATGTCCATTTTGAACATATTGAAGTGACGTTAAGCTAAACCTTAATTTTAAAAAATGAGTTTAATTTACAGGTAAATTATTTAGCTGTTATAGAGAAGTACGTGTCTAGATTGGCTGATAAGTTGCCACACAGGAGTAATGTTTCACAGCATTCCTTTATTTTAATTTATTTATAATTACCATTGTGTTTAACTAATCAGTAGAATATTTGACAAATGTTCTATTCAGTTATTAGAAATATGCTACAATTGCTAGCATTGTGTATCCTGCCTTAGCTAATATAATTGTTTCTTTTTGAAAAGACAAAATGAAGGCAACAGAAAGTCAACTGTTAATTGCATCTAACAAATGGTATCTTTACATGTATGCTGATGCTTTTTCTGCCTAAAAATGAATCTTACTGCATTAATAATGAAGGTGAACTAGGCATACTTTTTGTCATCTTTCAGTTCTTTCAGTTTCTGTCAGTCTCCTTTAGTCATATAGGTAGGATAGGTTAGCAGAAGATTATTTGCCTGAGTAGATATGCTACTTGAGTGTGATCAGTGTGTTTTTTTTATCTGAAGTTCGAAGGCTGGCTTGTTAATAAGGAATTCTATGTAATTATGTTGGAGGCAAAAAAAAAACTTGCTACTCTTTCTTTCAGACACTAAACTTGCTAGCAGAGAGAAAGCAAAGTTGTGCTTTAAAGCAGTGAAATGCAAAAACTCCGAAGGTAAGTTTTTCTGAATATGCTAACATTTATGAAAAAATAGTCGATGTTGTGTTGCAATTGGGATTTGTCATGATGCTGAGAGGATGCTTTCTTTTCTTATCCCTTAGAAAGCTACACATTTGCAGACATCGTCTTTGGAAATGAACAGGCAAGTGAACGGGTGGAACTACATACTTGTGCAGCTATCCTACTGAAAGCCTCTTTTTAAATGTAAAAGTATGAACAGCTCTCCTTATACAGAGAAGATTATATGATAGTCTGGTGTTTTTGGTTGCTGACTTAACAGTTGAAGTCTTTTAGGAGTGCATTGAGATGCTAGCTTTTTTCCTTCTTTTCCAACTCTTAAGAGCAGTTTTCTAGCAGTTATCTAGTAGAAATCTGAATTTCATTTTTCTCAATTATCTTTTTACTAAGGTAAGTTAAAACTTCAGATTACTCTTGGTACTCAGAATGTTTTTCCAAGACTTGAGAAAATAGGACATTTGGTATCAGTTCAGAAATCTACACTGAGACAGTGGATGTGATCAGGTGGATGTCAGTACTAGACTGCTTGTTTTCTACATATGCATCTACCTTTTAAAAGTCAAACTGCTTACTACAATTTAATTTATAAGCATACAGATTGAGTTTGGGACTAAAAAATCCGGTTAAGCTTCCCTAATGGACTTCAACTTTCTTCTAAGAAAAGGTTCTCTTCACTGGGGTGTTGTAGAGGGGTCCGTCCTTTCTAGCAAGTTAACTACTTTTGGCATAATTTTCTCTTTGAGTTTGAATATTCTGCTGAAATTAGCATCTTTGCAACAGTATATTCTAATCTAATCCCTCTAAATGGAGGGATTAGGAACCTGAAGTTTACTTACCATGTTTTGTCCAAGTAATATTGCTGTCAATCTTAAAACCACCAGTTCCTTAGTAAGCTTTTGGTGTTTGGAAATGCTTAGCGCGAGTGATGACCCAGTACTTCTGGCTGTGCTTCTTACAGTATGAAATATACTCTTCAGTCTCTGTTATTGTGAGTTAAATGTGCATCCCTAACTCTAGCAAATGCTTCTAGTTAATTAACCTGAAGGAAGTATTATAGCAATAATGATTTGCATGTGAGTTAGCCTATAGGGGACACGCCAACTCTCTTCACCATACTTGATCACGTAGTGGCATGTCTGGTGGAAATAATTAAAGATCTTCTAAAGGATATACTTATGTCAGCTTACATCCTGTTCCGAGTCCTTTTTCTTTATTTCTTGCAGATAATAAGTTCAGCCAGTCCATGTGCAGACTTCTTTTTTCAAGGCTTATCTTCTGAATTGGGAAGAACTCATGTACAATCTCAAACTCATGCATCTCAAAGGGCTGTGAAGCAATCATTTGATGAGGCAGTCAGATTGATACAAAGATGCAGTGAAGTGGACTTGAACATTGTTGTACTATGGAAGGTATGTTGTTTTTTTTTTTTTTTTTTTAAGTTTTGTGGAAGTAGGTTATGAAAGTAGGTAGATGTAGAAAATAAATATGGCACCTTGAACTTTCAAGCATGCTTAAAAAAAATTGCATCTTTAAGTTTTGTATAAAATAAAACTAATGAACTAAAGTAAGCAGAGGTAGTCTTAATATTGTTAGTTTACCAACTGTACTTAAATGATTTTTCCAATGTCCTAAATGTATCCAGTTTTTAATGTTCTGTTTTTAAAAAATAAAACTGAAAATTGTGAATTTTGTTATGCTTGCTTCTATCAGAGAATTGTAAGAGTGTGACTCAGTTTGCTTAAAAGAGGACACAATTATTCAGAATACAAATAATATGTATGGCAATTAACAGTCTGAACCTGAGTTATGTGCGCTTACAAAGTTAAAAGCATAAACATAAATACATGAGTCATACTAGCATTGGAACAACTCACCTTCCACTTCTGGAGAAAGTCAGTAATTCTGTATTAAGAAGCTTATCATTTAAAAAAAATTGTCTGCTAATGTCTTTGTATTTTGTAGGCATATGTTGTGGAAGATAACAAACAGCTTATTTTGGAAGGCCAACATCATATTGCCCTTAACACAGTTGGGAAGGAGGCGTTTTCATTTCCTCAGAAGCAGGTAATCTACTATGAATTTTTTCTTAGCAGATGCTTTTCTTTCCCCCCAAATGGACTTGATGTGCCTTCTTGTAAACAGAAAAAAATGGAACCACTTCTTGTAAAATATAAGACTTGAGTAAGGTGCCACTATTTGGTTGTTTCATTAACTGTTCTCTGTTATTTCAGGCTGGGTCTAGTGGTATTATGTCCAGTTGATAGTGAAATGGTGCATTTATTTTAAAGAGTTACAAAATTAAAATTATTATGCACAGCTTCTAATTGAAGGTCTTTATTGTAATGTCTTAAACAGAAGAGCAGTAACACTGGGGGAAAGTAGCAAGGCACTGGAAGTTTCAATGGAATATATCAACTAATAGTTTACTATTTCATGTTCCATATGTACTATTTCATAGCCTATTTGCTTATGTAGAGAAATTAACATCCGTAAGAAACTTGTGGGTATTCCTTGTTATGTGAAACAGTAATAACTATGGAAGTTAAATTGGTGTAAAAATATGTATGTTAGACACAGTTTTTGCATTATGATTAATATGCAGAACAATATGTCTAGAGTTCTGCTAACCAGTATAATGCTGCGTTTTGTTGTTTTGGTGCCAGTCTTGCAGCATTACAGGATTTTCCTGTAAGTCCTTTTGTACTGTGGAATAGATGGGATGGGGCATGTAGTTTGAGCTAAATTGCCTGCTCTTAATTCCCACTGGGGATAAAAGGAAAGTCAAGGTTGAATTTCTGAAGAGGATTTTTTTTCCTCTCGCAAAAGCAAAAACCAAAATCTTTGCATGTATGAACTCAAGCTACGCTGAACATTATTTTACTGTATTGGTCTAATTACATCTACTCTTACTGGTGTTTTCTTCCTTCTTTTAAGATGTATGTAGAACAATCAATAGCACTAAATATCTGAAATTAGGAAGTAGAATGCTGTGAACTTCTGCTCCTGATCTCATTGAGGTCTGGTTCTTGCAAGTCACTGGGGAGAGAAGCAATAGGAACGAATCACACTTGTATCCTAAAACAAACGTGGCGCGAACATTAGACATGTAGGGATGGGGACTTGCTTTTTTATGTTGACTGTATCTAGATGGCTTAATTGAATTTAGTTACTTCAAAGTAAGTGAAATGAATCCTGCCACCAGCAACAAAAAGGGATCGGGATGTATCCACAATTCATTTTGATGGTTGAATGCTACTGTTCTACAGATTATAGAGACCACATTCTCAACAATGTTCTTGTTACAACTGCAAATAGAAGCTGCATTGATTAGTGTATTTGCTTTAAGTGTAAGGAGCCAATTTTCAGAACTTATTTGGAATCGCTCTGTGCCTCTGAAGCAGAAATCTTTCTGCACTGTTGTGCAGTTGAAATCTAGTTTATAAAGAGGATAGTGTTGTTTTGTTTTATTCTTATAGTATATGCTTAATTGGTACATCCTCATGGTAACCAAAGCTCAGTCTGAACATAGACTTCAATAGCTCATTATGTCAGGACTGTTGAGAACTGAAGTCTTTTACACTCACTTTGTTTTGATTGGCATGTTTTGTCACAGGAGAGAAAAGAAACTCCTGAGATGGAAGATGAAGTAGAACCTTACTGTCATCTAGGTTGAAAAAGATATCCAGGATTACCAGCTCAATCATAAACCTGTCCTACCAAGTTCCATCACTAAACCATGTCCCTTGTTGCCCTATTCATGCATTACTTAAATATCCCCCAGGGAAAGAGAGTGCACCTGTTCCCTAGTCAGCCTGTTTCAGTGCTTAGCCACCCTCTCCATTAAGAAATTATTTCTAACATCTAATCTAAAGCTTCCCTTGTACAACTTGAGATCGCTTACTGTCATTTTTCACTTGAGAAAACAGGCTGACAACACTCTCCTTGCTAAATCCTCCTTTCAAGTAGTTGTAGATAGTGATGAGGTGTCACCTCAGGTGTTGCTTCTCCAGATTAAACAATCTCAATTCCTACAGCCACTCCTCATAAGTCTTTTTTTTTTTTTTTTTTTCTAGTCTTTTCATCAGTTTTGCTCTTCTCTCTACACATTTGAGTAATTCCTCACCCTTGTAGTGAGGAGCCCAAAACTCTATGCAGTATCCAGACTTTGATCTCTCTTGTGCTGTGTACGAGGGGGTAATTGCTTTACTAGGCCTGCTGGCCAGGCTATTTCTGGTGAAGGTCAAAATGCCATTGGCCTTCTTATTCACCTGGGCACACTGCTGGCTCATACTCAATTGACTGTTGACCAGAACCTACAGATTCTTTTCTGTTGGCCAACTTTCTAGCCTCTCTTTCTAAGCATATAGTTGGAAAGATATAAAATATAATTGGTGGTATGACTCAACTGTGGGACCCAGCATTTTAGCAATGTTAAATGTCCAGTCACATGACAACTCATCAGTTTAGATGCCTCTCTGCAAAGCCCTCCTACCCTAAAGCAGATCATCAGTCCTAACTACCTGGAAACTTACTGAGGGTGCTCTTGATCACATCATCCAGATTGTTGATAAAAAATGTTAAACTAGCCCCAGGTCTGAGCTTTGGGGAGTGCCAGTGGTGTCTGGCAAGTGGTTGAACTGAGCTCTATGCACTATGACTCTTTGAGCCTGGCCAACCAGCCACTTTGCCTAGGAAATTACATATTTGTCCAAGTTGTGAGCAGACAGTTTCTCGTGGAGGAGAAACTGGGGACAATGGTTACGAAAGCATTGCTAATATCCAGATAACATCCACAATCTTTTCCTCATCTAGTAAGCAGGTCAGCATTTCACAGAAGATTAGGTTAGTTAGGCAGGACTTGCCTTTTATAGACATGTGCTGGCTGCTTCTGATCACTTGATTATCTTGTATAATAAATGATTGAAACTTCGCAGCAGTTAAATATGTGGAATGAATGAAGGAGTTTAAAGAACCCCTGAAATGGGATTAAATTAGGCTATGTGGAGGAAATAACATACTTCATCTGTTAACGTTTGCGTATTCTCTTTGAAATACTTAGCTCTTGAATTAAGGTTGTCCAAGCAGTGAAAGGGGATGAGGGAAATCCCAAATTCAAACTGTATTTGTAACTTAATGTTTTCAGACTTCCAACAGTCAAACAGCATCTTTGTAAATCTGTGTTCTGTACTAGTCATCCAGCAAGGTTGGAAACTAGACTGTTCCTGTCTTGGGCTGACACAGAAGTAGTCTGTTTTCTGAGGATTAGACAGCAGAGGGAGATGGAGACGCATGCTTTTTACTGCTACTTTATACAGTTTGATAAAGGGCTGCTCAGTTCTGCGGAACAGATCTATGTGCAAGCTCTGAACAGTGGAGTCAACTAGGATGCAGGCGTTGTCGCTCTGTGCATTTCTTGTTGCTTTCCTTTGTTATTGTTGCTCTTTGATATTTTTTTTTTTTTTTATTCTTTACTTGAGGAAGCTTTTTCTTCCTGCTTTAGTAACCAGCAGCAGAACTGTTGCTTCTGGCAGTGCAGCAATTCCCAACCAAGAACGGTCTCACAATAGATCTGGAGAAAACATACGACTTTATTCATTTCCCTTGATCTTACTTATTTTAACCCTCTAAACAATTACTTCAATCTTAACTGGATTCTTCAAATAACTTGCTCTTAATTTTGGGGAGGGTTAATTTCTATGTACTTAATGACTTCTGCTTTGTCAATTGTTGTCTCTCTGAGACTAATTCTTTGCCTGCCCTTAAGGGTTTGGTTTGGATCTGTCCGAACTTCTAGGACTTGTCAGAAAAACAAAGCTTTACTAAACATCTGTAGTAGAGAAGCACTAGATTTGTTTAGTTTTTTTTTGACAGTTTCTCAAGTTCTTCAGACTGTTGCTGGCAGACTGGTAATTGGGTGTGCCAATGCATGATCATCTTAAGGTTTCTAAGCTATGATGTTAAGTCTGACTGAGATGCAAGGACAGGTAAATTCTGTTTGGTTTTTGTGGAACACATTAATGCATACAACCACAGACATGGAATAGGAAGCAGGATGTTGTTATTTGTTTTCCGTAACAGCACAACTTGCCAGAGTACTTGATTTTAAAAAAAAAAAAAAAAACCTGTCTGTTTTCCATAAAACACAAATAGCAGAGTTGAGGAAAGGTTTAAAATGCTTCTGGCTAAAATTTCTGTATGTACCTGCATTAAAAATGGTAAAAGTAAAGTGAAATTCTGTGAGCGCTTTATCTGGAAGCTCAAATGCATGTGTTTTGTTCCCATAGGAATCATAGAATGATTGAGGTTGGAAGGAGCCTTTAAGATCATCTAGTTCAAGCACCCCTGCTATAGGCAGGGATGCCTCCCTCTAGACCAGGTTGCTTGGAGCCCCATCCAGCCTGGCCTTGAGTGCTTCCAGGGAGAGGGCATCCACAGCCTCTCTGGGCAACCTGTTCCAATGTCTCACACCCCCTCAGTGAAGAATTTCTTCCTGCTACCTAGTCTAAATCTTCCCTTTTCCAGTTTAAAACCATTTTCCCTTGTCCTGTTGCTACCTGCCCTTAAAAAAAAAAAAAAAAAAAAAAAAAAAAAGTCCCTCCCTAGCTTTCCTGTAGGCCCCTTCAGTTACTGGAAGGTCACTATAAAGTCCCCTCAGGGATTTCTTTTCTCCAGACTGGTGAGCCCCAGCTCACCCTGACCTCATAGGAGAGGTGCTCCAGCGTTTTGATCACTGTGGCCCTCTTCTGGACCTACTTCAACAGCTCCATGTCCTTCTTTTGTTGGGGGCTCTAGAACTAGATGCAGTACTCCAGATGGGATCTCATGAGAGAAGAGTATAAGGGCAGAATCACCTCCCTCAACCGCCTTCCTGCTGGTCACACTTCTCTTGATGCAACCCAGGATACAGTTGGCCTTCTGGACTGCAAGTGCATACTGCTGGCTCATGTTGAATCTTTCATCAACTGACGCCTCTAAATCCTTCACCTTAGGACTGCTCTCAAGCCAACCTGTGTCTGTGCTTGGGATTTCCCTGACCTTGCACTTGGCCTTATTGAACTTGATGAGATTGGCATGGGCCTACCTCTCAAGCCTGGTCCCTCTGGTTAGTTTCCCTTCCCTCTAGCTTGTCAACTAGGAATTCAGTATGTAATTAGATTGAACTGGATGTTCAGTACATAATTATAAATGTTAAACCTCTTTCCTTCTGATAATAGTAATGACAACTATGCCTTTGGAGCTTACTGATTTTTCTGTCATTGGATACAGATATGTTTTTTAAAACTGGAGGGTTTTTATCTGTTTAAGTGGATGAGTTTGATTTTTAAATTTCTATATTTGAAAACATTTAATTTTTTGTTCTGATCATGTTTAAAAGCACATTAACCTAATTATTGTGAGGATTGTTTTTGAAATCGAAAATTTTAGGCTGTCTGATATTCCTTAAACTCTTCAAAATGATTATATGTGAATATACCATTTTGATGCATCTATTGGAAAGGATGAAATTCTCATGTTGGAAGTGTTCTCTGAGGTTGAGCTATATATTATGGGTGTATCTGTATATGTTTTGTTGCCTATTAAATCTGTCATATCATTCAAAAGATGCATTGATTAATGTGTACGTTTTGACTCTTCCAACCTCAGTATTCTAGTTGCAGGAAAAATCTAAAACTGATGTGAAAAATACACAATTTCAGAAGTATAAATAATGATAATACACAATTTTATTTCAGAGTAGTGAAAAACCTCTAACACGGTCCTTTTTTTTTTTTTTTTTTTTTTTTTTCAACTACTGAATATATGAAGGTGGGGAAATCCTTCTACTTGAAACAGTAATCTTGTTTTATTTTAGGTGCATATCTTTGAATTTTGGCCTTTGTAGATTGTGGCTTTGGGCAACAAAAAGCTTTCTAAAAACAGCTTTACTTGCACAAATTGTACCATTTGTAGCCATTGGGAGACTACTTTGGGAACATTGTGGTTCTGCTGGTACTGTCCATTTCGTGCTTCCAATTAAGAAACCCAGAAACTTGAATGCTGCTGTATACCTTGACATTCTGGTCAATCTTGTCTGTGCCACTACTATTATGTATGGATGAGATTTTTCCAATTGCATCTGAACCATTTTTAAAGGGGAACACCTTGAACACTGTTATGGCCTTCTTGTATGGAATATGTGGTGCTTGCTGTCTCCTTGCAAAGCCTCCATGAACCTAAGAAACTGGAGTAGGTTAAGAGGCTGGCTTTAGGTCTCAACTTTTGGTTTTTTTTTTTGTATTTTTAAAGGCAGAACTTCATTTGAATTGGTGTTCTAGGAGCTGAGCAACAAAAAGCCACCTGTTTAATTTTTAGTTTAGTTTTGCTTTACTTCTAAGTGTAAATAGCTGAATGTCTTGAGGTTTTTACTTCATTCATTTTTGAGGGGAAGGTATAGGTCCCAGGTGGATATGGGCATCTTTTTTGCAGCCTTGATTCAATTTGTGAAGCTCCAAAGTAGGGAAGGAATTTAATGCATCTTTCAACTTGGCATTTTATTAGATGTCTCTAAGTAGCTATCTGATCTGTATGCAGATCTTGGTTAACATTTGGAAGTGCTTAATTCTCTCCAGCAGCATTAGGTGAGAGAAACATGTGCTAAATGTCTTGTTGTAGTCTTTGTTCCAGATTAAAAATAAATAAACAAATTACAAAAACTAGACATTGAGCAGCTCAAATTGCAGGAACAGACATTGTTAGTTGAATCTGACATCTAGAGGGTGACTGGAATTAAAATTCAGCCCTGTTATGGTAAATTGTTAATCTTGCTGCCTTCCAGCCTTTCAGCAGAGTAGGAGTATTGGAACTGAAGGCTTTGATATATTAACAGCATTTTGCACTTTCACCAGTGAATGTTCCTGTTGTGTTTCATGATGTCTTTGTATATTTGTAGAGATAAACCTTCATATTTGTCTCTTGTAGGGTTTAAAAAAAATACTCGGGAGTTCTGATTGGGAGGACTTGGAACAGGTAATTCACTCTAGGGCACATTACAGTGTGTAGGATGTTGGCATGTGGTTGAAGTGGGAGTTTGAGATTAAAAAACAAAACAAAAAAGTAATGTGAACTCTAGAAGCTAGTGTTTATTCTTCTGTTAATTTCCATCAAATTAGGTACCCGTTAGGTAGGGAGGAAATACCCAATTCATTAAAACATTAAAGTTATATGATGGGGGAGAAGTGTATTTCATACATTTCAAACTCATTTCATTCATTTTCAAACTAATCTTCTTTTCAGTAGTTAAAGGATTGCAGGGGTGATTGGAAACCTGATTGGTTTAGTTTCCCGAGTATTTCAGCAAAGGTTTACAGATTGTTTGCTGATTTCATTGAGCCCAGTGTGTATGTTTGAGTCATGTTTTGTTGTCTGTCAACTTACAAGGTACAACTCAGCAGTGTTAATTGAAAAATATTACTTTGTGCAGTGTACTGACTTATTGGTGTGTCTAAGTCTTCCTTCACTCTCTTTAATAATGGCATTGTTTGCTGCAATTTTTTTTTCTAAAGGTGGACTCTTTTTTGCAGAATAGGTTCATAAGGCCTTTTTCCTGCTTGAAAAATAGATTATGTTGAACGTTGTTCAACAGAGTAGTGATGTAATGCTGGACCAAATGCAGCCTGATTAACTCATTTGGTGTTGCATCTTTCTGTCATCTGATTTCTTCTGCTTCAGAGGTTGGATCCCAATCTTACAAGCAGAATCAAAGTAGTGTCCGTGCTTTACTTGGGCTTTCAGCTGGGGATGAGGAAAGGCAACTTGTATAGCACATTCTTGCAAATCTAATTTGTAAGGTAGTCTGCCTTTTAAAATCCTTCTGTCGTTGTTAGCATGTTGTCATAAACTTCGTTTTTTTTTTTCTTGTGGATCTGTCTGGAAAACTTGGCTACTAGCTTTCCTTTTCACTTCCCAGTGTAGGTGATAGGCTCTTTAAGTTACAGCTTTTGAACTAGGGAACTGTCTGAATGCTATCCCTGTTTCTTAAAAAGAAAACAACCAAATCCCAGCAAATCACCACAACTCTAGCAGAATACTTGTGTGAAACTTGCACAGATGTTCATGTGCACCTGTGAAACCTCTCAAAAGAGAAGGTAGCAGAAGTTGTATCGCTTCTCATTTACAGAATCACAGAATCACCCGGGTTGGAAGGGACCTCAAGGATCATGTAGTTCCAACCCCCCTGCCTAGCAGGGCCACCAAACACACACATTCAGATCAGGTTGCCCAGGACCCCGTCCAATCTGGCCTTAAACACATCCAAGGACGGGGCATCCACAACCTCCCTGGGCAAATTTAGTTGCCCAGGGAGGGCAATTTAGCATTTAGCATGCTTAAATACAGAATGTGTTGGAAAAAAGTTACTATGATGTCATGGGCTTATATTCCTGGAGTTACAGTTCATAACTAAAAACTTGTAAATTCTGAGACTGGATTTTTTGTGTTGTTTCATAATGCCTTGTTTCAATGCTTTAAGTGTCATTCTGAATTTATTCCAGGAATTACCAGAAACAGCACTCCTAAAGTTTTTTCGACCCGAAAGTGCACCAGTACCTGCAAGACCAACACCAGAGCAGCTTTCCAATCTTATCAAGACAAGTCTTCATTACCCAGAGTCCTTCAATCACTCTTTCCACCAAAAAAGGTTAGCAGGATGGTTTTTTTGTAATCTTTTAGAATATTATTCATTTGATATAAATCCTACTGGGAGATGAACATAGATCATAATGTGTAAGATAAAACAGTATGAGTGCCTCAGTTCAAGGAAGGCAGGGGAGAGTTCAGTGGAGGGCTGCAAAGATGATGAGAGGCATGGACCACCTCCCTTATGAGGAACGGCTGAGAGACCTGGGACTGTTCAGCTGGAGATGACTGAGGGGGGGGGACTCCTATCAGTGCTTGTAAATATCTAAAGGACAGGTATCAAGTAGATGGGGACAGACTCTTTTCTGTGGTGCACAGCAACAGAACAGTGGGCACAAAAGTGGAACACAGGAAGTTTCTGAAGGTGCGTGAGGAAGAACTTCTTTACTTAGAATGTGACAGGGCACTGGAAGAAGCTTCCTAGAGAGTTCGTGGAATCTCCTTCAGGTATTCACTATTTGCCTGGATGCTTTCCTAGGGATTCTATTATAGGGAGCCTGAGTTAACAGTAAAGTTATACTAGATGATCCCCAGAGGGTACCTTCTAACCCCTACAACTCTGATATGCAGGAGGGAAAGCTAGCTGAGTTCCTAAATGTTCTGCTTCAGGAAGGTATAGGTAAATTGCAAGTTCAATGTAGAAAAACAGGTTGTGGTATTACAGTTTGCAGTTCTAGTTTTAACTACAACTGTTCTCAAACAGCAAAATAAATGTTCTGAGTTTGTGTGTATTTTTGAGGAGTGTCAAAGGAAGAAGCAGCATAACTACTTGAACACTAGCAGGTAATTCTAAGTTTTATGTTAAGAACTGTTATGTCTACAGTACCAGACTTGATAACTTGAACTATGGCTGGAACTTCATTTAGAAATGGAAATGGTAACAGTTTAGGTCACTTGTGTCTTGTCTCTTGGAATAATCTCAAAATTAATCTGTTTAAAATGCTAGTGTGAATCAGCTGCAGCCTGTAAAATCTTGGGCTCTTCCAAAAATAAAATGATGTGCACGAACTCCTCAAGTTTGTTTCTAGACACAAAAAGTATTTACAATTATAGCTATTTAGATTTGAGTTGTGTTTTTCTGAGAGCTCTGCTGTGTTTATACTAGCATTTACTTTAGTTTCTGGCTGTGTAAGTTGCCACCAGAGGTATTTTTTTATTTACAAAATCTTAACATTTTCAACACTTCATAAGGTGGCATATTTTAATGACACTTATGAAGCGTGTATCATTCCAGAAACAAGACCAGAAACAAATCTCATTTTTTCTAGTAGCTCTTCTCTTTTTGATCAAGTTTAGAATATTTAACTGTTCAGCAATGGCAAGGGCTTCCAGTGAAACAAATCACTTGTTGCATAAATAACTATTTCAGCTGCAATAGTTTGTACCGCTGTCTGTAAATATCTTGGATTGCTCTTTCTGCAGGATTATTTATAAAAACAATCATACTAATTGTGGACAAACATACCTATGAGCTCTATTGAGGATAAGGGCTTTAATTAACACTAAACATATGCACTGTTTGATGTGCAACTACTTCTCTTTGCAGCCTCTGTCTGGTCCCTGTTACTCTCCTACTTTCCAATTGTTCCCAGGCTGTTGTAGATGTGATGATTGATTTGCGGCATAAAACAACAAGGTAATGTATTTATGTTGATTACAAACATTTTTTCTTCTTAGTTCACAGAATCACAGAATCACCTGGATTGGAAGGGACCTCAAGGATCATGTAGTTCCAACCCCCCTGCCTAGCAGGGCCACCAAACACACACATTCAGATCAGGTTGCCCAGGACCCCGTCCAACCTGGCCTTGAACACGTCCAAGGACGGGGCATCCACAACCTCCCTGGGCAGCCCGTTCCAGGGCCTAACCACTCTCCTTGTAAAGAACTTCCCCCTAACATCCAACCTAAATCTTCCCTCCCTCAACTTGGATCCATTTCCCCTAGTCCTGCTGTTGTCAGCCCTTTTGAAGAGTTTACTCCCCTCGTGGGTGTAGGTTCCCTTCAGGTATTGATAGGCTGCAATGAGGTCACCCCGCAGCCTTCTCTTCTCCAGGCTGAACAAGCCCAACTCCCTCAGCCTGTCCTCATAGGGGAGGTGCTCCAGCTCCCTGATCATCTTAGTCGCCCTCCTCTGGACCCTTTCCAAAATCTCAATGTCTTTCTTGTACTGAGGGCTCCACACCTGGACACAGTACTCCAGATGGGGCCTCACAAGAGCTGAGTAGAGAGGGACGATCACCTCCCTGTCCCTGCTGACCACCCCTCTCCTGATGGAGCCCAGGATCCCATTTGCCTTTGAGCTGCCAGAGCGCACTGCTGGTTCTAGTTCTAGTTCTGGTTCTAGTTCTAGGAAGTCTTTCAAGTTATAAGGGAAATTATTGTAGGCAGTCAATCAGAAAGACTCAGTAACTTCCGGGATTTCAGAGAAGGCTGACAGTTGGCACTCTTGCATCTGAAGGTGGCGGGAGTAGTAACTTAGTTTTGTAATTCCTGACTTTTGAGAAGAAATTTTGAGAGAATGTAAACGAATTTCTGTAAAGAACTGATGATGGACACAAAGTACCTTCTGAAATTTTGGATAAATGTTAAATAAAGGGCTCGTATAATCTGTTAATATGTTTCAAATGCAGACAAGTAATGTTTATCTTCTTTTTCAGCCCAGAGGCGCTAGAAATCCATGGATCCTTTACGTGGCTTGGGCAAACACAGTATAAGCTTCAACTGAAAAGCCAGGAGGTCTATAGCTTGCAGCTGAAAGCTTGCTTCGTTCATACTGGTGTCTATAATCTTGGAACCCCCAGAGTATTTGCCAAGCTAGTGGACCAAGTTACCTTGTTTGAAACAAGTCAGCAGAACTCTATGCCTGCACTGATTATTATCAATAATGTTTGACCACTTCCTGAAAAATCATACTAAAAGACAAAATAAATGGGATTCTTTTCTTATATTGCTGGTTGACATTTTGCTGCAGTTTTTTGAAATAGCACCTGGAACATCTAACTTGTTACTAGAGATCGTGTAGAAAAGAAAATAGCAAAATACTCAGACTTGTCAATTTGTTTCTCAATGCAACGCACGTTGGACTGAAAATACGTTTATCCTTTTGTATAATGTATTTCTTCTCTGGTAATTAAGATATTCATAACACAAAGTAATCTTCAGCTCCAGATCTGAACATAGTTCTGTGTCCTATGCCCTGTCAAAAATGCAGCTTGGCTGCTGTTACAACTTCCAGCATGGCGTGTTTAATATTTGTGGCTGTATTAGGATATGGTTCAGGAAGAAACCCTCACTGGCTTTTTCCTGTCAAAAGCCATTAGTCATAATAAATCCTAACCTTACTGTGAGTTAATAGGGTGTCTCCAAACTGTTTCTCAATTCTTTGGTTTAAAAATTTGTTTTGAGTTTTCAAGTCTATGAAAACTGGTGACCATTCGAGGTTCACAAGTCCCACCGAGGGTGTTTCAAAAATAATTTTTTCAACTAGTTTCAGTATTTTTCTCACTCATCTCAACACAGAATGCACTATTTCACAACCATGAGATTGTCATTTAAATTGTCACTGCTTTATTATGTAACTATAACAATTGATCTGTTTTAAAAATTAAATCTACTCAAGATTTTCAAGAAATGTATTATATTTATAACAAATGTACTGTAAATAGAATAAAACATACATCATATTCACTGTATGGAGTGTTGCCTTGGATTTTTTTTTACTTCCCTTTTATACAGCTGTAGCAATTTACAGGTGCTGATTTTTTTTGTATAAGAATTCCATTGTGTACTACTTTATCCTCGTCTTGTTTGCTCAGGTGAAGTTCTTTTCCTGTTGTCATTGTAGCATTGGTGTACATGGTGAATCACAGAGGTTGCTGTATTTGCCCTTTCTGGAAGCAAACCTCAGTTCTGTGTGGGGAATGTCAGTTGTGTGATGGGAATCTGCTGTGCAAAGCAGTGAAGTGCAGCAAAACCAGTGAAGAGTTAGGAGGTGTGGCTTATGATGGATTACCTGAGTACAAGGAAATCAGAACTACCTAATGGCACCTAAACTTCAGGCTATCTACCGTACCTTGCTGCTGAAGAAGATTCCACCATAGGATGACAGTGACTTCTGGAGGTAGATTGACTGTTTCATAAAAGTTTTTTAGATGCTTTTTTGAACTCTTATCCAGTACTACTATTTGACAGTCTCCTGGATTTAAAACTTCCTGAGAAGTCTTTGAATCTGGTCACAGTATGTGACCTTCTGTAGTCATACTTAATGACTCTGGCTTATGCTGACTCTTCAACGGAATAGGTGGATATTATATAACAACAAAGGTGTTGCTTCTGAGACTGAGTGCTGTTCTGCTATTGGGCAGATTTGAAGGATACCCTTTCAAAATGTTTCTGGGCATTGCAGTCTTACACTATGTCGTGAGTTGGGGCACTCCTTTTAGAAAAGAAATCATCATGCCCATTAGTGCTCAGCAGCTGCAGGTCGCAGTGTTTTAGATCACAGGTGACGTGTTTTCAGTGCTTCTGCCACTGAAGTATTTTGAAGAAGTAGCATTATTCAGAGGATTCTTCCACAAGAGTTCTGTGATGTCAGTCAGAATTTAACTGATTTTCAGACTCTCTGAAGAAAACACAACAAAATGTTATCTCCTTGTGATTTGGAATTTCTACTGTTGTTAAACAGCAGGCTTACTGCAGGCTTCACTACAGAAGCTATCAGGCTGAGCTTGCCTGGTCTATCACTCGTCAGTGATCCTAACTTTGAGTGAAATACTGCTCACTGTTTCTGTTAGTGTATATCTAGGTTCTGGAGAAACAAGCAAGCAAAAAACCCTGTTATAAGATGAATTATATTATTCCATGCACTAGAACAGATTGCCCAAGGAGGCTGGGGATGCCCCATCCCTGGAGGCATTCAAGGGCAGGCTGGATGTGGCTCTGGGCAGCCTGGTCTGCTGGTTGGAGGCCCTGCACATAGCAGAGGGTTTGAAACTAGATGATCATTGTGGTCCTTTTCAACCCAGGCCATTCTATGATTATGTAGCTTAGTTTGGAGAAATAGTGCTTAGGCAGACCCTTCATGTTTCTCAGTGTTTATAGGATTAGGGTAAACTACTGTACTGATGTGGCAGTGGGTTATAGGAGCTAGAGTATTAAGTCAGGCAGCCCAGATAAAACTAGCAATGTTTTCAACATGCATTTAGGAGATGCTCTGTGTATCTAGACATAAACTTTTTCTAAGTGTACTAAGTAGTCTTGACTGCTCAGCTTGGCAAAGCGCAGTAGTACAAGCTGTTTCAACCTCATAGGTTTTGTAATATCTTCAATAGGTCCTGAATGAGACTTAGAAAGCATGCAACTTTTCAAGGCATAGTTTGAGACTGGAGAGAACATCAGTCCGTGCATTTTATGGTTTTTATGCTTTGCATCACTTCCTCCTTCTTCCATCACTTCCCTCTGGAGGGAACGCTAGTATTTGGGTCCATTCTGTATATGAATAATTGGCATTCACAGTATTGCAGCTAAACAATTCGTTTACAGACTTTTCCTCACTTTCCTTAGTAATTCAGGCAGCTGGTTCTGTATTCCTAATTCTCCTGTAAAGCAGTTACAATCTTGTAGCAGTAATTGCAAAAGAGAAGGTAGAAGGTGATTGCTGTCAGTCAGGCAAGATAAGTGAAAGTGAACAAGTGTGCAGTGTGCCAGAGAAAAAGAAGGGGGCAAGTTTAGTGAAACCAAATAAAAAGAAACAAACTGAGCAGCACAAGGGCAAGGTGAGGGAGGCAATATGCAATACCTTTTCTCAATTAAAAAAAAATAAATTCAAAGTTTGTATTAATATTGAAGACCTATCTAATTTGTTGTTCAGGCTGTCAGTCACAAGTCATCATAGTTGGTGCTTACTGAAAAAGAAAACTTTTATTCTGTGAGCAAGTGAAGGCTGTTCAAATGCAACTAGACTGGCTGGTAGAATAATGGGGAGAATGTCCCATGTAAGCTTCACAAAAAGGCTCCCTTCTGTGCTTCGGTTGCAGTGTTCAGCTGGAGGAGGATTTCCTAGAATTTCCTTTTTAGGAATTTAGGATTTCCTTCTGGTAAGGCACACGACTGTGAAGGAGCAGGGAAGTGACTGTTTCTCTGTAGTGATCATTTCTCTGGTGAGGCTGCACCTTGAGTCCTGTGTTTAGTTTTGTCCCCTTCACTACAAAAAAGTCGCTGAGGTTCTGGAGGGTGTCCAGAGAAGGGTAACAAAGCTGGTGAGGAGTTCGGAGCACAAGTCTTATGAGGATCTTATGGGGAGCAGCTGAGGGAGAGGTGATTGAGTCTGGAGAAGAGGAGGCTCAGGAAACCTTATCGCTTTCTACAACGACCTGAAAGGAGGTTGTGGTGAGGTGGGGGATTGGCCTCTTCTGTGTTAACTAGCAGTAGGATGAGAGGGAATGGACTTAAGTTGCACCAGGGGAGATTCAGATTGGATGTCAGTAATAATTTCTTCTCAGAAAGAGTGGTGATGCATTAGAATGAGCTGACTAGGAAAGTGGTTGGATTGCTGTCCCCAGAGGTGTTCAGGAAGCGTTTAGATGTTGTGCTGAGGTATGTGGATCAGTGTGGAAAATAGTGGTGGTACATGGGTGATTGGATTGGATGATCTTAGAGTTCTTTTCCAACCTTGATGATTGTTTGATTCTATGAAATTAGAGCAAGGTATAGAGTCCTTTCTGTTGTTGAGCATCAATCCCTTGTCAAATGGTAGAGGTAACACTGAGTATTCTCCTTGAATTGTATATTGTGTTTGTTTAAAAACAAATAGCAACGCAAAAATCCTACCAGAAAAAATAACCAAAGAGCGATGACTATGTTTATATAGCTATGGAATTTCAGAACTTATTGCCTTGTTTTAACTTTTAAATTAAACTCTTATGCATTAAAATAAGAAAAATAGCCTACTTTAAATTGCAATGTAAATTACTTGTATTGGAAGCACATCTTTAATATCTGTATTTTCAAGCACGTTATTTAAATCTTCTTTAAACATACGATTTAATAAAGTAAGGCTTTAACTAGCAATAAATGTGAAAAAGTCATATTTTACAAATTCATAGCAATAATTAGCTGATTTAGAGGTAAAATGACTTTTTTATACCATTTTGTGTTTTCTACCAATTTCCTTTAAGAACATTAAGTCCATCTGTATGATGGACTTAGAAATTGTACCAAGTGCTTTCACGATACATTTATTAGGCAGGTTCTGCTACTGAGCACAAGTGAAAAAGCTGTAGTCTCCATATTAGTTGTTTACAACTTTGAGTTTGGGAATTTGGAGACAATTGATCTGCCACACAGCCTTCATTCTTACTGATATGTCATATTTCTGAAGTCATGTGGTTGTATTGGAAAGTCTTGTATACTGTCTCTGTGGTGAAATGGTAAGACTACACAGAGTCAGGGACAAGTTTAGAATGATGAACAAGAGGGGGGGGAAAAGGAGAAAAATGATTAACAAATTAAAAATAGTAAGTGAATTCTTTCTACATCTTCAAAATAATGGAAGTTTATCTTCCTAATTAGTAAAGGAACATTGGGCTAGTTTCTCCATCAGGTGCATATAATGACAACAAAGCTTTCTTAAACAAAAAGGAACTTTGTAATTAGATGTCCCAGGCACTTAAAACAAACAAACAAGCAAACAAAAAACAAACACTGAAAATGCTTTGACTTTTGGCCCTTTTATTTTTGACTTTTGGTTCTCATTTTTTTTAGACCAATAAATGATGTAAGTTGTATCTTGTCAAAATCACAAATGAAGTCAGATTGCCTGCCAGTGCTGCCCAAAATCTTTAATAGCTCATGGGAAAAGCACTGTGTACATATACTGAGAAGGCTAAGGATAAATCACAGTAAGATGTATCAACTACAGTGGCTTTAAAAATATGCATAGCACTGCACAGAGGGAAAATTCTCTTATCACAAAGAATCTGATATTTGACTGAGGGCTACTTCTCAGGCCTGCTCCTATTCTTACAGCTCAGGTAGTTTCTCATGGTGCATGCAATATGTGGGTCTTCCAACTCCAGTTCTGCTAGCAAAGAAATCCGATTTTGAGGTTGAGACAAACATTTGGCATCATATGCAGTCAGAAGGTAATCATAGTCATGCATTCCATGTATTTCAAATGATGTCAGCAGTGACACAATCCTGATATTTACCATTTTCCTATAGCTCAAGAATAAGCACCCAAGGATTTTTACAATATGCCAGAAGAGATTTGTCCCAGATTTGTGAAGTTATATTTTATCTGTTCATCCTGTTGTGTGTTTTCTCTAACAGGAAACTGTGGGCCATACATGCTATGGCTGACTGTATAACTGAGATTACGTCTGAATGTTTCTTCCTGAAACTCTTTCTTTCTTTCATGTGTGGTTAGATTTATAAAAATTCGAATTTGCTTTGTAGGTGGGCAGGAAACTGCAGTAACTGAAGTCATGGCAACTTCACATCATAACAGCCAACAGTATTTTCAGGGATGTCCACAGCAACAGAAGACTGCTCTCCCCTGCCCATGCCATCATGGAAACCAGCCTCAATAAATGCAGAGAAATGCTGCTGCTCCAGAATTATATGCAAGATGTAGCTGATGTTTTCATCGTGTGTAAGTCTCGTTTCTGTTGTGTATGTATATTGAACACTACTGCATGGGGATTGGTGACTGTCACTAAAGTCATTATTATTATTATTTGGGTTGAGCAGAGATAAACTGCTCAAAGTCATATATTCTATAGCACGTCAAGGTAATAGATTTTGTTATGTAAATCTGTTATGAGGAGTTCCACAGCACAGGATTGCTGAGATTTCCAAACTGCTAGCTGCACACTGAGTTTGCGTTAATTGAAGTCATGCAGCTGAGAAAAACTTCTGAATGCAGTCCTGAGTAAGGCCAGCCACTCTTTTTCTTCAAACAAGATCCCATTGTTTTTGAAATCTATGCTGTCTTCCAGGGCAAATTGTACTACACTACTGACCAAACCAGTTCTGCCGCAGAAAAATTGTCCATCCTGGATTAGCAATCTGGGAGCTGCTAGTGGTTACAAAGTAGCAATCATTGTCTGGGAAAGCAGTGCTTTTAGATGAGTTTGAGGACAGTCAATTCTTCCATTACCAAGCCACCCTTAGAGGATACAAACAAATATCTTTAGTCTAGAGAATAATAGTCAAAATAAGATTTGAGATGCTCCAAAATTTAGTGGAGCCTTTGGGCAGCAGGTGGAAGGAGGTAGAGCTAATGGCTGGATATGTGGCTGTTCATGGTGCCATTGTATTTAAAATAGGTCCTTGTTGCTACCTTCACTGCCTTGTTCATCTCCAGTTCCACTGATAAGCAGGCCAGTCACAGAAAGGGCAGTAAAGTTATAGACCCTGAGGAACACTCCTTTCTCTCGTATTGCTCTTGGCATGCGTAAAAGTGCAACCCTTGTCCTTTCAAAGGAAGACATGATTGTTGGAGCCTGTCTGGTGTTGTAAGCAGAAGGCTTAGCTGAACTCCTGGCACTGTGAGTCTTTCCTGAAGCAGCAGCAATGGGAATTTGACTGTTCAGACACAGGAGTATTGACTCCTGCTTTTCAGACCACCTGTTGAGGTTCTTGAAGTACGGGTAGACCCAACCATCGACCACCATTGCAACTTCCACTGTGCGCACAAGGCGACTGCACTGACAGTGTCTTCCTTGGCCTCAAATTCTTCTGGGGTGGAGAGTGGGAAGAGGCTGCTCTCAAAAGCATTTATGCTGATGAAAACATCCTTCCCCTGGTATAGATACCTTTGGCTCCCTACCAGAACCAAGCAATTCACAGGGGTGCTGCAGGATGATGGGGCTGTCACTGTGGTTGCTCATGAGGGTGCCTCTTGCCAACTTCCCCTAGAGGACAAGATGCACTGAGTACATCTGATGCCAGTAGCTGGAATTCAAGGCATCCTATCTGTCCCACAGGCAGAGCCACAGCCCAGCCCCCACTGCCCACCAGGGCCATCACGCCATGTCCCTGGAAGCTGTAGGGCTGAGGGTTGCCACAAGTGACAGTGGTGACAGTTAGGCCTGCCAGTTGGAGTGGGAATGGCTGGCTGGTTTCGGGTGAAGATGTGCTGAGGAAAGGAGCTCTTAAAGGAAGAGGAGTTGCCTTTAAAGAGGTTTTCTTCAGTAACATGGTTTCCTCCTTTACTTCTCTGTCATTGTCTGAGTATAGCTCCATTGTACACAGCTTCGCTTCTGGGTGTTGATTTTCTTTATGTACAATTAAATTAGCGTAAAGAAGGATGTGATTCAAGCTGAAGTTGGAGCACAGCGTTGCTGTCATCTTGTAGGACAGCCTCCAACTGTATTGCTGTGAGTCCGAGTCTCGTGTCTCATGAGGTGACAAGGGGTGCATCCCTTGCATTTGCTGATGTTCAGATGACAGCAGCTTGGTAGCTTTGAAGACTTCACCTGCAGTCCAGCTTACCTGAAAGAAGATGCCCAGATAGATTTAGAAATGAATGGATAAAATAGCAGGATGAAAATGAAAGAATACTGGTTTTGATTGGCTTTCATTATTTAAACCTAAGGTCATCATAACTCTGCATTGTGAGGAAGCTAAGTAATAAGCCAAAGCTTTCTTACTGATCTACGTTTTTATTCTGCTAGTGAAAACACACAATCAAGATTTCCAATATTCTTCTCATGGAAAATGCAAGCATGGCTCCTTGATGGAAAGCAGTTCTCCTGTCAGAGAAACTGCTTGGAGGAGATAGAATTCTATGCAGCAAAACCATAGGTATGCTCAGATTAACTGGGACAGAATTTCTCTTCAGAATTGTTGCCAAATACATTTAGGAAATATATTAAACTGGGCTTCCAATTTTACTCAAGAAGTTCAACCTGAAGATCTTTATATTTAGCATTTCCTGTGATAGTCATTCTCTGAGCACTTTGTTTCTTCAAACCACAAGTGCTGATTAAACATATTCCAGGATGGAGTGATTTCCTGATCCCATTTAAATCAAGATTTATTCACTATGTATTTCTATAACTTTACATGAGTGAATCACTAATTTGTAAAATGTCACTTGGATAATGAGTTCTGCTAATTGCTTTGTTAGTGGCTGAAAAAGTGAAAAATGGATGTTTTTAGAGTGTTGCTTGTATACAACAGCAGTGTATGAATCAATTCAGCTGATGCTTTTGAATGTAGGTCTCCTGGGTTGTCATCTTTTTAAGTTAGAATAGCTGTAGTGTGCCCCACATCTTTCACTACTCTGTGTCCAGATTTTACTTTCAGAAGGAAATAATGCAGTGATAGTCCTTAAACAAATGTCTCCCAAGCACTAGGCATTTTGAAGCCATAGGATTCTGAACATACTTTGTGCGTGTTGAGGAGGTTGCAGGGAAAGTCACAGCCATTTATGACCAAGAAAATAAATGCTTACACTTGAAAAAACAATTTGAGTGTACTAAAAGTTCTGTGGCCACAAGACAAATTAAAAACAAACAAGCAAACAAACAAACCCGCAGCATCTCCCCCTGTTGCACTGCCATAGGCAACCAAAGGGAGCTGCTGTAGAAGGCAAAGGGCAGTGATGGCCCAAAGCACTTCTGGTTCTGCCTGGGAGGAAGAGTAGGAGCAGAGAGGACCTCAGAATGTTTTCCTGTTTTGACAGAATGGATTGAATGCATCAGTCGAGTTCAGGGGCCGGCTCAGGAATCACAACTAATACAAGTCTTCTTCTTTACATCTGTCCTTAAAGATCAGTTTTGTTCTCCAGACCACAGGGGGAGATGCCTCAGAGGTTCATGTTCTGTTTCTGGCTGCTTTTCAAATCCACTTTGATTATCTATAGGTCAAGAGAGCCCTAAGCATTCAGAATGAACTCTATTCTCAGCTACGCTATATGCACTATTAAATTGCTTTATTTTTGTATAGATGCAAATTAAAGCAGATCGTATTGAAATGCCATTTAGTTAGATATATATATTTTGAAATAGTATGTATAATTTTTCAGTAATGAGGCCTTAAAAGATCACAAGGAAACAGGGAATATTTATTTAATTGGTATTCATTGTGTTTTTTTTCTACCAGATAAGGACTTTTTTCTCTGCAAGCTAGAATTCAGAGAATCTAATGTTTCATTGAAGGTCTTTGCAAGCTGATATGCCTCTGCTACACAAGTCACTGTCTTTCTCCTCACTTTGACTGTTAGCTATTCATAGAAATGAGGGGTATTTGAGGAAAAAGAGGCCTTTTTGGCCTATTTTCTTTCGTCTTGAACATAATATATACAACGTAAATCTGTAAATTTAAGTGCATGGAAAGTCTGTTAGTTTTAAATCTATCTGCAGTAATGCTTTCTTGAGCTGTCAGTGCACTGAATCTCAGTGTAATTAAGAACACTGAGTGACAGAAGTGACAGAAGCACTGCAGTGCCAAGCAGCATTTAACAAGAGCATGAAAACAAGAGCTCAAGATCTTGCTCTTATATTCAGCCTATATTGTAATGAGCCAGCTGTATCCAACAACACACCATCTTTAAGGATGCTTGGGAGCATATGGGACAGCAGTCCAGATACCTATGCTTGCTTGAAGAGCTTATAGAATCATTAAGGTTGGAAGAGATCATCTAGTCCACCCATCATGCAATCATCACCATGTCCACCAACCTTTGTCCCTTAGTTGCTACTCTGTCTGGTGGTAAATACAAGGGGAACGTACTCTCCATAATCTCAATTAGTTTGAACAGTTTACTGAGTAAAACCGTCTCCTGAAAATACATATGGCTCTGCTTGTTAAGATTGTCCTACACCAACTATCTTAGCAAAAATCCAAGTTGTTGCAGTAGACTGTTAAGTTAATTACATAGGTAATTATTCTTGTTAGGAGGATTTAGTCAGGTCTGGCATCTTAGGAATGATGATACAATTTCAGCACGCTGTTACTTACACAGCAGCTGCATGATAGATGCGTCCATCAGTGTAGCATTTCCAAAGACACATAAACGAGAAATAGATCCAACCCTGAAAGCTCTGCAGTGGGCACTGACTTCCAGCTGAGGAGTATAAATGTCAGTATTGTCATTTCAAGATCCTGTTTTTATGCATGAATCATGGAATCATAAAGGGTGGAAAAGACCTCTAAGATCATCTGGTCCAACTGTCAAGGAGAAACAACTCTTTGACACACTACTGTGGTGTGACACTGGATGCCACTGACAGAGTCTCTGTTTCTATAAAATGAATTTGAAATTTGTTGTATTTCTTCAAGCAACAAGGGGAAGAAATTCCAAGTCCTTTCTTTGGTTCAGTTTTTTTCAAAGGGAGATTTCTCTCAATGGAAGTTGACTAAAATATTCAAGACTTGGAGCAATGTGCAGCCACAGTAATTCTCTCCCTTCAGCAATTTTTTTCTGTTTTCCTAACATCTTGATTTTTTTTTTTTTTTGCATGTAATTCTTCATTTTTTTATAGAATTTCTTCTTTTTTTTTCTTTCATGGATTCCAATCCATGCATTAAATGCTAAAGCGATGCTAGCAACACTTATTTTAGTCAAGGTGTAAGAAACAGGCTGAGATTAAGAACACCTTAATGAGCCAGGCATTTTAAACTTTCATTAGCTTATGCTCCTTTTCTTCACACTGTGTAGAGATGCAACTTCATAGACAGAAGAGGCTCTCTCAGAGATCAGCTACAGTACTCATAAGATTGTTGAGGAAATTGTTGCAGAGTACAAATGGTAATAAAACACAAAACAGAACTTGTTCTGAGCATAAATTATAAAGTACATAAATACATTGTTAGATTATACTATGATTTTATCCCTAGTTGCCTTTTTCTTTTCTTAAGAGACGTGACTTGCATTGTATTTTGCGAAGAACATAGAGGTAGAGCTAATGACATGCAATTTCTGAGACAGAACTATTTTTAATCAATTCTTGTTCCATATTTCATATTCGATTTTAATTGTTGGTATTTTTTGAGAAAGAACAGTACTGTGAGTAGTTCTATACTGAGCTCAATATTTGTAGGTAGAGATGTTATTTTTTATAGAGTACGATGCAACATTGCTCAAAGTGAAATCAAAGGATCTATAGATCACTCTGATCTTCACAGTGGAACAAAAGTATTAACACATTGAATGACTGCCTGTAATGACTCATCTTGGTTCTGTGTTCTTGAGAAGAACATGTGCATGTGGATGTATACAACCTCTGATAAGCAAAGAACCAGTCAGGTCCATTTCACATTGTGTTCATACGTGCGAGTCCAATAAAGTCTTTAGCCAAAGAATGAAATTAAGGGCCTAGTAACTTAAATATAAACCAATGAATATGTAAATAATCAATATGTGCCCTTGCTCGTCACACCACATAATTGTAGTGACTTCTGTAACCACAGAACTGTCTCCTGAAAAGAGGTGGTACCTTAAATTGGGTGACATAAAGCTTTCAAAGTGAAGAAGGATATGAGAGAAAACTGTCATTTTCAGGCCTGGGATCTGTATGTTCAGAGTGAGAATGAGAAAGCTATTGAACTTAAATTTAGAGAACAAAAGAAATCCTTATTTTTCTCCACATGATAAAGCAAAAAATCCACAAAATTTCTTGTATTTACTAATGCAATTGTCCAGAAAAATGTTGTTTTTAATTACAGAACTTTACAGCCTCTGGCAGTTAGTCCGGAAAAGTAGTTTCGCTATACCTATTCTTCACAGGCAGTGTATTTCTCTATGACACTGTAGGTTCTGTTTACTTGTATGTCATCTAGCATTAACTGGCCACCCAAATAATTCAAAATATTTAACTTCAGCAATTGCAAAAATGTTTAGCAATATTTAGCACATATTCCCCAGGGAAACCTTGCAATCCTTGTCTGATGGCTCTTTCATTTTGTCTGAGTGTCATGGGCACAGAAAGAAAGTCCAGAAGTAATAGTTCAGATCTCTGACTTTAAGATCATTGAAATGCTTCCAAAGACAGAGTACCCAGTATTATTTTTGCTCTTTCTTCAGTAATGGGTTGTTGTTTGTTACAGTCTAGTTATTCAAATCTGAAAATTGCCACTTCAGATGCCAGATGTCTCATCATTTGCTGCATTTGGCAGGAGACGGATCTTCAGCTGGCAAAAACTGGTAAAATCATTCAAGTAAATGAAAGACTGTTCCATTAATGTTTCTGTTGAACACTGATGCATCCAACAGAGGTAAATGATGAGAATAAAATGGCATCATCAGCAGTACATCATCTTAACAGCAGAAGCAACGTGGATAGTTCTTTGGTTTAAAACCTTTCAAACCTCTTTTTAGCATTTGAAAAATGTAAATGTACTAAATAAGAGAAATCACACCAGAGTCTAAAACACAAAACATTTTGTGATGTATGCCATCTTATTCTTGGAGGTTACAGAACACATGGATGGGAGATTTTGATCTTATTAGCACTGCATGAATGAAGTGGAAGTCAGCAAGAAAGTGGAGCCTCAAGTTATGACAATGGGAAAGTCAGTTACATAAGTAATTATCTACAAACATAGGAAAAATATCATTTAATTTACAAGGAAGTAAGGTTATCCATAGCTGTCTGGAAGGCTGGCAACAAACATAATCTTGTTCAGATAAACCCAGCTACAGTCCACCGGAACGTGGAGTAACTGTCCTGTGACATGAGCCACTCTAGGGGATCTAATGTGTCTTCTGTTTTCTCCTGTGCAGAAAATAGCTCTCTATCTGTACACGTTTTCTGAGAATAAGGGTACAGAACTTCCAGCTATTTATTTCTGAAATTATTTAAGATCCAGAAGAAATGTGAGGATCTGCAACAACAGCGAGCACCACCTGAGGCTGGTTACTCTCCAGTGAAGATTAGATTTAGAAGGTAATAAAAACATGCTAGACAATTTGTTCCAGGTGCTACTGATGCATGCCCCAAATAGAAATGTATTTCTATGCCTGAGTATAAGGACTCACAGGCCACTGGCAAATCAGTTCTCTCATGCTGGGTAATGACGTGCATCCCTCTGAAATCTTTAACACATTGTGTCAGTGCCTCTGTGTTATAAAAGGAGGAAAGAAAGCAGCAGTTTAAGTAATTCAGTTACTATGACAGAAAGAACAGTTCCCCAGGCCAGAAGGAAAGTACAGGAGAACTTAATCTCAGCTGGCTGAAGCACACAGGAGTTTCTGGCTTCAGGACAGTTCTTGCTAGGTACAGAGCAGATATCCCTGAACTGCTTCAGTTGACCACCACCTTCAAGTTAGTGCTTGAGGCTATGAAACCTACCCTTTCTTCACCTCCCAGTTTTTTGAATAGTGGAATGCATCCCAATTTTGTAACCTCAAATAGACTGAAAATGAATGTAATTTGACTAAATTATCTTAAATAGTCTGCATCAGCTTACTTGTTGAGAAGTGAACACGGTGTCTGCAGTGTGAGTGAATGAAAGGATCTTCATTCTTTGGGACTTTAAAGGCTGAAAATGAAGCATGCTTGAGAGATGAGCTATAGGTTTGTGTGTGGATATCCTCCCACAAAAGCCAATAAATATATAACCTCCCATTAAAACCAATCTGTATTAAAAAAGGGAAATACAAATTGATATATATATCTGGATTGGTAAGAGTGAGGCCAAATTTACACTTGGTTTAATGAAACTACCAGAAACACAGCTCCTGCATGGCTAACCATGCTGGCTCTGTGATAATTCATGGTCTGAAAGGTAGAAATACAATGACAATTCGATTACAAAGTCTGTAAGTAGTACATATGTCACTATACTTCTCAAAGCAATGCACTGGGTTATATATGTTTCCATAGCCGTGATTTGTTAACTGTTTAAAACTTAGTAAATGATTATGATCTCTTTTTCTCCCAAAGGACTTTAAAAAGCAGCATTTAACTTTTTTTTCTTTAGATTTTCAGCCCGGAAGTTCAGCAACATTGCAGGAAAAAAAAAAAAAAAAGGCTTGTTACTTGTTCTCACCTTAAATATGTGACTTCAGATATTTTACTTTCAAGTAAATTACCTAAGACATACATGGCCTTTCAAATTACATTTTAAGAGGTAAAACTGTGAAAAGCTGATTAAGAAATAGCAAACTGGGGTTGAATGCTATGCACTTAATTTGAGTCTTACATCTGTTTTATTCAGTTGAATTACCGCTGACTTTGAATTGCTGCTGATACAAACAGCAGCCCCCTAATTCTGCATTTCACAAAGCCAATGGTAGGTGTTATTTCAATGGGTGCAATCATCCTCTGTGAAACAACACGAAATCTGCATGACTGAAAGTGTAGAACTGAACTATGCAGGACTACCCACATATTTGGACGTGCTGCTGAGGACTGATTTTTAAGTGAACTCTGTGAAGTTGTGAAGGAGTGTGAAGGGTGAAGGCAGCTGCTCCACATCAGAGGCCCACCTGCCCTTCTGGCTGGTATCTCACAACTGCTTGCACAGATGACTTAAACCACCTCCACGCTCCTGCCTTTGGCCTGCCTCAATCATTTCATGATGGGATGGAGAACTGCTGTTCACATCCAAACTCAGCATCTAGATGTTACTGTCTGCCTGCTAAGGTCTGATATGGAGAAGCAAAGCATCAGCCACTGCAGTTGCAGAGATTGAGGAAGAAGCTCACTTTGGAAGGAACAAGTGCTGGTAATCTAAGGAGAACTGGTTTTACAGACTGAGGAATCTGGAAAGGCTCTGGAAAAACCATGTGTGGAAGCATGGAGGAAAACTGGTGAGCGTGCTGGTGTCCTGTGAAAAGCTGCAAGAGAGTGTTTGGGTATTTGCAAGGTGAGGTTCAGAGGGTGGTTGTATTTTGGAGGAAGCTAACAGAGTTGGAAGAATCAGAGCAGTTCCCAGGTGTGTACTTGGTTTGAAAAAAGATTGATGTCTTCTAGGAGATGTGCTTGGATTTGGGAGTTGCATGCTAACCCTTAGTTATTTTTGTAGCATCAACAGCCTACTTGACTTCTTCCTTTGTATAAGTGAGAATTAATTAAAATAAATTCATATCCAAATGGAGAGAAAATAAAGAAGTGGAGAAAGGCTTCAGCTAGCATCCTCATCTGTTTCACCATCTGAGTTTTACAGGAATAAATGCATATTATAAGCAATTTTTTTTTCCCATGAAATCTGTGTGAGAGCAGTAGAGTTAATAGGAGTTGTTTGAAATTACTTGGGACTATATGGCTAAAAAGGAGCAGGTATTTAAGATTTGTATCTGTGTATTCTGCTTGGAGGAGACTCAGAAAGATTCTCCAAAGAAGGGCAATCAAGGTGTGAAGGCTCTGTAGCAAAGCCTTATGAACAACAGTTGAGAGAATTGGCATTGCTCAGTCTGGAGAAGAGGAGGCTCGGGGGTGACCTTACAAGAGGTTTTGGTGGTGTGAGGGTTCTACCTCTTCTCCCAGATAACAATGATAGGATGGGAGGTGATGGACTTAAGTTGCTCCAGATTAGGTTCAGGTTGGATGTTAAGAATAATTTCTTCTCAGAAAGGGTGGTCAGTTATTGGAACAGTCTGCCCAGGAAAGTGGTGCAGTCACCGTTCCTGGAGGTGTTCCAGAACTGTGTGGATGCAGCAAGTGAGAAACATGGTTAGTGGTCATGGTGGGGTTGGGCTGATGGGTGGACTGGATAATAATAGTGGCCTTTTCCAACCTTAGTTGTTCTGTGATGCAATTAAATGATTCTGTGGGGTTGATGAGGTAGACACGACCCCCTCCATTATCCCCTGCTAGCTGTTTTTACTGCTGCTAGATGTGCGAATGTCACTTTCATGGTTTTGCTGTATTTGACCCGTTGGCCTGTTGTGGAACATGGGGAATCCCAAAGAGGTTGTCTTCAGCAGACTACAGGTACTGCTGCTTGGGTGCTCGGTGCAAGAGGTTGTGTGCAGCCTCAGTTTCTTTGCAGCCAAAACGGAGTATTTGGGTCCTTGTTTAACAATGAGTAGAGCCAAAGTCTGAATCATGCATGCTTGGGTTTGGATTATAACAATCAGATAGGCTGCTTCTTCCCCTCTCCATATGCAGC